>NW_028258377.1:35292270-35600905 GCF_053883595.1 Heterocephalus glaber | reverse complement strand
CCGGCATCTTTTTTCGGGGGTATTTGTGAAAGACAGTATCAAAATTAAATTCTCTGCTCTCTTCTTTTATGGAAATGCTGATTTTCTTGGGACAGATCATTTGTTTGTGAGAATAGGTACGATATCGTTATTTGGACAACATTTCTTTTCCTTACACACATGAAGCGATCATACCACTGTGTCTTACTGAAATCAACCCAGGGACCTAGCTAGCATCTGGAATGTTCAACAAAAATCTTGTGTGAAAGAAGTGTCTTTAGAGTGTTCCTGTTAGCTCAATGGATGAAAGACAACCTAGTGAGGAGACTGAAAAATACAAATATCATGTATGGATACGCATACATATAATGATCCACATATGATTTACATATGCATTACTATACTAATTTTTCAAATTAGGATGTATATTCCTATTTGCATATCTTTAGATCACACACAGTATAAATTATCTAGAGAAATATATATAAATATATGAAATGTATAGTTGCATAATGGTTAGTTTTTCATGTGCATGCTATATGATATAGAGGTCATACGGAAGATATATTATCTATATAGGAAATATGTTATGCCCTTTTCAAGCAAAATGGTTTTCCTCGAAAACCTGTTATCAAAATAATGGCATCTTAAAATCAAGGAAGGTAACCAAAGCTAGAGTTAGATGTTCATTAAATAAACTGGCCCCCAGGATGTGTAGAACTTAGAAATCTTCAATGAGATGCCTGTCTCCAGTGACCCTTTGATAAAAGTGGTAAATCTTTAATACTTGTAAATCAATCATGCCACTTAGCACTAATGAATTAAGAACCACTTCATGAAGACTGTCCAATTTCTAGCTAATGAAGTAACAGTCCGCTTGACTAAGCCTGCCGAGGAGGATGGCTTCGTCAAACAGTAACCGGATCTTCAGATTTTTCTCCTGTCATCTTTAATGACATCCAACATCAATGAATTTGGCACAAATATAAAGGAAATCTGCATAATGAGATGCTTTTTCCATTATCTTTATATTTTCCACCACTCTTGGAATTATAAATAAAGAAAGGTCAAGGGCTTCCTTCTGCTTTCTCTTTCTCTTTTTTTTTAATGAAGCAAAGATATCACTGTACAGAGCCCAGAAAACAGCTGACTGGAAAGCTGAGAGGTCAGATACAACATGTTTCAGATATCAGGAATGCATATAGACATGTTGGCTTCAACATCTGGCTACAAGGGGCATAGAAAACGTGATCACCCCTGGACTTCATCTCTTGCTGTTGGCCACAGTCAGGAGCTACATAGACTATGTTGGCAATCCACTGTAGGGTAAAGAAATCTGATCAGACCAGAGAGTAAGACACACACAGGTGAGCTCTGTTTTCAGATTACTCCGAAACTGTTCGTGCCATATCTTAGTTTGATGTCCTTCAAAGAACATTAAAGATTCGCTCCTTTAACAATATCACAGCAAGATTTATAGAGTTATAATGAAATCCTTTAAAGTTAATTATTTAGCAAAATTTGTCCTGTGTATACATCTCAAGTGTCTGTTCACTCACTCCTATTGGTAGAGTCTCTTCAGGACTTGGCTACTGTGGCCTGATTGATGAGTATCTTATACTTTCATATATATGCACCTCACCCCCAGGTGTGCGCTTAGAGTAGACAGCGGACAAGCTGAGCACTGAACAAGTTGAATGGTTTCAGGGTTAGGATGGGGCACTGTCCTCCCTCTCCCTCTGCTCTGTGAAAGAGCCACTGAACACCTGGATACAGTGACTTTCCAAAGTGGATCCTGCATCCTCCACAGAACACAGATCTTACCTTGGTCCCTCCAATCAGATAATCGGATTGCCCTTAGGATGTCAGGGTCAGGTTGTAACCACCATACTGCTTTATCATTTTCTGTTCAAAATCATTGCAGATAAAGCGTCACTTTGAAAGTGGGTGATAACCCACGGCTGATAACATTTTCTTACAGCCACGAGATTACAGGATTCCATACAATCCCCCAGCCTTGTGTGGAGACAGGCCCACTAGCCAGTTTGGTCACCTATACAAGAACCTAGACAAGTCCTATGAATTATTTGGGTTGATCTGCTCCTTTCTCTATAAAATATTTAAGCGACAAAAAGATAACATTTTTGTGACCTGAGCAGAAAGAGAAAAAGGAAAAGAAGAAGTGTAGGAATCTGCAGGCAGAAATAGGACACACTGATAGAGGATCTCTCTGGATACATTGTGAAGATGGTTTGAGCGTTTGGAGTTTGGAATCAAATCAGAGCCATGAAAGATTAGGATCATTTTTTCATGTTGAGTCACCTCCAGCACACCATGCATCTCTCAGAGCCTGAAATCTCTTTTCCCTCTTGTGAAATGGAAATAACATCCTAGTTCATAGAATCATTATAAATTTAAATAAGCATACAATCCTTTAGAGTTCTAACATCTAGCAAGCACTCAATTTTATCAGTCATTATTAAATAATTTGTTCATTTCCAATTATTTACATCTCTCATTTTTTTTTCACTCAGGTTCTCTGGGTTTAATTGCCCGATTGTGTTAAGCCTCTTCATCTCAGATGAGCTAACAAAACAAGCTTTGGTTCACATCTTTTCTTTGAAATTTAGGCTTTGCATCTGCCCATAGGAAAGTAACAAATGGGAAAACAATTCTGAGTACTATGGAATCCAAGTGTAGAAAAGCAAAGCAAGGAAACAATACTCAATCAGATTGTATTTAAATGGAGAATTCTGGGTTACTGGCTTTGGGCATCTAACTTAGCTGGTAAGTGACATTCTTGAAGCATATTCAAGCAAATCCAGGGTATGACAGTTTTTGAATTTCCCTCTTATTACAGTCACACCTTCACTATTTGATTATATAGAGTCAGAAAAACTTTGCCACTAGAAGATAAATAATATATGATATATCAGTGAAGATAAATGAATATAAATGATATATTACGATTTCTCTTTTTCAAGAAATAGTTACAAGGAGGTTAAATGCCCTGTTTTTACTTCCACAGTGAGAAGAAAATAAACAAAACAGAACAAAGGATGCTGCAAGGCGATGTGGGAAATTGAAAGATGAAGAGAGCTCAGAGTTGGTCTCTAGACTCTTAAAGCCTAGAAGGGAAATGAGACATGCGCACAGACAGCTGTAATGTGAGACAGTAAGTCGTCAAGTGCCACAGGAATTTTAATAGGATATTAAACCCAGTTACAAGAAATAGCTGAAAGGGTTTCAGGACTGCTGTCCTCACACTTACCTCCCTTCTGTTAGGAGAATGCCTCTCTTCTTTCAGTAGAACCCCTCCTTTTCTCACAGCTCCTTAAGGAGAGGTGAACTAACTGCACTCTAAGGTCACGGTTAGCACACGATGTCGGCCAGCTGACTGGAGTAGTGTATTGTTCAGCCATGAAGGTTACCTCAGACATGAGCACCTGGCCCAGTGGCAGCCATGTGAGCCCTTGCCAAAGCTTTAGCTGGTTACATTGTTGAATAGGTTTTCTCATCTTAACACATTGATAAGTTAGTACAATATAATCTTGGAGCTACTGGTAGTCCTTGCTTGGTACCTCAAAAGGAGATTGTAATTAAAAGCCGTTTTGTGCAAATGAAATCAGAGCCAGCGGACATAAAAATACAGATTCCCAATGACATAATTGAATTCATGGGTCTAGATGAATCTTACCTTAATGCTCTATCTGGTCTTTTCAGTTCCATAACTATATTAATTAAACCAGATTAAGCAGAGATTTTAATTTAAAAATGAGAGTAGAGATATTTTAGCTTGGCTTTGATGGCTCTGTAGACGTAAGATTCGTATGCGTATGAGAAGAGTTAGAGGGTGTCAAAAGAGAGAGTGAAGATAGGATTGTGTAGGATTATCCAGAAAATCACCAAGAAAACTGTTTGGCTGCACTTGCAGTGAATGAAGAGACAAAGTAGATAAATGAGTTTGGAACTGTGGTATAGGATTAGATTTGGGAAATGTTTTAATCCATCAGCAGAAGGTTTGAATTTTAAGGGGAAGTAGGAGACACCAAAGACTTTAAAGATGTGTTTAGCATAAGAAGAGCTGTGATTTAGAAAGATGAATCAGGCAGACATATATAGATGGATTTGTAAGGAAATAACTTTTCCCTTTGATAAAGTCTCATGAAACACACAATATTAAAGTTCATGTAAAGCCTTCTTTTGCAGAAGGAGTAACATTTGTTTTCTTCTTGAAATAAACTTGTGTTCTGCGAGTCAATTTGTTCTGTTGATGTTTTCAATTGCTTCGTGGTCATTCTTGGTTCCTGGACAATTCTAGGGGTTCCATATCACAGTCATGCAAATACATTCATTTATAGTGGTTAAAACATTTAATCTTCCTTGATACCCTCTCAAGTCAAAATTCCTCAAGCCTATCACTGTTAGCTTAAACTAAAATGGAGAAAAATATTTTACCTATTGCAAGCACAGTTACATGTGGAACCAGTTTTTAATAGTAATAGTTTGTCTATTTATGAATTCTTTTTAAAATTTCCATGGTAAATTAACAATAATTCCCCCTTGATTATCCAGATATGTCAAATAACTAGGGACGCTTTTATCTTGCTATAACCGTGTTTAGGTGTCTATAGCACAAAGATGCTAACATGTTGCTTATGATTAGAAGACATTCAAGGTACAGAGCCAAGGTTGGAACTTGACACCCTACCTTAGAAGTCTTTCCGTGATTCTGGCATCATTTTCCTTTGAAATTATGGAATTTTCCTATGAATTATGGAGGTCTGCTTCATCTAGATGAAGGACAAATCCCCTTAGGGATAGTTATGTATTTGGGGATGAAATATAATGATGGATTTCTTGATAACGAACCTTTTGTCCTATAACTTTGCTGATGAATCCTGAGAGTTGAAAGTGACATAGTGTAATGTTTATATAAAATATAAAAACTCAGGTCTTTGAAATACTGGAGTCACCAACTTGATCATGAACAGACCAAGAAAGTCCATTCAATTTTCCTTGCAGGAGGGACATACTGCCCCCGCTTTGTAAGAGCTGCCTGAAAGCATTCTTTTTGAAATAATGATGTCCAAACCTAAGATATCATCACAATTAGCTAGAGTGCTTCTTAAAAATGCAGATTTCCCAGGGGGTACAGGTACAGCCCTATAATTACTATGTGGTGCACAAGCCACAGTATGAGAACGCCATGACCACAAGACCATGTTTTTAAGAGGATCTGAAGTTACGTTAGTGTGCTAAGATTTCTAGAGCAGCACTGCAGAGTGTCCTTCTAATCCAGATATAAATAATGTTGTCTACTCCAAGTTAAGCAATAAAATACAGATGAGAGCTGAAGTATGAAAAGTCATGTTAAAGAGACATTATCAACCAAGCCAATGTGACACTAGGATCAATAAACCTAAAGAAGTAATGTGTCCACCAGAAATCAGCTATAAAAACTTAAAAACCATGCTTCAACTGTAAAGAGTAGCAGCAGCATCCAGGGAAATTTGATTTTAGTCTCCTTCATGGGAGCTCCCAGCGCTCTGGGCAGGTATATTCCTATTATGGAGTAGACCATCTGGCTTCCTCTAGCGTTCTGTTGCTGAACGTTTTCTTCGTTCACAACCCCTACTCTGGGAACCTTGTAGATATTTTTTCTCAATTGCTGTTCCATGGAATTTAAATGTCATATACACTATATGTATAACTATGTTTTATACGGAAAGAATAAGACTGTTTCTCAAGAATCATTTTTTTTCCTACTTTGCTTTAATACCACCTCCAATGAAAACGTATATCCTAGAGGATATTCCAAACTTGCTCTGTCTTTCAATGAAACTTCAACATTATATAATGGATTTTTTCACATTCCAACATCCTTTCATTTGTACAATTATTTTAGGGGATACTCAGAATAATTTTCTAAAAAGCAACTATGCCACTACATTCATTTTCTTCCCTTTGCCATATTCTGTACTTAAGCTACAACCTGTATGAATAAGATTTTACCTTAGCCCATCAGTGGCTCTAAGCTTGCCCATGTCTCTGTTGCTGAAAGTTCCTGGTAAAATGGGAAGGATCTGTTATATCCTGATGGTGTTTCGCACAGCTCCTAATAATGACATAAAAGTCTTGTCTTTACTTCCTGATTCTACTTGGACCTCATTCATAGACATTATCCTCTGTACTAGGATGACAGCATTCAGTTTCGGGTTACCCTCAAATACAACATGGCTTCTCTTTCCATGTGCTTTTGTTTCTGCCCCTCCCCTTGCCTGAAATGTCTCCCTTCCCTCTACCCATGCGAGTTTCTTCTACAAAACCTTCCCAGCCCATGGCAATGACCTCTTTCTTCTCTCCTGCAGGAGCACTTTGTGAGTCTAGTACTCACTTGCTATGCACTTGTGCACTCCTTGAAGGCCCAGAACAGGGCTCACACACCCTGGCACCAAAATGAGGCTGGAGGGGCTCTGCACTGCTTTACCCAGGACCCACATCAGTAGTCAACTAGCCATTCCTGCTGCAAAGTGAAGAAGCCCCAGAGAGACACTGTAGTGACATGGACTTCATAAACATTAATCGCCTCATGGTTCTTGCTGTTACCTTTACAGACGCAGCCAACCTTCTCCAGCCTGTCATGATCTTTTGCACACAAACTGTGTTCCTACAAAATTATTTCTTTACTAAGTGAGTCAATGAATCATACTGTCATGTGAATTTCCCCTGGATGCCACAGCTTACATCCTAGAACCTATGGGAATCCTCAATAGAAATATCAGACAAAAGCTGAAGACAATATGTGGGAGAGCAGAAATAGATCAATAATAGTTAATATGCTGAGATAGCCCTGCACTCCCTTAGATTTCATTTTTATTTTTAAAGTCTGAGTCTTTTAGTACTAGACGAAAGCCTTAAATTCTCCTATAACTACATTCTCAGAGTAATTGTCTTAAAGACCCCTGTGACATGGAAACCTTTACCAGCAGAATCTAAAGCTCAGGTAGATCTCAATAGCCGCTTTCATATATGTGAACAGTTCACTGGGTTTTCAGCTCAACACAAAAATTACAGTAAAAACTGAACAAGGTCAGAGCAAACTTCGTTTGAAGATGAATCCCCCTTCACTAGAGGTGTTGAATATACTGAACATCTTATAAAGAAATGATTAAAAGGTATTCAAACAGTAGAGGGAGATTGTATCACTGCTAAATTTTGTTTTGTTTTGTTTTGGGGCCATGAGATTATAAGCCAGATGGCTCATTCCTTAATCTTTGGGCATAAGCTACATCCTCAAACCTTGTCACTTTCTATGATCAGCGACAATCAAACAAAGGAATCATCACACTGGAGAAAAACAGGAAAAAAAAAAGCATTTTAAAATCACTGTTATTGTTGCTGCTGTAAAGAAAAACGCTTGTTAATTTCCATCCTCATCCTACTCACAAAATCACCAAAATGCTTCTCCCAGGTGTAGGCTAGCTGTTTTGATTACAGACTGTTTTTCCCCCAGACAGCAACTTTTTGCTCTAGGCAAATTGAGCTGTTTTCATGTAAATATAGCCCATGCTTCAGCAATATTTTAATCACCCACTTTAATGGGTATGTGGCTACCCCCCACATATCAAACTCCTCTGAATGACCTCCCTAAGTCAAATAGACTCAGAGGAAAATCATTAAAGCTAAAGTTGAAAAGTTTCCTAGCATTCATCTATTATAATACTTAGTCATCATAAAGGGCTCACTTTGGTATTGTCTCCAAGTTACCCTATGACTTTTCCTCCTGAAGAAAAGTCCTTAAAATTAATTTCTGCTGAGCAAACATTGTGTGCTACTTCCACAATGCTTTATAGTCATGATTTTATTTCATCTTCACAGCAAGTAATGAGGTATGATTATTAGTATTCCTCTTTACTATATGAGGAGATAATAAGACTCTGAAGCTAGGGAAATGACCCCCAAAGATACAATTACTAGGTGGCAGAGATAGAATTCAAACCCATGTCCACATGGTTCTAGAACCTGAGAAGCCTTAGTGTGCTCTGCAACAGCAGCAGCAGCATCACCAGAACTTATTAAAAATGCAAATTCTCAGGTGCTCCCTAGATATGATGAATCAGAAACTCTATGCTCTAGGAGATTCTGATGGACTGAGAACCTCAGGTCCAAGTGAACTGGACAAATCTATTCCATTTTAAATACTGTGCTAGGTACAAGGTACGTTAGAAAGGAATGAGAAAATCTGATTTCTCCATGGAAGAATAATTATAACTTAGCAAAGAAGATTAAAAGCCGAGAAAAAGACATGCTAAGTATTTAATAAATGTTTATTAAATGAAATAGATTTACATTATAGGCTGTGTGGTTTTGTAGAATTAAAATGTCTACAACTTCTTTTGCTCCCTGCTGCCTATCTGTACAAGTTGTGGGAAATTTTCATAAAGCTTAAAAAAAATGATTCACCTTTAGATAACCTTCTGTAAGTCCTATTCAGCCTCCTGCACAGTTTTAACGTTTTGGGGGTGTGGGTAGTTTCAGTACCCTGGATTTTATTTCTGCTCTGAGACAACTTTCATGCTGAGGAGCACAAGCCCTCGGATGGCCTAAGGACAGGGAGCCATGCTGGGAATCTTCAAGAAACAGCCACACCCGGGCTGGAATGCACAGGTGGGAGTGCAGGCAGGGTGTGCCAGGGTCTCATTAGGGTTCATTCTGCTCCCCATCTGAATTCCCAAGAGTGGCATTGACTCTGTTCTCTCAGTGCTTTAACATCACTGGCAACACAGTCAACTGGACGTCTCGGAAATATACTCATTTTAAAAAAACACAGCACCTAGTAAGCTAGCAATATACAAATCTGTTTAACTTAACCATTGATTCTTGACAAGGATTGCAACAGCACCAGGACAAACTTGTCATAAAAATTGGTGAATGAAATCAGCATTTATTGGGTGATATCAGAGATACTAAAAATCTCTCTCTCTCTCTCTCTCTGAGACAGGGTCTCACTATGTAGCTCAGGCTGGCCTCAAACCGGCAATGATCCTCCTGCCTCAGTCTCCTAAGTGCTGGGATTACAGACATGTCTCACCACAGTGGGCTTAAAGATGCTAAAATGCACGCATACCATGAATTGTCCTATATTACCCAAAACTGATAAATACCCTGCCAGACCTTTAGGAGGTGCAAAACACATTTAAAGTTTAAAGTCATGTAGGGCTAAAACTTAACTCATACATATATATATATATATATTTTTTTTTTCTTTTCTTTTCTTTTCTGCTTCACTACATGCTGAATTTCCTAAAAATGTAACTGTAAGATTAGTCAAGAGAAGTTCATATATTATTTTGTTCAGAAGTTTACTGAGTTATTTACACTCAATAAACCATCAAGCAACACTACCATTGTCATTAGTATCTTCTCTGGAATATGCCCTACAGGTCATACAGTCTAGATTTGTAGTTGTGACAGTCGGGAAACTAAGTGTTTATGTATATTACTATTCAATTTCAAAATACTAAGTCCAAGTGTTTACTACGTTCAGTTAAACACTGTCTTGTTTCAAATGCAAACACACTATAAGTAGGTTCTAGCAAAATTTTGCTGAGGTTACATAATTTTATTATAAATGGAAGTGCTTTTCTATATTTAAATTCTATACATTTGGATTTTATAAAAGTGTGCATCACAGGCCAGGTGTGGCGGCACCTGCCTAAAATGCCTCCACCCCGGGCTGCTGAAGCAGAAGCACACATTTAAGCCCAAGCCTGGGCAACGGAGTGACTTAACAAGACCCTGCCTTAAAATAAAAAGTAATAAAGGACCAGAGATGTAAAGGCCTTGCATTAAATCCTAAGTGCCACAATAAAAAATATGGATCATAGTTAATTCTATCATCTATAAGCCTCATATCACCGTGGATAATACAAAGTGTCGGTTATAAAAGGGGACTTTGGGTTAGTGAGGTTAAAATAAGGATAAACAAGTGGTGGTGTCATGTGGATTTACTTTTTCTCTATTGATCGCAGTGGATTCTGACTGACTTGGGGTTGGAGATCGATCATCCTCACCACTGCAGCCTCAAGGTCAAGGAGAGAGCACCCCAGTATGAGGTCATTTGCTCACCCCACAAAAATGTGCCGACTGCTACTGTGAGTCAGGCAGTGTAGAATGCAATCACGGATCAGACACCAACCAAGCGGGACCGTGAAAGTGCTGGAAGAAATTGCAGATCGGACATAGCAACTGGGTGGAGGTCATGCAGGTAGCATGGTGAAAGCAGGCTTCTCTGAGAAGCTAACTTTTACTTTAAGGACGACCCATGAAAACCAGCTAGCTATAGGAAATCCATGCAAAAACATAGAAGTACAGGGACTACAAGCACAAAGCCTCAGGCAAGGCAAAGATCAACTGGCTCTCAAGACAGAAAGCCACAGGCCTGGCTGGAAGAGAGTCAGAGGGCCATGGGAGGTCAGAGTGGCACAGGTAAGCTAAGGTATGTAGCTGTATTGCTTACCTTTCCCATTGCTGAAAACTAGCATGTAACACCCAGAATTTAAAAGAGGAGAGGTTTAATTGGGCTCATGGTTTCATAGGATTCCACCTGTGGTCATCTGGCTCCCTGGCAATGTCCTGAGGTAAGGCTATGGCCGAAGAAAGATGTCCATGGCAACCAAGAAGTAGAGCAAAGGAACAGTGCCAGAGAGGAAGGGGCTAGAGATCATATACAGGGCCTAAGGTCGTGTTCCATGACCCAACCAGACACACCAGAAGTGGGCTCTGACAATCCCTCATCATTTCTGGATGCACTCAAGTGGACACATCACAAGAGTCAAAGCAGGCAAAGGCCAAATGCTGTCAGCCTCAGTGGCCTTGGTAAAGCATTGGAATTTTATTCTAAGAGCAAAGTGAGACCACCGGTGGGTTTCAGGGAGAAGAGGAATGTACTCTAGTTTCCCTTTTAGAGCAGTTGCTCTGGCTGCAGTGAATAAATTGCACTATGGTTGTTCAGTGAGTGTTTAATATATGCCCAAATACATTTTTACATAAATGAGTGAATAAATCTTTTTATTGAATGATGCAGAAAAGGCAAAAACAGCAGCTTTGTGCTGGTCAAACTATACCTACCCCTTCCCTCTTCTACCTTGTCATGTGACTTCCCATCGGTCCCTGCGGCTCACATTCCTCTCGGGGACCACAGACCTTGAAGGTCTCCAGAAATAACTCAGCAGCTCCTGCCAAGCCCGCCCCACGGCCAAGGCCCTCAGTCTGCAACAGCTGAGAGGAAAATGCTGAATGCCTCTGCTCTGTTTATCACCCTGGGCTTGGTATTTCATCTGCAGCTGGAGTCCTTTCTGTAAGATCACTCCACGTCTATAAGTCGACTCATTTCCACGTTGATTGCAAAGCTGGAAATGTAGACACGTGTCATTCTCAGTCTTGGCCCAAATGCTTCTTGCCAGCGGTAGCTCTGACGATGGAGTGTTGACAACACTCGCTAGTTATTGTCTGAAGTGCCATTGGTACGAGTGGGCTTAGGAGGAACAATTTGATAATCAGACCCCATCTGCGGAGTAATCATGAGTTGCATTATAGAGAAGATGTAAGTAAATGATGGTGATAGAACTATCTTATTTTCAACTTCCCTTACTCAAGCAAAGATGACATAAAAAGATGTTGATACGCAGAACAACTTTGTATTTTTTCAATATAATTGAGCATCATTTAGTGCTTCTGGATTTAACTAAGTAAAGCAAGTGGCAGGCTGTAAAACAAAAAAGCTCTCATGGATACGATCTCATTTGCAAATGCATGGTGTTAGAGTTGTAAAGTCAGACATGGTTGGTGAAGATATGTAAGCCAAAAAGAAGCATGTGGCCTTGGAAGGAAGTATTCTTTAAGCACAGTACAGTCACATGCCTTCTGGATGATGGCAGATTCCTTGGTGAGCCTTTGTGGATTCAGATCCTGTTCCTACCTTTTCGATGACTTTCTGTTCTAAACACAGACTTATTATATCACCTGTTTTTGTACCTGTACAGTGAAACTAAAAACAATACCTTTGTCTCAAAGTTGTGGTGAAAATTAATCAATATGTTTAGAAGAGGGGCTGGCATACACGAAGAGCTCAAAAAGTAGTAAACTGCTCTTCTTATAGATTTTCTCTTTCTCTCCAAAGCCAACCCTACTTGGTGGGTGTCCTGAAGCTCTCAAACTATTAATCTGCCAGTTTACTTTTTACTTCTATTTTATTAAAAATGGGACCTAGGTATACCAGGCTTCTCAAATTTTTTCTATTCAAAAGTGTATCATGGTGATTATTTTCTTGTCCACATCCAAATATGTATAATTAATAGTTTTGGATTGTTTAAACATATGGATGTGATAGCATTTAACCATTTTTAAATAGCTAAATATTTAAATGGCCTCAGCCATTTTGCTGCTGTATGGAGTGTAGAAAAACATCATTGTCAAAATATCTTTGCACACTTGTGTTTTTAAAATATTAAAGGAAAAATTGAGTGAATGCTATTATACAAAGGAGGCAACTTCCAGGATTTGAAGAATTTCTCTAATTTCTTACAGATAGAACTCATAGTACGTGGTATAAAGAAGATAAACACTTAAGTCTTCCAAATTAATTATTCTATTGGACCATATAAAGTTGAATAAAATCTTCTCACTAAGTCTGATAACTGCTGTAGGTTGGGAAGTCCTTCCTATGGAAATATTACTAACTTTATTTTTCTTAGCTGTGTGTTTCTTAGCTGGTAGGACTGACTATAAACTGACCGAACATAATCAACTAACTGAGCTGTTATCCATGTATGGGAAAGATCACATATCCCTAAATGTGGGTAAGGAGTGTGCACTGAAAACTCAATATGGTAAGGACGCTGCAAAGAGGATGAGCGGAAATGGAATTGTATCAGAATTTGTGGAGAGCTGGAGGGCAGGACCTCATGCCATCAGCACAAGGTAAGCCTGGAGCAGGCCAGCCATGCCACTGATAAGTAACACATGGGCTGTCCTAGCCACAGGAGAAACTCATGTTTCTTGCAACCTAGAAATCCAGGGCAGGGATTAAGCCTAAGCAATTATTCCTGCCTGGCAAGCTAGCTTGGGAGAAGAACTCCACTGCAGTGTCTGCCGTATCTCAGAGTGCTACCATCAGGAAGCATCGTGTGAGGGAGTTTATTGTTTGGGACTGAACTACTCTAGAATGAGATGTCATGGAACAACCACTCCAGGGTCACCTAGTCACCGTGGCTGTGTGAGAGACCGTCACAAGAGACACTGTAGAGAGGGGGAAGGCCAGCTGCAAACCTGCTAAGAAGCAAGCGGGAGCGTGAACTGTAAGGGCGTGGCGTTGGCTCCACTGCTCTACGCGGTGAGGAATGAGACGTGTTTCATATGGGTCACTGAGGGAGTCGAGTCTGAGAGCCAAGATCCAGGCTGACTGGTCGCTTCGTGTGGCTTTCCCCTCCAGTGCAGAACTCAGTGGTGTGGTTTGTTTCCCTCCCTAATACTTTCAGGGATATGACTTGACTTGGACATTTGCCATCCCCCAGGTGTGCAGACTGAGGGCCTTCCGGAATGAGTGGGCACCTCCTGTGCCTACAAACCAGGAAGCTACTCGGGGGCTAGCAGCAGCTCTGGATGCCTAGAACAAAAAGAAAAGCCTCAGAAATGAACACTGTACTGCTGCAGAGAAAATGCCACTAATTGACCAACCATGGTGGGAAACACCAGATAGGCTCAGCTTACACGCAGTCCCACTTTGCTTTGGGGAACAGGGAGGAATTACAAGCCCCAGCTATGACTCCTTTCAACATTAGAGGACCCAGAATGAAGACTTTTCAATACAAGAACCTTGGTTAGGAGGAATTTTTTGGACTCACTTTTGTTTTCCTTTCCATTTTTCATTACTCTCATCTAACTTTACTTTTTAAAATTCTCTAATTGGACTTCTTAAATCTCTTGTTCTTTTCCTCTTTCTCATCTTCTTTTCCTATTTTATCCTTGTTTTCCTCTTTTTCCCTCTCTTACCCCCTTTTAAACTTATTTCATTATTATTATTTTAATATTTATTAATTTTTATATTTTTAGTTTGCTCTATGTTATTTTTGCCCCTTTTCTTTTCTATCATTATTGGTGATGCAGTTATTAGCTTTAATTGTTTTGTACTATATTTTTTTAATCTGGCTTGTTTTTGTGTTGTCATTGCTGCTGCAATTGGTTTTCTCTTCTCAAAGTGATACCAGGGATTGAGCCTTGAAGCGGTGGCTACACTCTATGAAGACACATACAACCAGAAGGCATTTCCATGCAGACAGATGTACAAATACAATCATAGAAACAGAAGAAGTGTAGAAAAACAAGGCAATGTGAATCCACCAAAGGCTCATTACTCTTCAGTATGTGACTCTAAAGATACTAAAGTGGATGACATACCAGACAAAGAAGTTTTAAACACTGATATTTAAATGACTAATGACTTTGGAAAGAATACATATAAACAGATTCATGAATTAAGGAAGACAATGCATGATATGAAAGGGCCATTCAATAGATAGAGGTTTTGGAAAAGAAAAAAGAACTACTCAAATCTCAGAACTGAAAACCCAGTGAGTCAAATACAGCAAAAACCCAGTTGAAAGCCTCATTAACAAATTAGATCAAGTGGAAGAAAAATAAAGCCTGGACAGGAGACTGATGAATTATCAAATTAAAACAATAACAGAAAAATAATGAGAAATTATGTACAACATACCAAATCTGTAGGAAACGATTCACTGACCAAACCTAGGAAATCAGTAGAAGAAATTATAAAAATTAGAGCCAAAATAGGTGGTGTAGAAACTACAACAACAACACAAAGAATGAAACAAAGAAATGGTTCTATGCAAAGATAAATGAGAGCAGCCAAAATAACTGAAAGACAGAGAACACCCCAATTAAAATTAGAGGTGAAAAACAGGATATCCCAAAAAGGTTTTAGGGACTATTTTGAAAAGTATCCATTAAGTTGGAAATCTAGAAGAAATGGACAAATTTCATGATGCACATGACCTTCCAAAGCTGAACCAAGAGACTATGAAAAGCTTAAATAGATCAATACCAAGCCACGAGCATGAAACTATTATGTAAATTCTCCCAACAAAGAATATCACATGATGGGATGGATTTATACTTCCAAATTCATTCAATGGAAACTCTGTTACCCTACTACCAAAATCTGTCAAGAACATAAAACCAACAGCAACAACAAAGAAAACTATGAGCTTATAACCCTGATAAACAGATGCACGCCATCCTCAACAAAATGCTTGAAGACCAAATTTAACATCCCCTGTAAAAGATTGTGAGGTCCATGACATGAGACAATATAAAGATGCTGTGATCCAGCTGGTTTATTTCATTGCATGTTAATTAATAAATATTAGCTGTTGCAATAGAATGAAGGCTAAAAACCACTGAATCTTTTCCATATATGCATATAAAGCTTTCCATAAAATTCAACATCCCTTTAAGATAAAAACCCTGAATAATCGACGGATAGACTCATACCACAACATAAAGGCTATGTGTTCAAAGCTCATAGCCAACCTCATATTGAAGGGGCAAAAACTGAAAGCGCATCTTCTAACATCAAAACAAGGGTGCCTATTGTCACCACTCTTATTCAGCAGAGTACTGGAAAGGTTGGCCAGAGCCATTCCACAAGAGAAAGAATTAAAAGGGATACCAATGGGAAAGGAAGACCTCAAATTATATCTATCTACAGATTATGTGATTATACACTTACAAGGCCCTAAAGAGTCCGCCTAAAGTCTCTTAGAACTGACTTAAAAATTCAGCAAATTGAAAAGATACAAAACCAACAAATCAATTTGGTAGATTTCCTACATGCCAATAATAACTTGCTGAGAAAGAAATCAGGAAAGCAGTTGTATTCATAAACAAACATACAAAAGTCCTAGAGATAAACTTACCCAAGGAGTTGAAAGACCTTAAAATGAAAATTAGGAAACACTGAAGAAAGACATATAAGAAGAACCTATCAAATGGAAAAATGTCCCATATTAATGGATTGGGAGAAATAATATTATTAAAATGGCCATGCTACCAAAATTAATCCACTGATTCAATGCAAACTGCATAAAAATACCAGTGACATTTTTCACTGTACAGAAACAATCCTAAAATTCATTTGAAAGCACAGAAGACCCTGAATAGCTAAATAAATCCTGAGCAAAAGGAGTAATACTAGATATATCACAATACTTGATTTCAGTATATACTACAGAGCCATTGTAACAAAACCAGCATGGAACTGGCATAAAGGCAGACACACATATCAGTGGAATAGGACAGAGGTCCCAGGCATAAACCTGTACATCTGTAGCCATCTGATTATTGTAAAGGAGACAAAAATGTACATCAAAGAAAAGATGCCTCCTCAGCTAACGGGCAAAAGAGCTGAAGATACTTCTCCAAAGGAAATGTTCAAATGGCCAATAAGTATATTAAAAAACACTTAATTCCTTTAGCCATCTATGGAAATCCAAATCAAAACCAAACAGATTCTATCCTATCCCAGTGAGAATGGCTATTATCAAGAAGACAAAAAATAACCAATACTGACAAGGATGTGGGGAACAATAAACAATTACACACTACTGATGGGAATGTAAGTTAGTAAAGCTACTACACAAATCAGCATGGAGGCTCCTAGGAAAACTAAAAGAACTGGCAGATGATCCAGCTATATGACTCCTCAGCATTTACCAGGAGAAATAAGAGGTCAGCACATGAGAAAAATATTTATCATGATACTATCCACAGTACTCAAATTGTGGACTCAGCCTAGAGACTCCTCTGTGGATGAATAGAAAAAGAAAGTATGATATATATCTGTATTTATATTTTGAATTATTATTCAGCCATAAGAACTAAATCATATTATTTCAGGAAAATACATAGAACTGGAGATTATTTTGGTAAGCAAAATAAGCCAGACTTAGATAAATACTGCATTTTTTCCTCAGATGTGGAATCCAGAGGGTAGGAGAAAGATGATAGGAAAGTTGAAGGAGACTATGAGGAAGGAGTAGAGGACCAGGAGGAGGACAGGTAAGAGAAGGTAATCAAGATGTGAATACAGCCATATGTTATGTCTGTATGAAAATGTCACAAACTCATTTACATTTTTCAATTAATAAGTGCTTATACTTCAAAAGGTGAGGAGAAGCCAGACACAAACAGAAGACAAGCTGTGTGGTCGCTTGAGTGGCAAGTTCCAGATCAGGCAAAAGGAATCCATCACATTAGCAATCAGAGTAGCGGTGGCCTCTAGAGGGGAGGAAATCCACTGAAAAGGGGCAAATTTGAAATGATGCAAAGGTTCTGTACCTTGATTTGGCCACTGCGCGCACACACACACACACACACACACACACACACACTCTCTCTCTCTCTCTCTCAAGATCTGCATATTATATCTCCATGAAAATATTTTTTGCATTAAAATAAAGAAACGGCAGCGAGATCTTGCCTCCGTCAGCTCACAATCTAGTAGATAAAAATGTAGGTAGATAATTAAAATAGACGGTAGTTTAATTTCTCAAAGACAGGAACAAATGTTAGTGTCTGCAGCCTTAAATATTGCTGCTAAAAACCACAGACTGGCCCCTCTACCATTATCTCCCTGACATTGCTAACACCATTTCCTTAAAGTAAATTAGAACATTTATTCTGTAGCCACAGGCATCATTTGAACCCCTAAATCCAAGGAGAGGATGAATGATCATTTCCTCATGAAGAGACAGCACCCCAATACTCCACTACAAATTCATAACCTTGATCATTGCATTAACAAAGGCTACAAAGTTTAAAAGTTGTTCAGATTGGGTGGCTATGTGAAATGGTTTACCCCCAGGTTGATTTTTTCAAGTTTATATCATATTCTGGTAATGCATATTCAGGTGACTTACATAGAAAATATTATTTAGTTCAGGTATTCTGATGTGTTTATAAAAAGAAAAACAATTCTGAGGCTAGCCTTCTAAGGTCATTGTCAAACTTTAGAAATTAGTTGAGTCATTCTTCAGCAACTTTTATAACATGCTCAAGATCCGCCTCCACAGTGCAAATGAAATTTTCTTTTTCCTGTTTGTGGTTAAAATCCACAATCAGGCAAAGGAAAAATGAGGTTCCCCTCAGCACTCTGATATCTAGAGTAAACTGGATCTTTTTCCTGTAGGAATAAAACTAAATACAGTACTGAAAATTTCAGCTCTCTTTGTAATAAATCAGTGTTCATTATTAAGGGCCTGACCTTATCGGCTATCTTACTTATAAGAATTTCAGACATGAATTTTATTGCTAGTGCTCTTTCAAACTCTGACTCTCCAAATGACTGATGCTGTTAATATCCATTCAATTTTCCAAATGGAATTAACACAGCTCAGAGTGCTGCCAATGTATAATTCCACCTTTCACATGATACGTAATCAACATATAGAAAAGAAGGAAGTGGAGAACAGACAAACACGCATGTAAATTCATCATCATCCGGCTCTTTGTTAATAGCAACTAATTCTAGGCCAGCAAAGTAAAATAGCTCCTGAAACCATCCAAGCATCTGTGGATTCAGAAAGAACAAAGACAAAGAAACATTTTGGTCAGTAAAAAAGGAGTCGAAAACATATGCCTTGGATTTCTCAATATAAGAATACACCTGGCAAAATTCATTTACGCAGTGCAGAGTTCATAGTGCTTGAAAAAGAGCTTGACAGGCTGAAAATATATCTGTGCTGTCCTACAACCAAGCAAGAAAGTCTTGAATTAAGCACAGAATTGTTTCCCATTGGGCCATGAAACTTAACTACATAATAACTGCTTGGATTTCCACAGCTCTGTTTTTCTGCCTTAACAGTCCTGAAATACTGAGGGCAATCCATCCATTTTCCCCCCTCTCCCATTTACAGCCATGTATTTTGCAGGAGCAGAATAAGCACATAAACATGTGTGCCTCCTGGAGACAGCCATGCACGTCACGTGAACAGCATGTGTTTTACGCGCATGAACCTATTAAACCTGTGTGTGTATATGTGTTCTTAAATGCTGGTACTTTCTGGAGTTCAAAAAAGCCAGCACCAATGTATTGTAAAAATATCGAGTGCTAGGCTCTCTAAAGGCATTTGTGCTTATGACAGTCTCAGCTGTACCGAAAGCAGGTCACATTTTCAATCTCTCTTTGAAAGATGTGGAAATTGAGATTCCTAGTTCCTTGCTAAGTCAGAAATGACAAAAGTCAAGTGTAACTTATTATATAGCTAGCAATTAAAATCACGGTGTTCTACTTCCCATTACCAGAAAAAACAGCTAGAAGTTAGTTAAATTTCAGATAAACAAAATAGTATTTCAAAATAGGTATGGCCCACGCAGTATTTGGGGTCATATTTATACTGAAAACAGATAGTCAAATAATTCTATAAGTATGTGGCATGTAGTATTTAAGATAGTCAAATGTTCAGCACTTACATGTACTCCTGGTTTACATGTAATTAACAGCTGGACATTCTGCATTTTTATCTGTTAAATCTGGAAACCCTACATCTACTCTCCCCTGAGATAAGAAATACAGATTACGGATTAGAGAAGTATCTCCCTCTTCAAAAGAATATACATCTATAGGCCGGGGATTTAGCTCAGTGGTTCCACCACCTGCTTTGCAAGTGCAAGGTTCCGAGTTCAATCCCTCATACCAAAAAAAAACACACACAAAAAAACAAAAAAACAAAAAAAGAATATACATCTATAATGAGAAGGCTACAGATCCCCAAAATGCACCACCACCTCACTATAGACTTAAAAAGGACAGGTATTCCAATAAGAGTTGTGAAAAAAATATTACCATGGTTTTTCTAACTCAGCTCCTGGTATGCTAAAAGCTCCTACCTGTCGCTGTGGCCAGTCCTGTGTCCTTGTTCCAGGTGCCAGATCTATCCGACCTAACCAGCAGGCCCTCACCACCTGTCTTCTGCTCAGCACCACCTCGGGGAGCAAGCGCACCCCTCTGATATCTACACCCACGCACCACTTGTGGAGAACCTAGGCCCACTATTTCATTCTCCCTGCCCCTAGTGTCTGGCTCTTCTTGCCTTTAGTCATCCAAACACGGGCACAGCAATCAAAGTAACACAAGATTCACCTGCTTCCCACCTTGCATTAGTACATCCCTGGGAAACAACCTAATCTCAGCTGTCTTTGGTTTTCCCTAGAACCTGTGATATGCTATCACCTTTGAGTGCAGCCTTTCTCCTCTGTGCTCACAATTAGGCCTCAGTTCTCCTCTGGTCTCTGACACATTTGTACCTCAGTAACATTACAGAACAATTAAACATGATTAAAAGAAATAGGGCACACGTGTGTTTTTCAGGGGGCTTATTGGGGAAGGAGAAAGCACGAGGTCACAGCACTGCTGAATGGAGGTCCAAACCCTGGAGGGAAAAGTGCTTATATCCCACCCCAGAGGGCTCAGAAGAACAGGAATCCTAGTTTTTTGAGATTTTGAGGTATCTCCACACTGATTTCCACAGTGGTTCCATCAGTCTGCAGTCCCACGAACAATGGAGCAGGGTTCCTCTTTCCCCACAGCCCCGCCAGCATTTGTTATTGGTTGATTTCATGATAGCAGCCATTCTTTCTGGGGTGAGGTGGAATCTGAGCGTTGTTTTCATTTGCATCTCTCGAATGACCAGTGATGCTGAACATTTCTTCATGTGTTTATTTGCTCTTTTCTATTTCTTTGTGTGAGAAATGTCTGTTCATTTCAGATGCCCATTTTCAGATTGGGTCTTTAAATTTGAGAGGTCTGACTTTTTAAAGTTCTTTATAGATTCTAGATAGTAGACCTTTGTCTGAGGAACAGCAGGTGAAAATTTTTCCCCACATTGTGGGTTGTCTCTTCACACTGCTGGTGGTTTCTCTTGCTGTGCAGAAGCCTTTTAATAAGGAGAGATCCCATTTGTTGATTGTTTGTGCTAGTTCACGGGCAACTGAGGTTTTGTCTATGAAATCTTTTCCTATGCGAATGTTTTCAAAAGTCTACCTAATCTCTCTTCCAGCCATTTATTGGATAAAGAAAATGTGGTTGTTTTATAAAATGGAGTACTGCTCAGCCATAAAGCATGAGAAATTAGAGACATTTACAGCTAAATGAATGCACAATGAGGAGATACTCTGAAGTGAAATAAATAGGACACACATGTGTAAATACCGAATAGTTTCTCTAGTGTGAGAAACTGAAAGTGTAAATAAGGACTAAAAGATATAATAGATAATGTGAAATAGGAAGAAAAGGAAAGGAAAAGAAAGGGGAAAGGAAAGAAGGGAAAGGAATTAATATGAGAAAATGGAAAAATGGAAACAAAGTCTTTGTAAATAGGGAGGGATAGAGGGGGTGAAGGAAGACTAACTGAAATGAAGACTAATTGCAGGAGAATGGGGAAAAAATAAGAACCAAGATATATGATGTAAAGGTACAAATTCCCAATAATGAATATCAGCATATTGTATACCTAAAATGTACCGATAAACGTAATGAATGGAAAAAAATAGCTCGATTGCTAACGTTAGTTATAAAAAATATCATTAAGATTTAGAATACTATGGTTCTAAGTTCTTTGACTCATACACAGCCTTCTGTTCTCCTGAAGAAAATGATCTCTACGTGTTTGCTCGAAGCCAGCAGGTGGCTATGAAGGCCTAGTCTGCAGGACGGAAGAGAGAAGGTGAATGTGGAAAAGGACTTCTCACCCCTGGGTCTCCAGGATGGTTTTCTCAATAACAAACAAGTCTCGCCTGGAGTGATAATTACTTAGCAAATTAACAAAGCAAAAACGAGGAGGGAAAATCATGCACAATCTTTCTAGCAGTTTGTCATATTGAAAACACAGCGTAATTGATTCCGCAACTGTACCAAGGGAATACAGAACCATAATCAGTTTTCTGTAGCGTGTATATCTACAGCGATGGAAGCCTAATTGCATAATTAATCATTATGAAATAAACTGCACAGATCACAGGTCTACATAGGAGCCAACAGAAAGCCATTTCTTGATTTTAGGTAAATCGTTCTTGTCATTTTTAATTCAGTGCACGACCCGGTCTAGGACAGCCTTGATTTTGTCCACATACAACTAAGTTCCAATTGCCATGCTGAGTATTTCGGTGACCTACTTAATCCATTCAGTGTGATACCTTTGTCTCCACCTTCACCTCTAGCAAATGTCTACCTGTTACCAGGTCAACCTCTGCTCAATTCTTTGAGGAATTACCGGAAGGCTGTCTTGAAAATGCCCATGAGCCAAGCTGCAAACTGCACCATACCCTTCAGGGGCTTTTAATAAGAACAGAAGTAATCCAAACAACTCAAAGTCCTTATGTCCTGCCACTAGTCTTTGTGCCTCACCATGCACCCATTACCTTACGGCCATTTCCAAATACTTGCTGGTCACTGAAAACTCAATCTTCATTTTTCTGTTAATCTCTCTGAATCTTCAGGTTTTGTGTATGAAATAAGACTTCAGTACCCCTAACCCATTTTGATATCAGGCATTTTCTAGGCTCATGCTTGTCAGCAGTAGTACAGACTTCTTCCACAGAGACAGAATAGATGTACTTTCCCTATTCCCCCTGTTAATTCCAAAGGAGAAAGGGGGGGAAAACCCCCTCCAAATCAGACCTTGGACATTGTATAAAGTAAACTGAATTTGGGAAAGAAAGCGCCCGAAGGAAAGGGAACTGGGTCCTAAATCCTGGATGGCTGTGAGTTCTCGGGGTGTTCTTCTGGCATCATCTATCCCAGGCTGGGTGAGGGACAAGCCAGCCACCTGGAAATGCCAAGGGGCTGAAGAAGCAAACAAAATGGCAGTACAAGTTTGCTTTCTCTAGCCAAAGGAACAAGACAGGGACAGTGCAGCCAAACAGAAAACCTTCAGCTGATCATGGCTCTATGATAGCCAAATTCCATAGCTCAGTCCGTGACTTTACACACATCAACCCGAGCAAAGGCTAAGGAGAGGCGCCACTTTACTCTCCCTCTTGTAACAAGGCATGCCAACGTCCCTCCATCCTGCCAGGCCAAGTGAGCAATGGGGACATTCGTGCCTGCTTGGTAGTAATAAAGTCCCTTTCTCTGTCAGTATCAGAGCCAGTACAATGGGGAAACCTAGGCTTCTACCAAAATCCAGCAGGAACCGGCACACCGTCCCTCTCTCCAGGTGGCCTAATGAAAGGGTTCACGGAGAGTCAGGACTTTCGTACCATCTGATGATAATGAGGCCACTCCCAGACTTTGGTGTCATAGGGGCCATGAAGGAGGACTAAGAAGGTGCTCTTGCTTTTCTCAGATGGGGCAATGTTACTGGAAGAGAAGTCTTAGCTATACCCCCTGGGAACGAGCAGGTCCTACCCAAGGTATAAATGAAGACTAATTGAAAACCTGGATTTTTCTTTCCTGGCAGAAATGAGGCAATCCCTGGCCCCAGCACACAGTTCCCCTTCCCGACTGCTGTCAGAAAATGCCAGATAAAACAGGTTTAAATAAGATCCAGGAATTGACAGTATAATACTCCACATATCAAATTTCAATGGAAAACTACTCATAATAACAAGGACCAGGAACAGCTCAAACTTGCATGAAACAGACAATTAAGAGAATGCAACAGAGCTATTGCACTTGTATCATAAAGCTTTACAGTAACCATCATAAATATGCTTCACCAAAGCATTAAAAACAGGCTTAAAACAAAGGGAAAAATAAAGTTTCAAAAGAAATAAATATCAAGATGAACCAAATGGGAAATGGGACTTCAAATATACAGTGGTACCTTGGTTCCCAAATTCAATTCTCTCCACGATTCTGGTTGCAAACCAAGCTGGAGGAGAACCAAGTCAAATTCCCCCGTAAGGTCAACATTGAACCTAAGTACTGAATTTGATTTGGTTCTCATCCAACTCAGTTTGTGACTACAGCTGTGGAAAGAATCAAGTTCATGAACCTAGGTACCACTGTAGCAACCAAAAGAGAAAAGCTAATGGATATGCTTCCAAGAAAATGGAAGGGGGAGAAGGAAAAAGTAGTGAACTTCCTTCACTATTTATTCACTAATAGGGAATACAAAAAACCAACCTGAACCACAGAAAGAAAATAGGCTGCAGAAAGTAACAAAGCCTCTGGGACAAGTTATATAGGTCTAAAACAAATGACCTAAGTCATGCAATGAAAGCCTCAGAAAAAATGGAAATCATACAGAATTATTTATCTGACTGTTGTCAATCAGTTGACTATTCTTTTGCTCGATTCAGAGGGAAATCATGAACTGGCAAGGTGTAGTGTTGCTAGCAGTCTTGATGTCAGCAGATAATGCTGGATGCGGACAGTTGACCCAGCTGGTTGCTGGTCACTGCCAGCCACTGCCATCTGGTGCCACTTGTGCCAGAAGCTGAAGGTGGACTCTGCCAGGTGCTGGTCTCTGCTGCTGATCTCTACTGGCTGCTGGTTTCTGGAGCTGGCTGTAGTGTTTATTGCTGTTTCTTTTGAGATGATCACTCTGTCCACACTACTCAGGATGAGAATATTGAGTAGATTTACAATATTACTAGAGTCCATACTACCCAAGAAGTAAATCATGAGCAGATTTACAAGACTCCAAAAGTGAGTCTTAACTTACAAGGGCTTGTGCTGCAGCACAAGGTATTTAGTACAGTAGACTAACCCAAGAATTGTGAGGAGAGTGCTGCTTATATAGCATCTGCAGGCCTGTGATTGGTCCAATTGTAGACCTGCAATTGGTTCAACTTCGGACCTGGTGATTGGTCTCAATGGGTGCAGGGTATTCCAGAATAGCTGCAGCTGTCACAGTGGTGGTTCAGTGAAAGTACAGAAAGAGCACCAGGAATGGTTTGACTGAAAGCTGTCCTGTCTCTGGGAAAAATGGTGGTGCTAAAATCAGGGAATCTTCAGGAAGGCTAGCTGTGTTCATCACAGCTAACTGGGGTATGAAGAGCTTGGGAACAGTAGCAATGGGCCCAGATCCCTCTCTTCCGGATCTGAGGAGACTGGCCACAGAGTACTGGTGAGGCCACAGAGGCAAGTCCCCCAGGGCACCAGTCCACCGGGACAAGAAAGGTGAGAGAACAGAAAGGAGGGGAGGGCTCAGCAGCCACCAGCCAAGTCATGACCCTGTCTGGTTGTCACAGGAGAAATGGGAGAGTCAGGCACATTTTGTCTGTCTCATGATTACAGTGGAATAAAACTATAAATCAAAACAAAAGATGACACCAACAGCTTCAAATACATATAATTAGATAACATACCTCTACATAATCCATGGATCAAGGAGGAAGCCTCAAGATAAATTTTAAAATATTATTGAAATAAATGAAAATAAAAACACAACACGTCAAAATTCATATGACACAGCTACTGCAGAACAGGGAAATATATAGCATTAAATGCACACATTAGTAAAGAAGAAAACTCTTAGAACAATTATCTAAGCTCCTACCTCAAAAATCTAGAAAACAGAAAGCCAGCACATGGAAAGAAATAATGAAATCATTGAAACTAAAAACAAAAAAGATTGGCAAAGAAAAGAAAAAATTACCAGTAATGGTAACATCAGTACAGCCTCTATAGACAGAAAAAGACAGAAATGAAATACAGTGAATAACTCTGTACACATAGACAACTCAGACAGAACGACCAATTCCTTCAAACTAAGACAACACACTCAATATTACTATAAGTAAAGGCAGGAAAATGTGAATCCCTATAATCACGAAATTGAATGTATAGTTCGAAAACATCCAGTAAAGGACTCTCCAAGCCTAAATGGTTTCACAGGTTTTTACCAAATGATTAAAATACAAGTAACTCTGATTCTACATCACCTCTTTCAGAATAGAGGAAAAATGTTTCTTCATCTCTTTATAGAACTACTATCTCTTAAATTGGACCAAGGAAATACAAAGAGAACTACAGATCAACAACATTTATGAATACCGGCACAAAAAAACATTAGCAAAATGCTATCGAAAAATCTAGCAATATATGAAAAGAAGTATAAACCATGACCTCATAAAGTTTACCCCTTGGATACAAGTCTGGTTCAATGTTTAAAAAATCTATCAATTTAATTCACTATATTAACAGATTGAAGACAAAAAATAGATGATGTGTCAACTGACACAGGAAAATGCTTTTGACAAAATTAAAGACACATGATTTAAAAAATAACTCAGAAATATAGAAAGAGGGAAATTTCCTCAACTCGATAAAGAACATCTAATAAAAATTTAAAAACCCTACCACTGATATATTCAAAAGATAATAATAAAAGGCTGGGACTTTTTCTCTAAGATCAGGATCAAGGCTAGCGTGTCCCACCATCCTGATTCAGCCCAGTGTTGGAAGTTTGACCAGTGTAGTAGACAAGAAGGAGAAATAAAGGGTATACAGATCAGAAAGGGAGAAATAAAACTGTGTTTATGGATGATATAATTTCTTCAAAGAAAAATCAAGAATCTACAGAAAAGCCTGGAGAACACATGAGTGGATTCAGCAAGGTCATAGAATACAAGATAAAGACAGAAAAATAATTATTACATATATACTAGCAATGAGCAACTATTCAACATTTTTAAAATACAGTAATTTATAATAGTTCAAAGAAAGCAAAACATTTAGATTAATATAATGAAACATTTATAGAACTGTATGCTGAAAGCTAAAAATTGTTAAAGAAACAAATATGCAAGTAAACACAGTATGTTCATCAATTAGAATACTCAATATAGTAAAGAGGTCAATTGTCCCTCAAACTGATGTACAGGCTTAATGAAATGCTTGTCAAAATCCCAGCAAGCTTTTCTGCAGATATAGGCAACTTTGAAAAAACTGTAGATGAAAATATAAAGGAATTAAAAGAGATAACACCATTTTGAAAAGAAAGTAAGTTGGAGGAATTAGTTTACCTGACTTAAATTTTCAATATTTTGGCTCAGTAATCAACTCCATATAGCATTGGTGAAGGTATAATCATTTGATCAAAGGGAAGGAATAAAATTTAGAGATGCATACAAATATGAGCGACTAGTTTACACAGGTACAAAACATGTAAAAGTAACTTGTTAATAAGTGATGCTGGGGGACTGGACATCCACAGGCAAAAAAGAAAATAAATATGAACCTAAACTTCATACCTTAAAAATTAATTTAAAATGTTTCATAGACTTAAATATAAAATGCACAGGTATAAAAAAATTTAGAAGAAAATAAAATCTTTTGGATCTAGTGCTAGGCAGAGTTCTTTGACACTAAAGTATGACACAGTAAAGAAAAAAACAAGAAATGGATTGCAATAATATTAATTTTTTTTCTCTGTGAGACTTAAGAAGTGAAAAGACAGGCTACATGTGGGAAAAAATATTTACAAAACACATATCTGACAAATGATTAGTATCTACAAAATATGAAGATCTCTTCAAGTACAACTGGGAAAGTCAAATATGTGTATTAGTAAACAGGCAAAATACACGAATAGACATTTCACGGATAAAAAGCTGACAAGTACACGAAAAGAATGTTAAGTATCAACGGCCGTTAGAGAAGTACAAATTAAACCACAATGAGGCATTATGATACACCCAGCATAATAATAATCATTTAAAAACTCCAGCAAAACCACCTAATACGAGTGATGATTTGGAAAAACTTCACTTGATCGCATATTTGATGGGAATGTAAAATGATACAATCACTTGGGGAAACAGCGTAGTCCAGTGATAATGAACCTTTTAAAACTTCCAATTTCACAAACAGCCTACTGTGGCATGTGGGCCACAGGTTTGCCACCACTGGCTTAGTCATTCTTCAAATGTAAAACATGTGGAGCTGAGAGATTTAGCTCAGTGGCACTGCACCTGCCTTGCAAGCACAGGGTCCTAAGTTCGATCCTTGGTGAAAAAAACCAAAAAACAAAAACATGTAACTATCATTAGCCTAGCAATTGCGATCCTGGGCAGTTACCTCATGGAAATGAAAGTTTATAATCACACAGAAAATTATATACAAACATTTACAGCAGCTTTGTTCACAACTGTCCCAAACTGCAAACAACATAGATTCTATCAACAGGCGAATGGCTAAGTGAATTTTATTATACCAAAATGTGGAATGCTACTCAGGCAGAAAGATAAGTAAATAGAAGTGTCAATCCATGCAACAAACTAGATGAATCTCCAGGGGTTATTTCTGGGTGGAAAATAAAGAGACCCTGAAAAGGTTGCATGATCCACTTTCTATGACATTTTCATAGTAATCAAATTACCAAAATAGAAGATAGATTAATGGTTTCCAGGGATAACAAAGAGGGTGTGGATGGGAAGCAAGTGCAAAGGGCCATATGGACCTTATAAAAGGACAGCATCATTCTGAAGGGATGAAAATTTCTGTATCTTGACTATATCCATGTCAACACTCAGGTTGTGGTATTGTATAATTTTGGAAGATATTGCTATTAGAAAAAATTGAGTAAATGGTACATGAGATCTTTTTCCATTATTTCTAGAAGCTGCTTGTAAACCGATGATTATCCCAATAAAAGGTAAATATTCAGTAGCGTAGTGTAGATGAAGGGGTGTACTTCCTAAAGGGAAGTAAATGAGTTCTACATCAAACAGGGAGCGTTAGTATATCTGAAGGAATCCAGAGCACAACGCCTACTCAGTGAAGTGCTGATATGTTAGGGGCATCTTAGAGTGACTTCGGTTTTACTTGGGATTCATTTTCTCTATTTCTGTATTCCTCCTATCCTCCTCAGTGCTCCTGCCTCCCAACCTACTTTGCCAACATCTCCTAGGCCCTGGATAGGCCTTTCCTTCTCACAAGATACTTGGCATCTCCTTGAAGTGGGAGCATTAAAGACAGATGTTCACATCACTTTATACAATAAAAATATCAACATAAGCAGAAGACCTGGATTCCAATATAAACCTGATACTTCCTTGGGAAGCAATCTTGAGGGGATGATTTGATAGCAATAAATCTATTACCCTTTATGTAGCATGATGATACTCCCTGTCTTTTCTACTCCATAATGCATTGATCATAAAAACATGTAACAGAGGACCAGGGATTTAGCTCAGTGGTTCCATCGCTTGCCTTGCAAGCGCAAGGACCCGAGTTCGATCCCTGGTACCAAAAAAACCCAAAACATGTAACAGAAGCCAATGGCTTTATAAAGGACAAGCGGGCACTGTGCATATGCTGACATTGTTATTGTTCCAGCTAAGGGACATCTGCCTCATGGAAGGAAGGTGTGAGACAATCTCTAAGGGTTAAATTTTCAGAAAAGTATCACCAATGTCAAAGTGAGTGATTTTGTGAAATATCCACTCGCTTTGCCTACTTTTACGATTATTCCTCAATAAATGTCCAGTCCGATGGTTCAGCTGCCATTACAGGCATAAGCAGGATTAGAAATAGCAGTTTGAAAGAAGAGCGCACCATGAACCCCAGTAGTTATTACCTTGTCTTGTACACGAAAAAGTCTCAAAATATGTTGCTTTTGATTAGATCATACTTACAAGGGCTAGCTACTAATCTTAACACCAGTAATATAAAAAATAATCTTAGTGGTAGGAGATCAAAACCCTAAGTATGGAATTCTGCTTGGCATGCAAAAATCCAAAGCAAGACTCTGTTCATGCTCAGTATCTTAGACGTTTGTGTGTGTGCTTATCTTTCTTCTGGGTAAAACTCCAAAAGCTAAACCAGAGACGGTAAATTCAAAGCCTGTGGACCTCTGCTTGCTGCTCTCGGCTCCTCACTTCTCCATATACACAGGTAACTCACTGCTAATTAACTATGGCTCTCTGCTGTTAATTAATAACAACTGTCACCAAGAAGCAACCCATTGGTCAACCTTTGTTAGACTGCTATCTGTTAGCAAATCTTTCAACAAATACTACCACTTACATAGTGTGATTTAGGATCTGTGACGCATAAGGCATTAGGATGGGTGATGGCTGATTTTGAGGGGCTTAAACTCACCCAGAGGAGGAATCTTGAGCACAGAGAGGGCTCTGAGACAGTCAGAGTGGCATGACAGGAGAAACGCATGAGCATTGAGGGGAGTCTAAAAAGAGAAAGGTGACTATTCCTGTATGGATCTGACGTGACTTCACAACATGACACAGGTATGCTTGATCTTTATAGTGGAGAAAATTTAACTTTCTAGACAAGAGAGGAAGAACATTCTATAGAGAAAGCAAGAAATGTACGGAAGCCTAAAGGGAACAACAGATGCCTATGCTTGGTGCAGTGGATGGGAAGAGGGGAAAGAGTAGGCAACCTAGGCTAAATCTCAGAGAACTGCCTAGCAAGCGAGGCCACAATATGGGTGATTGCCAACGTGTCCACCATAAGAGATGGGAAAGACTCCTTCAGAGACATATCATTTTCAAAAGCAGAAATGTTACCCAAGAAATGATTCACTCTTTACTTTTTATACAGCGACAAGAGAACCATTTCATTTTAGAGATGGAAAAACTGAGAACGGAAAAGGCAAAGGCCCTCACAACACATGGCCGGGCTGAATGCAGGAAGGGTTCTGCCACTTACTGAGCAACACATTCCTTCCTGAATCCCAGTACTCTGTCCTGAGGCACAAAAGGAGAAGACAGAGATTCCTCTGCGTCTGAATCCTAACTCCCCACACCCTTCACTGGGACTGACCTTTTCCTCACCACTCAAGTCTCAGCTCAAATGAACTACTTTTGAAGGCCCTCTCTGGCCCTCCCCTTCGAACAAGTCCCTTCTTCACTTGCATCCCATCAACCTCATTTTCCTCGCAGCATGAATCACTCTTGAAAATCACTTTGCTCATTTATCTATTTCCTCCTTTAGAAGTTAGGCTTCATGTTTTCTATATGAGCCAGAATTATAACTGTATCACCAGCAATTATCAAACCAAGGAAAGAAGTAGGCCAGAACTTTAGAAAGGAGAGAGATGGAGAGAGGGGAAGTTTACAAGGAAGTGAATCCATCTTCCCTAGGTCTATCGACAAGCTCCAAGCAGCTTCTTGCAGCTCTGGGATGGGCGGTGCACAGGGGGATTTAGAAGTATGATCTTCATGCAAGCACAGTGCAGGCTCTGAGCTCCACAAGATTATAATTCAGAGGCAATGACAAAATGCATCCAATTCATTACCTAAACAATAAAATCACAACTAGGGTTAATTCAAAGAATGAGAACTGTAAGCTCCGAGGGCATATAACAACAGTTGATCTTATCAGAGAAGGCGTCATGGAAAAAGTGACATTTAATCCACAGACTGGAGGGAGTTATGATGAGTACATGTGACGAGGAGAAGGAAAAGTGTTTGAGAGAAAGGCGAAAGGAGCTCACCAGTCGAGAGTCACAGCCCCAGTTACGTAACTGATGGAGATGCTGGTGCCCAGGCAGCTGTGGGGCAATCCTTACAAGGCTCCTGGCCACATAAGACAAAGGTGGGTTGATAGGATCAACTAATTACCATTCTTTGGGATGAAATCATTATTAGTCTCAGCATAAACACCAAATGACTCATAAAATTTTATCTGTCTTCAGCAGATTTTTAATTGGCGTGCTTTATGACACTAATATTTGTACAGTAGCCAGTGGGTAGTTTTCAAGTCAGTGTTTTTCTTCACTCATTTAAAAAGGTATGGGAGGAAATGAGATTTGTTTTCCTTCTCGCTCCCCTTAGAATTTTTTCTTCCTCTGAGAAATCAATGACTGTTTTTTTCATATTTCCATTAATTCACTTGATTAGTAATTTAAAATTTGCTCAGTCCATGATGGGGAAAGTACAGGCAAGAACTGTGGGGAATTTTAGCTCTCAAGACATAGACAAACTAAGACTAGACAGTAATATCTTCTCTTTTCCATTGAAAACAAGAGTCAGTCTCTATTTACATTTCCCCAAACACAGGATGTTCCAGCCCTTCGTATGTTGGACCTGGATTTGGCTAGAATTTGCCCCTCTTTATATAGACCTGACAGTCTATAAAATTTACTTAAGTTTCACCCGTTTTTCCGGGCAGAAATCTCCTAAAATTATTTTGATTAAAAATGACAGAAAACCCAATTCTATGTAGCTCATATTTAGAAAGGATTTTTTTTGTATTATATGGCTGAATAGTCTTGGGGAATATCTGGCTTCAAGAGTAGATTTGTAAAGGACAAACCAATGTCACCAGGAGCCACATTATTTTCACATAAATGATAGTGCCTTTCCTCCAGTATCTTTTTAAAAAGTTAGTACATATTTGCAGTGTAAACAATTTATAATCATCTTGGGGAGTGGAATATTTTTTGCTTTGTTTTGGTTTCTTATTTTGGTTCATCTTTTGCATAAACTCCAATCCCTATAAACTTTTGATTTCACATCTTCTAGGGGGAACCAGAGTACCTTCCCAGAAAGCTCAGTGAAGGGTTTGTTTCTTATTGGCCTGCACTGCATCTCATTTGTACTCTTGAACCTGTTGCTGTTCTCAGGGAATGCAAGGTTGAGGTCAGGCATTTCTAAGTGATATGCTACTCTTTTTGATCCATGGCAATTTCTTTAGTCCTCTTTCTTTCTACATTTATTTACACCAAGATGTACTTATAAAATTGTGTCTTCCATAAGCCAGGAAATTCATTTTGGCAAGCGAGGTAGGGAATGAAACAGGATCATAGAGACAGGGAAGACAGAGATGGTAAGAGACTCACTTGAGAAGGTTCTAGGCAGTAAGTATGCATTTCTTAGTGGTTTTCTATGCCCAAAGTATAAGAGGAACCATACACAATTGTACTTCTAAAAGGGGAGATATGGCCTACACCCATGAAACTGGATACAAAGTCCTGTCATATATGATTATAATGGAAATGATGTCCCTAACAAACACTATGCGCTACACATTATGCAGAGAGCTTTACTAACATTTGCATTTAAACCATAAAATAATGTACTAAGGTATAAATCCATAAAGAGAGACTTAAAGCTAAGTTATTTAGTCACACAGAAATAAGTGTTTATATTGAAATTGGAATCCACTGTGCCTCAGAATATGTGTATATATATATATATATATATATATATATATATATTGGATATGCCTAAGGCTACTGGTTTATAAGAGTCAAAGAATATTGCAAAATGAATATATAATGTGATCAAATATTCTGAGGCACAAGAAAAAAAATGAAATATCTGAGGATCTGATAGAAGACCAAAGTAGTCAGGGTGCCAAGAAACAGCATGATCAATAGATAACCTGGTATGGATGGAAACCCTAGAGATAGGAGCCAACCTTGAGTTTTGGTCAACTTGTAGGGATGGTATGTATTTTTGACTTTTATCCTTAGACTAATAAGAAACACTGCTGAGCATGAAAATGATTTAATTAAACTGCACTGCAGGACAGAAACGAAACCAAAATACATGAGTACTCTATTATACATTAATACATTATTTCATGGTTTGAATCCAAACTAAGCATTCATTGAAGAGACCAGTGGACAGATTGCTATGGTGTTAGAAGAAGAGATAAAGAAATTGACTGATTCAAGAGATTTTTATGGATTAAAATCAACAGCACTTAGTGATGCCATCAGGTGTTAGATTGGATGCAGGAGGATGAGGTAAAGGAGAGAAAAGTGTCAGGGTGAACTCCAGATTTGTGTAGTTATCTTAGTATGAGCTACACATGCTAGGAAGGCAGTGCAGTAAGGTGCTTCAGATGGGAGAAATGAGGAGTGCAAATGGAACTGGAGGAGAGGCAAGGGATGCCACCAAAACGAAGGCGAAAAGAAAGGCTCACATAGGGCGGCTTTGGTGAGCAGAAAAGTAGGAGGAGTTATTTGTTGAAGGTAAGCAGTGGAAGATAAGACAATGGGAATAGAGCATGGAAATAAATTAAAGGAGGTATCAGGAAGCAAGCTAAGGTATTTATACATAATGCAGGAGCCATGGAGAAGTACTGAAACTTTCAGTGATAAATGGATGATCAGGTGACCATGTCAGGAATATTCCTTGGTGTGGCAGCTGATGAAAGAAGTGAAGAGCACAGTAAATTGGTGTAGATGAGATAAGAGGGAGGAGGAGCAGCAGGAGACTGATACCAGGTATTTATAGAAGGAAAGAATTCGAAATAGGACTGTGAATATAGGGCAGAAATGTCAGATCCAAAACCCAGAGTAGCATGAATGTGCCACCATGCTAGATATTATAAAATTTGTGAAGAATTAAACAGTGACCCTGGGCCTCAAGGAATTTACAAGTTAGGGGGCAGTGAGATTGAGTTTCAGGTTTATAAGCGCAAAGGTTAGTATAAAATAGGAAAAAGCTACAGAATTTCAGGAGACAGAGGGATGATTCTTTTTGAAAGGATCCAAGAAGCCTTTATGGAGAATATGGAAGCATTTAGTCTAATTTAGGGTTTTGTTCAGTAGACAGAAGAGGGAAAGCATTTTCAGAGGTCTCCGACGCAATGCTTATGTCTCCAGAAGGATCTGTCTTTAATATTTGCCTGAGACTTCATGGTAACGTGCCTGATTCCTTGACACTATTTTTGTCTGTCTTTATTTTCAGTCCTCATCTAGAGTGTCATCTGCAAATGATTCTAGGAGACCTGCAGCCCTTTTCAGGGTAGTTAATTAAGGTGGTAATGAGGTTGGGCTGAACTATGAACCCAGAGAGGCCCTGGTAGACACTTTCCCCTCTCTGTTGCTTGTGATGCCACTCATTGCCATACTTTGTCAGTTTCACCGTTACATTCTCTGACAGATTTCAATCCCGATGACAGTTAATCTCATGGGCAGACTCTCGTCAAACTCTATCACACAATTTCCTGAGATGCCAGCATATAACAAGCAGTGCATTTCTTTCATACATTTCATACATTATAGTTATAATTCTATCAGAAAGCCAGTGAAGGATTTCCAACATTTTGATCCTGATAATTCTAAATAGCACATCTATTTATATTCACAGTTATGGGGCTGATGGTTTTGTTAGGAAATAAGTTGTAATTACCAGTGCGTATTTGTTTTAGCATCATAAGAACAAGATATTTCACTGTAGGGAGGCATCTAAGAGGCTATCTGATAATAACGCTCATATTTGTCCGGCAGTTTTGTAGTTCTTTGGCCATGCTTATTTGTCCCACCGTCAGTATCATCATTTTGGATTTGAGGGAACTCCATCTGAAAGCAGTAACATGACTTGCTGAAGATATTGTAGCTAGTAAGTGACACATGATCCCGAATCTCCCTATTCTTAGACTGGTGCTCTGTGTACTTTAGTAGGTGGTATAGAAAGTAGGAATAGTCTCATGGAGTTGTCAAAGTCAAATAGCATCAGAATGTTATAGGTTAACCATATCTGAAGCACCCAGGTATTATCAAATTTATGAATGGTTAAACTGGAGTTAGTAAGGAAGATATACTCTCAGACTGAAGACATTAACATAAAACATAACCCAAACCACTGTTACGGCAAAACACACTACATGTGTAGATTGAATATGGCTGACAGACTGCCAGCTTATGATGCTGACTTCAACCTGTGAAGCTCCTATTCCCTCAAGCTCTATTTTTCCCCCTTCAAGGCTGGTGATTGAACCCAGGGCTTAGTGATGGTAGTCAAGTATTCTACCACTGAGCTATAATCCCCGCCCTCCTTCAATGTTTAGATTTTTAATATTTTATCTTTGTAAGAACTGTGACATTTTCCTTCCTATGTTCCTCAATAAAGTACTCAAATTCTTAGGTTTTTACATAGGCCTTTAAAAATCATATTTTTATCAGTAACTAGGTTAGGCATATGATTTAAGAGAAGATGATGTATGTATAAATTGAAAAAGTCTAAATCTCTACTGGGATCACTGAAGGGAGCTTTCCTGGGTGGCTGATGTGATTATAGACGCTTACTGGAAATGATGATACTTCAGCTAATCTTTATGAGAATGAGCAGCCCTTAACTAATGATGATGTTCAAACACTGGTCTCCAAAGTGAGGTACATAAGACAACTCATTGGAAAATAATAAAAATACTATATGTATATTAATTTTAACTACTTTTACCTAAAGTTTTGTTTTTTCTTACCATATTCAGAACATATTTGTAGACTAATATCTACATATGAATAGGTAATATCTATAATAAATATGCATGTGTTTGGGTACATTCTAAAAAAAATTTCATATGGAAATTGAGATGAAAAGAGTTTGAAAACCAGTAGATAAACAACGATGAAGATAATTATCTTTTTAAAAATAGCTGCAAAGAGGTACTTACTGTTTTCAATTTGTTTTCGCTCTCTTAGTTATATCAATTGCCATATCTGACTTTATTGCACTGTGCTTTTACTAGGTTTCCATGGTGGGAGCTTAGATTGTTGACATGAGATATTTTCTTCCTTCTAATACATGTGTTTGGTGCCAGAAATATCCCATTTTAGCCATAGAGATATAGATCTTTTGCAAATGGGAACTGGGTCTAAACCACCTCCACAATAGTTTAGTTTTTGTTGCATGTATTTTTACAGCTTTGTGAGTCCCCTGTGTATTACATTACATATGTATGGCAATATCGTCAGCTTGTCATCATTTTACTAGCTAAGCTTTCAAACCTTGCCTCCCTCAAGTCCTTTTTTCTCTCCTTCAGCAGTTTGGGCTGCCATATAATAGAAAAGAGTGAGACGTTTAAACAACAGTAATTTAACTTTTGTGGTTCTGAGGATTGGGAGTCTGGGGTGAGGGTTGAAATAATAGGTTCTGGTGAAGGATGCTTTCCCGGCATGCAGGTAATGACCTGTCCCTCTGTGCTCACATGGTTGAGAAAGAGTAACAGCGGGCTCTCTACTGTCTGTTCTCGTGATGTTACTAACTCCATAATTACAACCTCACCTTCATGACATTATCTAAACATTAATTATCTGAAATTAACCAACAAAATGATCAATGAGTTTACAGAAGGCCCTAATGGAAAGTTCACCGAATTAAACAAAATGATATAAAATGTGAAAGACCAGTTTCACAAAGGATTAGAGGCAATGAAAAGGTATCAAACAGAAATTTAGGAGACTAAAAATTCTACGGAAAATAATGGCAGCAGAAATGACCAATCCAAGAGCAGAGTTTCAGATGTAGAAGAAAGGCTGAGTATTGGAGATAACTTCCTCAGAATATCCTAAAAACAACAATAGAACATGAGAACTGGATTTAACAGCTGCTAAATAAAACAAAGACGTCTAATCTAATATTAACTAGAATTCATAAAAAAAGAGAAGACAATACAAATCCCATAAAAACCGTGTTAAAAGAAATAATAGCAGAAAACTTTCCAAATATGGGAAAAGTATTTAACATACAGATAAATGATGCATATAGAACTTCAAATAACCACCTTCAGAAATATGTTCATGACACATCAGAGTCAAAATCACAGAAGTCAAACACAAAGAATATTAAAAGCTGTTAGAGGAAAACAATGAATCATTTATAAATGAAACCAATTGGAATTATAGCCAACTGCTCAACACAAACTTTAAAGGTCAGAAGACCTTGTGTGAAGTATTACTAGTACTGAAAAAACAACTTCCAACCCAGATTGACATACCCTGAAAAGCTAACTTTCAAAACTGATGGAGAAGTAAGATCTTTGCATGACAAAGAGCATCTTAAGAAATTCATGACCACCAAGTGAGACATCCAAAAAGTTTTTTTAGGATATTCTAGAAAGAGACAATGAAGCCACCAATGCCAAAAAGTATAAGAGGATGAATAAAACAGGTGGGGTGAGGAGTTAAATAGGAGGGAAAAAAGTGACTCAAAAATAGGAAAATAATATAATGACAGGAATAAATCAGTATGTTTCACAAATAACTCTAAACGTGAATGGTCTCAATTCTTCAATCAAAAGAAACAGATTAGTGGAATGATTAAGAAATAAAACCCAATGACACGCTGCATACATGAAACACAGTTAATCTTAAAAGAAAGTCGTAGACTAAAAATCAAAGGATAAAAAACAATATCCCATGCAACAAAAGTTGAAAAACAAGTAGAGGTAGCTGTAGTATTTTCAGACAAATTTGACTTTGAACCAAACTTATTGAAAGAGACAAAGAAAGTCACTACATATTGGTTAGGAGAACAATTCAACAGAAAGAGATAACAAATATAGACATATATGCACCAAACACTAGCACACTCATCTTCATAAAATAAACACTAATGCTTACAAAAGATCAGGTAAACATCAACACAATTATAGTAGGGGACCTAAATACCCCACAGTAACAAATGAAAAGGCTATCTGTGAAAAACCTACAGCCAACATAATACTGAAAGGTCAAAAACTGAAAACCTTCATGCTAAAATCAGAAGACAAACGCTGAGGCAGTGTTACCAAAAAAAGAAGAAAGAACAAAAGGAAACAAAAGACATAACGAAGACCAGTAGAAATAAAAAGGTAAAATCACAATGGACACTGCTGAAATCCAAAAGATTATTTGTAATTACCTTGAAAATATGTACTGCAGTAAATTGGAGAACTCAGAATAAATGGATAGATTTCTACATATAGTATATGAATTATCAACACTGAATCAAGAAGACATAAAAACCCAGAAAAATTGAATAATAGGTAATGAAATTGAATGAAGGAAAAACCTAACTTGCCAGCTAAGAAAAGTGCAGGACCTAAAGAACTCAACACTGAATTCTAAAAGAACTTCAGGGAAGATTCCATGCCCAAACTACTGAAACTGTTTAATACAATGGAAAGGGAAGGAGTCCTACTTGGAAGTTAGTATTACCCTGATCCCCAAAGCAGAGAAAGACACACACACAAGAACTACAGGTCAATTTCTTTTTTAGCATATACACTAAAATCCTCAAAAAAATACAAAATGTAATAAATCATCAAATGGATCATATAGTATGACCAAGAAGCCATCATCCCAGGGATGCAAGGCTTGTTCTACACGTGCAAATCAACAAATGTAATACATCACATGAACAGAAGCAGGGACAAAATCACATGACCATCTCAGTACACAAAAAGCCTTTGATAAAAGCCAGCAGAAGAACTTTACCATCATCTAATAAAAACCATTTATAACTCACACGCTGTGAACATCATATTAAATGGGTGAAAAGCTTAAAACTTTCCCTCCAAAATCAGGAATGAGACAAGGATTTCCATAATCACCACTCCTATTCAGTGTTGTACTCAAAACATTATTAACATTAATCATGTAACAGAAAGAAATAAAAGATGTATGCATAGGAAAGGAAGAAGTCAAATCATCTTTATTTGCAGATGATGCGATTCCCTGCATAGAAGAACCAAAAAATTCCAGCAAAACATTACAGAATTAACAACCAAATTCATTAGTGTAGTAGGACACAAAATCAGCACACAAAAATTTATAATATTCCTCTACACCAATAAAGAACTCACCAAAAAAGAAATTGGAAAAATTCCATTCAAATACCATCAAGAAAAATTAAATACACAGGAATTAACCTAACCAAGGAAGCGAAAGACTTCTACAGTGAAAATTACAGCTCTCTAAAAAAAGATATCAAGGACATCAGAAAACAGAAAGATAGGCCGTGTTCCTGCATAGGCAAAACCATTATACTACAAATGACAATACTTCCAAAACTGATACAAAGATTTAACACAATCTAAATGAAAATACAAATAGCATTCCTGATAGGACTAGAGAAAACAATCCTAATATTTATATGGAACTAAAAGAGAGCCAGAATAGCAAAAGAAATCATGGGTAACAAAAGCAAAGTAATCCCAGATATCAATTTATTTTACAAAGTTACAGTGATAAAAACACCATGGTACTGTCACAAAAACAGACATGTGGATCAACAGAATAAAGTAGAAGATGCAGAAACTATCCCAGGCATATTCAGCTATCTTCAACAGCAGCCCCAAAAACACAGCAGAGGAAAATACCCACTTTAACAAATAATGCTGGTAAAATTACGTGTCCACATGCAGAAGATCTGAATCTAGACCAATATCTTTCACCGTGTACTAAACTAAAATCAAAACAGATCAAAGATCTAAATGCTAAAACAGAAAGACTTAATCTGCAGGAAGATAAACTAGGTAAAACTCGAACACACAGATATGGGCCAGGATGTCCTTAAGAGAACCCCATTGCACAAGAAATAACATCAAGAATCAACAAATGGGACCATATCAAATTAAAAACTGTTGGCACACCAAAGAAAACAACCCATGGAATAAAGAGACAACCTACAGAATGGGAAAAAATTTTGCCAGCTCTTCCTCAAATGTCTAAAATATACAAAGAACTCAAAGAAATCAGATCCATCTGAAAAGAAAAGACCCATTCAAAAAATGGACAACTGAAATGAAGAAAAAGAAGTATTAATTGCCAATAAATATACAAAGAAATCCTCAAGACCTCTAGCCATTAGATAAGTGCAAATTAAAACACTACTCAGATTCCATCTTACTCCAGAAAAAAGGGCTATTATCATGAAATCAAATGATACAAATGCTACCCAGGCTGTGGGGAAAAAGGAACCCTCTTATATTGTTGGTGAGAGTGTAAACTAGTATAACACTATGGAAATCAGTATGAAGATTCCTCACAAAACTAAAAATAGAAATTCCATTTGACCCAGCTATTTCCCATCCAGGTATCTTCCTAAAAGAGCTAGTGATATCATATTACAGTGATACATGCATACTCGTATTTATAGCAGCACAATTCACAATAGCTGAATCTTTTTTTAAGGAGGGAAATTTTATTAAAGCTCACAGTTTGTACAGGTTTGTATCCATAGTAAGATGGATACAATAGCTGAATGTTGAAGTGGTCTGTATGACCATCAACATAGAAATGGATAAAGAAAGTGTGGTATTTACACAATATGGAGTACTACCTTACCATAAAGAAGGATATACCATGTAGAGGTACAAATTCCCAATGATGAATGTCATCATAATGTATACCTAAGATGTACCAATAAACTTAATAAAAAAAAGAAAGAAAAATGGCATCAGCTATAGACCAAAAGAGGGGAAAATAAAAACAGCAAATTTGCTAGGGGTAGGTGATAGTGTATGACTTTTTAAAAAGACTGTTGTTATTTCAATAAATAGCTTTTTACAAAAGAAAACAAGATATACTTGAGTCATTGTTAGAAAACAGATACACCTTGAGACTATAATGTTACGTGAAATAGATCAGGCACATAAGCTTAAATATCATATGGTTTCTCTTATGCGAAAAATCCAAAATAGATGTAAAGGCCAAAATAAACAACAGATAACAGGGGATAGGGAGAGAGAGATTTTGCAAAAGGGAAGGAGACAAAGAGACAGAGGTAGGGGGTGGAACCAGGAGGGGAGGGGTGAACAAAGACTTGAGATGATGTCTCATGCACCTGTACCAAATCCCCACAAAGAATGCAACGCACTGCAAACGTATGGTAATGAATAAAAACAAAAGAAGTAAGAAAAACCAAAAAAACTTAATTATCTCTGAAACATCTCATTTCTAGATGCCATCATTTCAGATTAGTGAATTAAAGTAATCAATTTGGAAGGAATAAGTGACACAATTTAGTCCACGGCAATTTGTAATATGATTATGTTTAATACTTTTACATTTACACTCTGAGCCATATCAAGTCAGGTTACAGATTTTGGTTTTAGGTTTATAATTTCAGTGCAGGTCAGACAGCAAACTCCTCCACCGTAGAGGCAGAACTTTTTTCAGGATTGTATCTTCCCTGGAGATAATGAATGTCAAAACTGTCCACTCTTTGAGTCTGTATCCAAATTATATTATGTTCAGCATAATACAATGAAGGTCGCAAAGCTGTGTGATCCTTACAAATTCATTGCTCATATGGTTTGCTCTATGCTTCCAAGCAACTTTCATGGAAACACAGACTGAAGAGTTGAGCCAAATTTTACATATTAAATTTGTTATATTTCTCAAGAGACATTAAAGAAAAGCTGATTCACAACACTTTCCCCCTTTACAGGCTTCCGTGAGATACTGAACTCAATGTTTTTATCATCTACGTAGCTTTTTCTCTTTTATTCCATACAACATGTCATATTTGATGACATCTATCTTTCATCTCTTTTTCCTTAGCCTATTCCCTTGTTTCTGTATTATACAACTTCAACACTCAAGCTGAAAGGCAAGCTATTCTTTTAGAGAGGATTGCTATGAATTAAGGAGAGACTATGAATATCCTTTTGGATTCCATTACAGCTGCCAGTTCTTTTGCCTAATTCTACAGAGTTAGCTTTTCAAAGTATGATACTAATGCAATAAAATCAATACTGTTTCATCTGCCAACAGCTCAGAGTTAATTAGACACTAATTAAAATAATTTCTCAGTGCCTCATTTCACTGCGCAGGCAGGGGCAATGTAAGTGTTACTTTGTATGTGAGATTCAGAGGTAGAAACCACACATTTAAAGTTGAGCCATATATATCCACTCCAAACCCTGACAAAGAAGAAGTGCTTGAGGAGGAAACAATTTGGGGATTTTCAAACTCCAGATTTCCCAGTCTGGAATGTATCTCTCTAGTGGCGCATAAGAAAATATACAAATCTACAGGAAAGAAATCAGAAAGAAGCGGTACACATCCTACTGGGAAAACAATTGTATTCAATAGTGAGTAACTGAAAATTTTAAGTTTAGAGCAAAGCAATCACAAGTATATTTTCAATAAGACAAAATAATTCAATAATCCAGTAAGACAAAAATTGGAGGCCACACAAAATTGAGATTTTTTAAAAAACTGATCTACTTCAGACAATACCCCACATCCTACTAAAGTGTATATTTACTCTCTCTCCACTTAAGATGGTGGTTTTCAAATCTGGATGCACATTTTAATGACCTAGGATGCTATTTAAATTAAGGTGTTCCCCTTCACCTGACTCAGCCCAAGTAAAACATATTATATCAAAATGTATGGGGCCGGGGATTTAGCTCAGTGGTTTCGCCACCTGCTGCGCAAGCGCAAGGGCCTGAGTTCAATCCCCGGTACCAAAAAAAAAAAAAAAAGTATGGACAAATAGCCTTAAGCACTTAGTTTTCCTGTATAAATTAAAGCTCACTGGACATTCTAATATTAAACAAGCATTTATAATCAGTGATTTAGGAGGTACCTGAGCAGATACATAGGAACATGAATGGCATATATTTTGCCTCTTATACTAAAGACAGTGAAAGCTCAAACGTAGGAAGAACTCACTCAGTTTACATAGCATATTCCTATCAGAGCTGAAACCAGTGCAGATCTTCTGATGTCTATGAAGTGTTTCTATCACTATTATGTCTATCATCATTACATTTATAATTGACTGGCGTCAATTTCATTGACATTCCCTGTGCAAAGGCTAGAGAAAGAATCTCGAGTTTAACACAGTGAATAAAGATTTTTGTACATGAAAATTAATTAACCAGAATATTGGGGCAGATCCTGACAGAGCATTTAAATAGAAAGAGCTTGAGTTTACAAAAGCTAGGATGCTTCCTTATTTCCAGGTACCTATCTGTTTATTTCCTGAACTGAATCAACAGGCACACAGGCACAGCCCAGTCCCAGGCATTCGACAAAAGTGAAGAAGACCATAACTCCTCAGCAACCTCAAAGAGCTTCACAGTCCAGTGGGAAAGTCGTGCATGCCTCTTCCACCTACCATGAATGGAGATCAGGTGGAATGACAGAGGCCTCTGGTGCAGATGTCTACGCGGATGCTAGGGAAACAACAGAAGAGAAACTATATTTGGGGTGTGGGTTTCCAAACTGCATCCTTGAAAAACAGGCTCTGATTCGGGCCTTATAGACTGACAGGTGTTTGAGTTGCGTGGAAGAACGGTGCACCCCACTTGGAGGAGCAAGGGTAAAAGCAGGGGTGGAAATGACAGCCTCTAGTGGAACTGCACTTGGCGCATTTGGATCTCAGTCAGGAGCAATGCAAAAACTTTCGCTTGAAAATGCTTTAAATCACCCCCAAAATAGGTAGAAAGAACAACCAACCTCATGGAATGCTGTAAATCTTCTGTACAAGTGAAGGAAAGGACACATGAGCATCCATTACTAATTTAGAAGATGTGTTTTAGTCCTCACCTATAAACCAGGAAGGCAGGTTTGCCTGCGTCAGTCTTAAGCTCACTGGTGATGTTAAAAGTGAGGTCACCAAGCGATAGAAAAACGAAATATTCTGAGGAAATGGATCCAAGAACTGTTTGTCAGTATCCAGAAAAGCTGCAAAAAGAGCTTCTACCTCCCAGGACCCAGCAGACTGTAATATCAGCTAAAGTTATTGCTGTCGGGGGATTCCTTGGGAAATGGCTCTCCAATTAAAAAGTATTTCAGGTCTTTCTTACCTCGGACAAAGAATTGGATGACAGAAGCCAGAAACAGTGCCAAAAGTTTATTTGAAAAGTAAGGGGTGAAGGAATAAAAGAAAAACTAGCTCTGTAGAGCAAACTTGGGCTGAATAAAGAGAGGAAAGGATAAAAGCAAAAATAAAAGTGCAAAAAAAAGCTAGCGAACAGAAGAGGCTACCACGAGGAGGCACAATTGCAGGCTCCTCATGGCCTCTGGTGTCTTTTATGTCATCTGCATCTCATGAAGTCCATGAGAACTTCCACATACAGGGGTCCTGGGATCTTATAACTGACAAGTCCCACGCATTTTCCCAGCCAGCTTTGCCACTTTCTACTTCCTATAATCATTACTGCTGAAAGATCTGAAGACCTGTCTTCCTCCTCACTTTTCCGTTCACTGTTTTCTCTCTTCTCACTCCTAACTTGCTTGGTACACTGGCTTTTTTTTTCCTCTGGACTTTTTCTTGCCTCTGAGAATAGAAGTGGCTCATGCTCTGGGTTAGGAATGTGGTGTTGGTACTGCTGTTTGCTGTTCTCTCTGGAGCTCACTGCCATTCGTTTGTTTGTTTGTTTGTTTGTTTGTTTACAAGTGTGTGCCTCTGAGACTTAATCACAAATTTGGCTTAGCTTTGCTGTGAGTTGCTGATTTTTTTACCTTGACAGTTAAAGGCTGGTTCAGAGGACTAACCCAACTGAGCCAATTTAAAAAAATGATAAATTGTAGAAAAAAATGACAAGTCCTCAGAAATAATAATATTTGGGAAATGCAGAGGAAAAACAGATCCCTGTTATAGAAGTCACTGGCCAAGCACAAAATCAGCTTACCATTACAACAACAATACCTGAGGCAACTAATTTATAAAGAGCAAAGTTCTATTTCTCTCAGACTTTTGGAGCCTGGAAGTGCAAATGGCATAGCCCAGGTTTAGCAAAGGTCACTCTGTTTCATTGCCTTCCAGAATGGAGACCCATGGCTGGAACTTGTGTCAGAGAAAAGTGGTCACATATCACATCCAAAGCAGAGAGAAGGAAAACTTATGAGATGAGGCTTGCTCCTTTTTTAATGACTCTCTTGTGAAAATTCAAGCCATCACGCAAGATACCAAGAGGTCACACACAAAATGCACATCCCCACCTACATGTCCCCACTGATCTACAGGAATCCCACCAGGCTCCACTTCACAAAGGTTCCACTATCTCCTTACAGCATCGTCCTGGGGATTAAACCATTAATCACCACGGACCTGTGAGGGGCAGGCCGTGTTCAAACAACCACACCTGCATTTTCTGATTGCCTCTACTGCTTCAGACAGCTTTTATGAAAATTAAAAGAAAATCTAGAGTGTCATGAGTAGACATACTCCCTTGTATTAGTCAGCTTTCTGTCACTGAGACATAACATCCAACACCAACAACTTAAAAAGGGAAGCTTTAATTTAGCTCATGGTTTCAGAAGATTCAGTACGTGGTCTGCCAGCTCCAAGGTGGACACATCGTGGTGGAAGGATGTGGCAGAGCAAAGCTGCTTTCATAGTGGCCAGAAAGAAAGGCAGAGGAAGAAGGTCAGAGAGGAAGGGCCAGAGAACACATGGCTGCATCTCTATGATCCAATCAGACTCCACCAGGACTGAGCTTTACTGATCTACTAATTCTTGAAAGTTCAGAAAGCTGGGGACCATAGTGGTTTGGGAAGAAGAGTCACTCCCACATTACCTCACATCAGCTACTTTAGGAAGAGCAAACAGAAAGAAACACACACAAAAAATATCCAGCACTTGAGTTTTTAAAGATGTCTTAGGATGGGAGTCAAAATCGGTGGTAGTTGGAAAGATCAAAGGAAACGCAAAACATTCTAGAACTGATTAAATGTGACTTCTAATGTGCCTCAGTCTCTCTCAAATCCAAGGATTTATGTTTGTAAACATAAGGAGGGGCTCCAATACCACCACCCCGACCTGTCCCTACTAATACATTCGGAAACTCCTTAAAGCTAGAATTTTTTTTTTAAATCAAGGATCCAGGGCTTGGTACCTGAGAGATACAATAGATGTAACAGAGAAAGGAGAGAGAGAATGCGAAGATTAGCTGACGACACGGCTGCTTCACAGAATTGTTACAGAAAGAAAATATTTATGAAAATGTTTTGTACTGTGCCTTAGGCATAGTTTGTTCATAATAAATGTTTGCTGAATCTGAATGTGACCAGTTCTCTAGAAATGTTAAAAAGGAGAACACTGCTCTCTAATCATCTTTAAACATCTCCATACATGAAACAAGAGCTTTCTGGTCATGACCCCTGCTCTTGTTGCCAAAGGATCTAATGTGGGCTCCACCTTCTTTCCCCCATACCTTCCTCATGAACGCAGGAATCATGTTCACTCATAGAAGTGTTTTCCCACCCTATTTTCCAAAGCACCCAGCATCGAACTTGTGCCTTTTGAACTTCTTCATCTATAACCACTGCCTCTTTTTCATTTTGAAGAAAAAGTTCCTGCAGAACTTTCTAATAGATAATCTATACTACATAACATGACATTTAATTGTTTTTAAAATAAGGTTCTTTGCACTCACATTTTTATAAACTATAAAATGTCTTATTTATACTTCCCTATCTCCTGTCTCCATCTTCTCCTTGAGTTTGCCAACTACATATTCTGCTTATTCACAGAATCCTATGACCATGATTGTAAAACATACTAAAGGAAAAACTACCACGAGTTTCTCAGAGGATTTATAAGAAAACTTGAAGGAATAAAAGTATGCTTTTTTGAGGGGGTGGCGAACAGGAGGGATTGTAGTTAGAGGTGAAAGATGCAGAAAGACAGAGCGAAAATACTTTAGGAACAAAGGCAGATGAGGAGTGGTGGGTAGACAGGCCCTGGAGGACAGTGGGACTCACAGACCCTAAGAGCATCAGTGACGATAGGAGTGTAGAACTCTGGGAGTTGATGGGGCTTCAAAAGCAAAAGAGAAAAGTATCTGGCACGCAAATTGTCCTGAAATATAGGAACACAGGATGCTCTTCTTATGTCCCGGCCCGCGGGTAAGTCAACAGAGACCCTAGAGGGGGAGCAAGGATGAGAGGGGACAGGGGACACGAGAGATGGAGACAAGACAGGTTTCTGATCAAGTCTCGTTTATTATGGAAGCTGCTACAACATATATACCGTAGGGCGAGAGGGGAGGAGCAAGAGGAGTGTACTGGGGCTACTTCCTTGTTGCCGGGTAGATCTGCAACAAGCCCGGGCATGTCCGTAATAGGCACTTAAGAATTCCAGCGGGGGGGGGCAAGGCCCCCCACAGGTCCTCCCTTTAAAATTATAATTAGAAGAAAGGCGTCAGGAGAGCCAAGCCTGCGGGGGCTGAGCCTGTCTTGGGTCAGAGCAACAAACGTGTCTGCACCGTGCACCTTACCCGTCCTCGGTTACTGGCACCTGTCTTAGGCGGCACACGAGGGCCTTTTTCATAGCATGGCACGCTTGCTCAGTTGCCCGTCATTGGCTTACCAGCCCTCTCACCAGGTACTCATCCTGATCAGCCATGGCTAACCAATTATAATGGACCTGTATGGGCGCTGTTTTTATTGCCTCGATTTGGGCTTTTAGGAAGGCCACGATTTTGTTATAAAGTATGGGCCCTAAGGAAATGAGCAAGAGTAGACCCAATAGAGGCCCCAACAAAGGGAGGAGATAGGGGAGAAAACCATTGAGGCCAGTCCAAAGGGGATTTTGTATGAGTTCTTGTCGTCTTCTGTTCAAATCTTCTTGAAGTTCGCGAATTTTTCCCCTGACGATCCGATCCCAGATTTGTTGGCATAAAAACAGCAATGTTCATTTAAGGCTAGACTGTGAATAAGAGAGTTAAGCTGCCCTGATTAAGCTTTTGAAGATAACCAATGTGGACATGCTACAATAACATATTCAGAACTTAACCAATATGAACGTTTTGTAACAACATATTCAGTGCTTAAATATCAAGGACAACCAATACAATCAATTTATAACATATTTAGATAATATTCATTGTGATATGTCTCCCATAAGATTATATAATATAAAATTTACTAGGGGGTCCCTTTAATGAATTAAGACCAGAATAATCATTTTCTGGGTGGCCACTTTTATATTCATCAAAGGGAGTTCCCATCTATAATCATTTTGACAAACAATTAAGAATATATATCTTTTTATTTTATAACTGTCAATTGCAATTTGATTGTTGCGTGTGGGTGACAATGCACGTCACTTTCATAAAATAAATTTCAGTGGTACCTTGATCAATTAACAACCTGGGAAGAAAAGCATGTCTTTAGTTTAATAATATTATCTATAAGTCAATTTAACAATAGGCGAATATCCTTTGAAGAGGAAGGAACATATTGAGCTCAACTGTACGAACACAAACAACAGACAATAGACAAACATATAAGACAGCGTACAAAACTAGGGTGCACCCAAACACAACTAGCCAAATTGAATTATACTATACTCTTGATGATTATTAGATTGTAATTGTAGGCGCCATTGTTAACTGGTTAAGATTGGACAACGTAATCAAATTCCAATATGAGAACGCCGCAATCGGGACCTTCCCAGGTCCGCAAGTGGCATAATAATCCTGGAGAGCCTCCCCCACCTTTTTCCATCTCTCTTCGTCAATGGTTCCCTCAGCAGGGAACCAGGGACAGAGATCTTTAATATAATCAAAAAATTTCAGCAATTGTTTAACTGTAACCTTTACCCCTCGTGCCTGTAATGTCTCCTTGAGACCTTGCACGAACAATTCGTGCTGACTAATGCCCTGTCCCATAATCGCTGCTCAACTCACCGAGGTGCAAAAAGACGGCAGGTCCACGTCAATCGCAAGCCTCTCCTGTGTCGAGTGTGCTCTTTGTTCCTCAATCTTAATCTTAGGGCCCCTGAGCAGCGTCCTTCACTGGATCCCCCGTTCTCTGGCCCCACGTTGGGCGCCACTTGTCCCGGCCCGCGGGTAAGTCAACGGAGACCCTAGAGGGGGAGCAAGGATGAGAGGGGACAGGGGACACGAGAGATGGAGACAAGACAGGTTTCTGATCAAGTCTCGTTTATTATGGAAGCTGCTACAACATATATACCGTAGGGCGAGAGGGGAGGAGCAAGAGGAGTGTACTGGGGCTACTTCCTTGTTGCCGGGTAGATCTGCAACAAGCCCGGGCATGTCCGTAATAGGCACTTAAGAATTCCAGCGGGGGGGGGGCAAGGCCCCCCACATTCTTAGACATGGCTATCACCGATGTTGGCGCCGGATCGTACATATGCACTTGATGAACTGGGAGATCGGGAAGAGAAAGTAACTGCCTCCCACCACATGTTAGCAGACTACTCACGTCTAAATGGCATATCTGCTATCAATGTGGGAGGATTCATTTGTGGGGTTCATTAGACAACAGGTGGGCACAAGCTGTCAAGGGACCAGTGAATTTCAAAGTCCCAACTCCTTCGTGTGGTGTGTGAGGCACTTGGTCCCGGCCCCTGTGCACCTCCTCCGGCCTTTCTCACTCTCTTTCCTCTGAATGTGAACTCTAGGACCCAAACACACCGAACGTTTTCCACAACTTCCCTGCAGCACTTTCATGCTACTATCTTGTGCTTAACCCTGTCTTTCTTCTTTGAGTCTTTAGAATACCTTCCATGGTAAATTAGTACAGACATTATGGAAAACAGTGAGATGATTTGTTTAAAAAATTGACAGTACAGCTACTATATAATCCAGCGATCTCACTACTGGGTATACATCCAAAGGGAAAGAAAGAAATACATCCAAGAGACATGTGCTCGCCCATGATCATTCACTATGCACAAGAGCAAGAAAATGCAAACAGCCTAAGTGTCCATCGGATGATGAATTTATAAACAAAATGTCATTCATAAGCATAGTGGAATACTATTCAGCAATGAAAAGAGTGAAACCTTGACACTTGCAGTAATACGGAGGGAACTGGAGGTCATTATGCTAAGTGATGTAAGCACAAAACGATAAGTACTGTTTGAGCTCACTCATACATGGAATCTAAAAAAGTTAGCCTCATAAAGGTTGAAAGCAGAGTGATAGTTACTATAGGACCGGACACTGGGAGAGGTTGGGAAATGGGGAAAGACTGACTCATGGGTACTAAGTCACAGTCACACAGGGACAAGAAACTCCGGCGTTCCGCTGCATGGTGTGGTCACTACAGATAACAGTTACGTGCAGTCCATTTCAAAAAGCTCTATCCAAGGATTTTGAAAGTTTTCATCACAAGAAATAATACATTTCAGGGAATAAGTATGCTTACACTCATTTAAATATTATTCAGCATCTGTATCTAACACACGCTGCCTCATCAATATGTACAACTTTTATGTATTTGGATATCAGTTAAAATGTATTAAAAATGTCCCAACATGAACCTTCTCTCTTACCCACATGAAAGAGCTCTCCTTTGCCAGCCAACCGTCCCCTGCTGGGGCAGACCTGCCTACTTCGTCCTCACTTCCCACCCCTGTTGTCTGATAGATTCATGGGTCCTTGTCACCCGTACAAGCTCTCTTTTTTTACCATTGACTGTTAGACTTTTGATTAGCAGGGCATGCTGTGTGAAAAGGCCCACTCAATGATTCCTCGGTGGTCAACATGGCACCAAGTTGACATTCAAAGGTAATTTCTCAATGAATGAATTACATCATCAGTAAATACTTTTGACTCACACGTGCCAAACACTGTTGTTATGCCTGGGATAAGTCCGTGAACAAAATGACAGGCTTTCTGCCCACTTTGAGTTTGTACGTATGTGTCTAAGGGCTGGGGAGGACAGCCAACCATGAATGTAATAATACCGAGAGGTGGGTCACTTTGTGTGTGAACTTACTATCCTGGCCGGTGTGGGGGGGGCCGTGCTTAGTAAATTGGTAGAGCATAGATCCTGAGCAGGTGTGTTTCGTCAAAACATACATTTTGCTTTTTAGTGTATGCTTGTGATCCGTAATGAATACATTCATGCTAAGGAGTTGGTACAGGTACAGATCACATCTTAACCTTTTTCACTTCCCTTTCCCCTCCCCTTTATCCCCACATCCCTTTCCCATCTGCAAAAGGTCTGCCCCATGGTGCCTGTCCATCTGTCTTTTAGGGAGCAGGTGTGTTTTCTCCTGCTCCAGTTGCTGACATCAGACACCAGGTTCTTCGGCTTTTGAACCTGGATGTGGACCTGCAGCCCTGGGCTATGGCGAAGCTTGTGGTCCAGCCTTCTGCCTGAGCCTGGGGCTGCCTCTTCTGTCTCTCTATGGTTCTGAGGACTCCAGCTTCTGCTGCTGAGCGGCTGCCGACTCTCGGTTTTTCAGCTTGCAGAGTCATCATGGAGCTTCAGCTCTGGCAACTGGGTGCACAAGTCATATAAATCTCCTCTTATGTAAAAATCTATATTCTTATACTTCTGTTTCTTTGGCAAACCCTGATACAAACAGCGTGTCTCATGAGGGGCATTGTGGCTGAGTATTTTCTTGCAGTGCACAGAGAGGTAAGGGTAGTTATTGTTGGAATTGTGATATATAGACAAAGTACTGAAGAAAATAAAGGATGTAACCAGGTTGCTGTCTGATAGAAAAAGATTGTAATTTTTTAAAGTTTGAATACGATATGTCTGGGTATAATTTGGGGGGCATTGGGTTGGCTTGGTGTTCTTCATGCTCTGTAGGCATCTAGTATATTATCTGATGTTTATTTGGAGGAAATCATCAGTCATTACTTGTTCATCTATTATTTCTGTCTTTGTCCCTGCTCTACCATGAAATCCCAGTTATCACACACTATACCTTTTATGCACCACAATTCTTGGATATTCTGTTCCTCTTTATTTTTTTTGCATTCTCTAAAATTTGATTTTGATTCTTTCTCAGCATTTTTTATTACATTGTCTACCTGTTTGTGAAAGTTTTCAACTTTTTCTGTTAATGCCTTTAGTATACTAAACACAGTGTTTTAAAATTCTCATTCTGACAATTCCACCATTTCTACCTTACCTGATGCCTCTTCTGAAGCTTGTTCCTTGTCTTTAAACTCTGAGTTCTGTTTTGTTTTGCTTTAGTCTCCTTTTTAAGATCTGGATATGCTACACCAGATTAAAGAGATACCAGTATGCAGGCTTTAGCAGGGCGGTGGTGACATGTGGGTGGAATGGAAGTGCTCTGTCATCCTACAGTGAGGTTTCAGTCCCTCCCTGGGTGAGCCTGTGAACTGCATGGTGCTTCTCAGCTTTCCCTCTACCCTTCTCTTCAGTGGAACAGGACAGCAAGGGCTTGCAGGAGTTGTGTACTCCCCTTCCCTCAGGTAGGCTGCGCTATGGTGAAACTCCATAAGGCTAAGTTTTGGAAAGACAGTTCCATCAGATGTCAGGCCTTATTAAAAAGGACAGGATAGGGCTGGGGATTTAGCTCAGTGGATCCACCACCTGCCTCGCAAGCGCAAGGTCCCAAGTTCGATCCCCGGTACAAAACAAAAAAAAAAGACAGGATAGGCTGGAGGGGGTACATGCCTATAATCCCAGCCACTTGGGAAGCTGAGGTAGGAGAGTCACAAGTTCAAGGTCAGCCTGGGTAATTTAGCAAGACTGTGTCAAAATAACAGAGAAAGGACTGAAGATGCAGCTCAGTGGTGAAGGACTTAGCTAGCATGCAAAAAGCCCTAGATTCAATCCCAGCAAAACACACACACACACACACACACACACACACACACACACACTCACTGCAAGATGCTCTGATATTTTTCAAAATGATTACATTTCTCAGACTCTGCTCCTCTCAAGCTAGAGGGATCTTCCTTTTGTATTCATTCTCAAGACATGGTAGAACCTCCAGACAGTATAACTCACAAAAATATGCCCACCCCTCTGACTGGGCAGCCTGGAGTTTTTCACTCAGACTTGAGACTTATGCACACTGACTCCCCAGGAATTTGCCAGTTAGAATGGAGGTTTTCTTACATGGTGCTGACTCCTAGAGAGCTCTGTGCACTGATCATTCGTGAGTCTCCATTTCACCTCTTGTCAGGGCAGCAGTTTGTCCTACTGACCTTACTTCCCTGACAGAGCTAAGAAGAGTTATAGATTGTTTTCAATGTATCTTTTTACCTCCTATAAAATGAAGTGCAGACTTCTAAGATCTTCACATGTAGAGCCAGCAGCCTGAAGCTTTGTTTCCAGCTTAATCCTGTGGTCGTCTACTGCTTACTGAATACTGGAGACATTTTCAAATTCAAGCTATCTTCAAAGACCAGCTTTCTAACTGTAGAGAAATAAAATGTACGAGCCTAGATCTCATTTTCCAAAATTAATAGCGAACTTTACACTACCCCAGGAATAGTGACTGAAATTGTAATTTGAAAGCAAGTAGGGAAGAATAGTCACAGGTATGTGTGTGTGTGTGTGGGGGTGGGTTTAGGTGAACACCTTCCCTAAAAAATTTCAATAATAAAAATGTGACTGTTACGATTTACATCTAAAATGTCCTCCCAGGGTGTGACGCGGAAGGATGTGTTCCTGTCCCCTCTTCCCTGCTCTGGGATGAGCGGCTTTCCTTGAGCCCAGGCCTATCACCATACCCCCTGCCATCCTGGTACTTCTGCCTCGGCGACTGCTAAGGATGGATTAAGACCGCAGCCCAAATAAACCTAGTTTCCTATACATCGTGAGTATCAGGTATCCAGTCCCAGTGATGGAAAGTGACTAAGACAAGGATCTTAGCTCAAGCTAAGGCTGGCAAAGCAGGGAATGTGACAAATGAAAAGAACAGCCTGCGATGAAGTAAGAAGGGGTCCTCTCTAAGAAATGTACATGTTCTCCCCGATGCACTGGTTCGTCTCAGTTTCTGTAACTTTGTGGTATTGCCAGGAAACATGATGATCAATGGAATCTGCTCAGGCTTTGTTAATACATGGAATCTCATTCTCACCTCTTTTCTCATTCCAGCAAGGGAGAGAAAATTTATCAGTGAATTATTAATTTCACTAATAACATGAAATGAATATAACTCACCCTTCTTAGGCTAAGGAGAAGTTGCCATCTAATTAAAAGAGAAATTGCTGCTACCATTTTAAAAGAAGTGTAGGCAGCCACTTATTAGGAGAAATCAAAAGTTCAGACCAAAAGGAGATCACTGGAAGTGCAGTGGCCTTTCTGAGGTGTTTTTATATTAAAGGGACTTGGCTGTGCAGTCCCACTGAGTTTTGCTTTCTCTAGAGAAGCCTGGCAGGAAATAGGTATTGAGGCAGAAGGCAGTGAAGAAACAACAAGAAGAGCATAACAACACCGTAACATATTTCCTCTGTTCACTCCTTACCTTCCAGCATAGAAGTACTGAAAAAAGATATCCTTACCTGAACTTTCTGGAAAACTTTATCATTAACAGCTAAAAAAGCACGATAATAGCATCGGTTTTTAACATCTTTTTAAGCTGCTCAACTTTTGCTTCTAATTGATAGAAGCTAACTTTAAATATTTCCACAAAGCAGAGAAAACGTATGAAAGAGATACTGGGCCCTCTTGCTGATGCCAATAAGAGGCAAAGGTGTAGAACCAGAGTCTGGAAAGCCATACAGGCCCGTGGGGGCAATACTCTTGCTCCATACTTAACCTATATTTTATTCCTGATCTCTTAGCCAAACACAGCTTCCCCAAGTCCCCCAAATTTAAATTTCTTCCATTTAAGCAAACAGATCAGACTGAGTTACACCTCAGTCCTAATGCTTAACATGTGAGTAAGAAATCTAATTGGACTACACTAAGACTATATGCACCTTGATCCACCTATAAGTGGCAGTGCCAGCTGTCAGAGGAACAGGCCTAGGACAGTCTGATCACATGTTCACAAAAATACCCTGAGCTTTGGCCTGAGATGCTATTTCTTTCCCTAGAACTCTCTACCCTGTCAATATGCTGTAATTCTAGGAAACATCACGTAATATACATCAGGAACACAATGGTAAGTGGGATGCAAATTAATCCAACAGCACTCCATGGTAACCAGTTTATGATCTTCCCCCATATATTTGTTGTGCTTCTTTGATTTCTCTTTGGCTGTCTTTTTTATTTTCCCCAAGAAGCAGATGTGCCGGCTGAAAATGAGGTTTGATATAGCATTGTCTTTAGTTCATCTCCAGATGTGGCCAATTTAACAGCTCAGTCCTAGGATGGCAAACAAATGCTTTCCAGGGAGAAATCAAATGATGACATTTAAGTCTTAATTGCAACTTAGAATAATATCCTTTTTAATGTTTGATTCAAATAAATTGGCTTTCATGGTTCTGTAAGTTTAACTTAAAAGAGCTGTTGAGCTTAAAAAACATAATTCATTTCTATAGCTTTCCTTAAAAGTAAAAGAAATGTATCTTTTGCAAAACCTTTTTTATATTCAAGAACCATGACTACTTATTCAGTTCTAACACAGTTTGTATCTCATCTCCCCCATACCTACTGATGTGCAAAAGTCTAATAAGGAACATGGAAATCCTGCAAACACCTGTTATCCTATATCCCCCACAACTATGCTGAATGTGTGAAAGTAGCATATTTTTCTCTGCCAGACCTGGACCTGAAATTCTGCCCTCAAAGCATAATTCCTTTGTTTTAAAGAGAGTTTACAGCAGTCAGTTACCTGCTAACATACAATTACAACTAGAAGGGACAATAAGAGTAATTCAACACACGTTAAAAGTTTGCAAATCCTTGCTAGGAGACTTGTTTCAAGCAAAATACGAGGACTAAAGAGGTGAAGAATTCCCAGTGGCAGAAAGTGGGCAAGCAAGCAGCAGCTAAATAGGCATCTGGCAGAGCCACTAAAGGTAAATATTCAGACACTGAATGATGTATTAAATAAAATGATTATGAGATCATCCCACATGTGGAATTGTATCTTTTGATTATTTCTTTAATCATCCATCCACCTACCATATAATCAGGGGTGCTCCCCAGGAATCAGAGACCATGATCCCAGGAGACTGTAACCAAAGCTCCCATGATCAGCCATTCATGTTTTCTTTCCTCTATAAACCATAACTTGGGATAAGAGATGAACTTTCCAATCAGTCATTTTCCAATCTAATCCAAATAATAAACAAAACAATGGCTATTACATATCTTCTTTTTAAAATTAATTCTATTGGCACATTTTGGGTATACAATATAGTGCATTCATCATTGGAAATTTGTACCTTTACATAATCTCTCTTGGTTCTTATTTATTAAATATCTTCTGATCAATTCATTCAATACCACTTAATGAAGATTCTTGGGGAAAGCATATGTGGATTGAATATCTACATTACAGAAAACATGTATGAGAGAATGTACAATGATCAGAATAAAAAATATAGGAAATTCTACAAAAATTTTTCAACAAATACAAAAAAAGTGAGAGACTGAAGAAAAATCAGTAGAGTAAGAAACATAAAAGGAACAATTAATTGCATTTGATAGTACTTAGTTTTATTTTATTTTGAACAATTTGTGGAAAAACATGCATATAGAGGAAAACTCAATCAACTGAGAAAAACTGAATTATTTTGTAATTATTCTTTATATCTGCTAGGGACACTGCTAATATTTGTAGTTATTTTTAAATAATCTATTTTTAGAGATCTATGTTGGTATGGTTATAGGTAATATGACATAATAAGATTTAAAAGTACTCAGGCAGGGGTATACATATGAAACAAGACTGGTCATATGTTGTCTTTAAATCTACAAGGTTTTTCTCTTTTTTCTTTACCCAAAGTAAATACTGATAGTATGAGATTGTTACTGGTAGAATTCTCCTTTGAAATCCCCTGGCTCAGGTACTTATTAAGGAGGCATAGGAGTGTATGTCCTAAGGGTATACCCTTGAGCTCAGATACACTTCTATTCTATTTGGTCCTGCTACTTCTAGACAGTAGACCTTAGATAAGTGCCTGAAACTCACTAAGCTTCAGTTCAGTGAGAAAAAGGAAGCATAATAGGAACTCTAAAATGAAGAGGATAATGCCTGAAATTCAGTATTGCCATCAAGATTAAACAAGATAACTATCCATTTAGTTTCTTATAATTACTACATTCTTACCTGATATCATCAGACATTCATTCATGATGCTCCCCTGTCTAAATTTATCCATTTTATCCCATTAATTCCTATTGATCCTTCATATGTCTATACAATCATCGTTTTTTGAGGAAACCTATTCCTTTTCCTTCTAGCCAGGTTGAATTCCTTTAATCCATGTTTTATAAGTCATACACCTGTACTTTGTAGCGCTGGTCACAACTGCAAGTTCATATCCATAAATTAGTTTGTGAATCGCATATGTATTCTCTCTACTGTAAGCTCCGTGGCATCAAGGAAAGTGTCTGCACTGAGCATGTAGTTCTCCCTAGCAGGTAGAAGCTTACTTGGCACAAGGTGCATATTCAATAGATACTTGAAAAGAATAAATAAATAGGCAAGTGAACACACCATGAAGCGCAGCATCTGACTCACAGCCAACAATCAAAAAATGCTGGTCTTTACTATTATCTCTACCATTATTACTTTTCCTATTTAAGAGTCCTATAGTAGAAAGAATTTGATGAGGCTAAGAAAAACACAGAGTATGTTGGTCTCAAAATCCAGGCTTTCCTGGTCAGAAATTGAGGTAGAAAAGATTGGGAGAGGCAGGTAGTGCATTCTTCATCTTACTACCTGTTATAGTTTATGTCTAGATGTCTCCCAACAGCCTCATGAGCTCATGAACCAGGCTTTTAGAAGGAATCGGGCTTACATCTGACTTGCTGATAAAAGGTGGGGTCTTGGCTTTCTGCTTCCTTGCCACTGTGGCATGAACAGCTCTGCTGTGCTCTGCCTTTCTACCACACCACTTCTGCCCTGGAGCTAGCAGACTATGGATAGAAACCTACAAACTATGAGCCAAAAATAAACCTCTCCTTCCTAAAGATGGCCTTGGGTATTGTGTCCCAGAGATGAGGAAAGAAACTAAGACCGATTTTGATGCCAGAGAGATAGGACTGTTGCTGCGGTGCTGCCTGACCATGTGGCTCAGAAGCCTTTGGAGCTGGTTTTCAGGAGGAGGTGGGAAGGTTTGGAAATGCGGGCTGGAGAAGCCCTAGAACACTGTAACTGCAATCATACCTCTCTGCTATGCAGTCCTAACTTGCAGCCAGCTATCTAAACCAAAATAAACCTCTCCTCCTTCGCGGGTATAGAATATTTTGTCTGAGTGTTGAAGAAAGTGACTAAGGCAGTGTTCTTGGGCTGGGATGAGTGGTTCCCTCTGTTCCCAGTGAAGGTGTGAAGTAAATTCTAAATGTGGTGAGTTTAGTTAGGGAGGAGTCAGTGACATTTATTAGAAAATGCTGATCACAATGTTTGGCCTTTTGTTTATAAAGTCTTGAAGACATGTGAAACTAATGGGTTGATACACAATTCTATAGTTACTATTACTTCAACAAAGTTCATTCCCTACTTTGATAAAGAAGGAGTAAAAATAATGAATATGATTTTCCTAAGCTGCAAAGAGGCTGAAAATGATTCCCTCTTATCTGCTGAAATTTTGTTTTTAATTCTGCAAGTAACCAACGTAATGCAAATAGTTTCTCAAACATTCAAGTCAGTGGTTCTTAAATAAAGGGTTATATACATCTTTGAGACATTTTCTTTCTATTTCACAATATCAATTTTACATTTTGATCCTTATTTACACTTTCAGTTTCTCACACCAGAGAAGCTATTTGGTATTTACACACGTGTGTCCTATTTATTTCACTTAAGAGGATGGCTTTAATGTGCATCCACTTAAGAAGATATGGTTTTTTTTAAAAAATGAAATGGAGGACTATTTAGCCATAAAGAATGAGAAACTAGAGACATTTATACATCTTTGAGACTGCAAAGACAAATATGCAACTTTCTCAGAAAAAAATCCAATACAGGGCTGGGGATTTACCTCAGTGATTCCCACGCATGGTTCGCAAGTGCAAGGTCCCAAGTTCGATCCCCAGTACCAAAAAGACACACAAAAAAATCCATACAAACAGCAGGCTTCTGTAACAAACTTTGGGATGTTCATGGAGTCTTGAGAGCTTATATGGAGATTTTAGTGTAGAACAACTGTTGAGTAGTTGTATTGTGGGTGTGTGTACAATGTCAATTAAATCTAGCTTTTACAATGTGATTTCACATTTGCTGAGTCTACTGATTAATAGCGTTCACTGAAAGCAATAACAAGACCACAAAAAATACTTAAATTATAATTATTACATGATTTGGAGTAAACTGGTAATTTCTTTCCTTACAATAGATAAAACAAGCTGTACCTATATGCACCAATATAAGTTTCAAAAACATAGATCAAAAAGCATAGGGCTGGGGATTTAGCTCAGTGGTTTCACTGCCTGCTGTGCAAGCGCAAGGACCCGAGTTCAATCCCCGGTAACAAAACAAAAAACAAAACAAAAAGCATGATTTACAGGTAATGTTGTGCAATGTCATTTATAAAAACATCAAACAAAAATATATTTTATGGATATTTCAATATGTAGCAGAAAATAAAACATTTAAATGAATTATAAATACTGAAATTTAATATAGCAGTTACTGATGGTCATGGATGGAGAAAATAGAATAAGGGAAAACATAAGAGATCTTAAGTACAATGATTTGTTCATTAAAAAGTGTGAGAGAATTTGAGAAGATATGGCGCAGTATTACAAGTTGCCACTCCTGGGTGAAGAGTAAAAGGGATACATTATTTTATTCTCCCTCCTTGTTCATACACATACATCAAAATACAGTATTTTAAACATGAAAACACTTATCTCATAGGAACATCATGCAAAACAAATGAAAAGGTAATTTAAGTATTTTGGAAAATGCAAACGCCATGAGAAGGTGCACAGATATTTCCCCCATGAAAGGGCATTCATCTTATTTAAGTTCAACTCAACAATTACCTATTAATCCAAGCTAATATCCTTTTGGAGGCCAGGTCAGAATGAATGTAAGATAAGGGTCATAGGCTCCACAATCCTTGGAGCCTTACTATTTATTTGATCAACAGAGTCCAAGATGTTTCCCCTCAGGCCCATAGGGTTTCCAAGGAGCACCTTGGGGGATACAAATTGAGGTAAAGGAAATATCTAATCTGTCAGGCTTCTAGGCTCTAAAGTCAACCAGAATGGCATCCTTTCTGTGATATATAGTTTGTAAAAGGATTTTATTAGTGATATTGATCCAGTGCTAAAAATTTACTGAAAACTGTTGATTTTCAGAATTACTTTTCTGGAATTCAAGGATGGAAACTTCTTGCTTTTGCTGTGACCTTTCATTTCTTTTTTTTTTTTTCCTTAAATTCTTTTGTTGGTAACGTTTTAGGTATACAATACATTTACATTTATCATTGGGATCTTGTACCTGTACACGATGTATCGTGGTTCTTATTTTTTCCCCATTCCCTGTCCTCCCTTCACCCCCTCCTCCCTTCCCTATTTACAAAGACTTTGTTTCCATTTTTTCCTTTTCTCATCATTTTTCCTTTCCCTTCTTTCCTTTCCCCTTCCCCACCCACTTCCCCTACCCCTTTAGCCCTTTTCTTCCCATTTCAAACTTCTCATGCCTGCCCACTCCTGATTTTATTTTGGGGAACACTTCACACAATGGGTACCATCTGTTAAGACATCTGCTGGAGATTGGGATTATCCAGATTGAGAAAGTGAGCCATATTGAAGGTCACACTATGCAAATTTCAAACTGAGCCATTCCTGACATTATGACCTAAGGACATAACAGTGAGAACTTCTTATTTCCCAACTCCAGACAGACCATTTAAATAGTGACTCTGAAACTTCCAGAAGCCGTCTTGTCCATATGAGGGATCAGAGTTTTCCTCAGACACAGGGACCGACAAATGGAGCTAACATACAAGACAGCAGACTTGAAAAGTGGAAAGACTGGGGTACCGATGTCACTGGGGAGCCACTTGTGATGTGACTTTTCAGCCACAAGAAACAATGAATTATTTGTTTTAAATACACTAAGGAGTCTTGACTTTTACGCTTTTAATGGAAAGATGCCCAAAGGAAGCACTTCTAAGGGTCACCATACCCTCATTTACCCCAAGTGACAGGAAACAGAATGACACACGGGAGTCACTTCCTCGGACTGCCCTTCAGAAAGTTCTTCATATTTACCTACATTCTTCCTACTACACTCATGGCTGCTCTTCTGCCTTTTCGAGTCAGATGAAGTACGTCTTGTCCTTCCCATAGGGCCGCAGACATTCGAACATGACATTACATCCTCTTCATCACTCTGCCCAGTAGTAAACTCCCAGAGTTTACTACGCACTAACTTAAAATATAAACCATAGCAGTTTATCCACAACACAGTTTCTAATACAGGCTTATCAAAATTACTATTTTTGTTATTTTGCATAGTTATTAGAATTAAAATTTAACCATTCTTCTGTGTCTATACACGTCAAACTTCCTCTTTTTTTTTTTAATCCTCTGAAGCAGATAACAAAATGTAAACCCTTGAATGGGGAATGATTAATACATTCCATTTATACAGAACAGTGCAGGCCCACGTATCCCAAAACAACATGGGAACAGCTGCCAAACCTACTCACTTCATTTTTCATAGAATGGGAACAGCTGCTGAGTGTCTCATAAACATCTCGGGCAAGACATTAAAAACATTACAAAGGGGACTCTTTTAAAGCAGGAAGTATGTGCTCCTAAATCCTTGAAAAATAATCATAGAGAATACTAAAGCCAGCAAGATCTTTAAAATTAGAATACGAGTTGCAGGGAAGAGTTTCTGCATCATGAAGTGATGACAATAGATCTTAGGACTTCAGATGTCCTAAGATGTCACTTTTCTTGGATGCAATTTCACATACTGCATTGAATGACTTACCAAGCAAACGCTTCAGTTATCGGTGGATTGGATCCCGTGGAAAGGAAAGAGCAAACCACAATCACACGTTACAAAATAACTAAATAAAAACAAAGTGGACATGATAGGTGCTTTTTGAACTTGGCCAGTGGCTGTTAGCCAGAAACTCTAGGTCTGTTTGGCCTAACTTCCTAATGGAAATAGTAATCCTAGTAAGAGTCTACGAACCAATGGAAATTCTGTAAGAGTCAAGTTGCTCAAGCATTCATCCAGATACATATTTACCAAACATTCTAAGCTTCCCTAGACGAGGCACCGTGCTGGTATGTTGTGTATGTTGTAAAAGCAGAAGGTGTGGAGGTGGGGTGGGAAGTAGATGGAGCCTGCTTGGGAGAAGTTTACAAACTCTGAGGAAGTTCCTAAGACATAGACTTTTCAGTGTTAAGTAACAATGAATGCAGTGTTATGTTTCAACTTATCCTTTCTGCTACAGTCAAGGGAAACCCTCTTTCCCCCAAGAACACGGTAGAACATACTGGCCTTCATGTGCGGTGAGTATTGTGCCTGGATAGAATTTGGAATCCTTAAATTGTGACCTTCAATGTCTTATCTCTGTTATTTGCTTTTGAACACCACTCATCCTTCCACATTTATCCCAATCCTCTGCTTCTCCATAAACTTTTCTTTGAAGTCTTGTCCATGGATATTAACCTTTCTATGAGTCCTTGTAACTACTGCTGGCATAATTTTTGGACACTTAAGCATATGCTGCCTAATATGTCACTCAACTGCTTTCGTTGTTGGGGCTTCTCATCCAGCTACATTGATACACCTGAACAATAAACAGCTTGCGTCTTCTTCAGCTTCTGTAACACCACAATTGAAGGGGCCCCTGTATTTCAAAGGAAGAAATTAATACTTCTTCCCTGTCAATCTCCATGGATATCCAACTCTACTCCCCAGATGTTCCATGTGGTTCATTTAACCTGGTCATGACTGAGGTATTATAAAATGTATCTTAAGGACTGATACGAGTATTATTTCAAATTTGTATCACTGTTACCCTAGTAAGGACAACGTTGCAAACTCTATAGCTCGTCTACCTCACTCACTACCAGCCTGTGGGAGATGTGTTCAGGAATGTGGGTTAGTGATAAAAAAATTAGAATAAATTGGTCAAAATTGTATAAGAGCTTCTTTTCCAAAACACGATATCATCCAGACAAATACATAGTCAACATTAATAAAAGCAGGCATTCAAAACTATAGCCAACTCATCAATATCTTACCTGAAAAGCAAAAAATTCCAATTATCTGGCCTACATAGCAAGCAGGAGAGATTTTCAGTGTCGCCAATGAATGTGTGCCTTTCCATGCTTTAAAAATTATTTAGAGGGCTCAGCCAACTGTGAAGTGCTGGGCCAAGCAGTTGAGAAGGAAAAAGAGGACAAAGTTTTAATGATCTTTAGCAGATACTTAGTAGGCTACTAGCAGGTAGGTTTTGAACAAACACACGTATGTATGCCAAATACATGTTATCTGTGTTTTTCATGATACTCTATGACTTTTAACCATAAAAATCAAACAAAAGATGTTTGATTACTTACGTCCTGCCAGGAATATCCTCTTTTCAGATGAGGATCCTACCCACAGAATCTCCTCTTAGTCAGAAGCCATTTTTAAAGATGACATCAGCCAAGACTCACAGCCACAAGTGCTCCACAGGAATCACCCTGGGGGAGAAATTAAATTTCTTTTTGTTCTACTTAGTCTCTGACAGAAGTAGCATATGTTAACTGAAATGCGGTGAGAGAAAGAGAACAGTACAACAGGGTCCACTCAGAGCTACTTCAAAACCGGAGCATACCCAGGGGAGTCCAGATTTAGTTATTAAATGACAAGGTGTTTGTTCTAGATGAGCAGCTGGGTCTTATGTGCTCTCCTAGCTGGTGTTGTAGTGCACACCTGTAATCCCAGCACTGAGGAGGCTGAGGTAGGAGGATGGCCCAGGAGTTTAAGCCAGCCTGGGCTACATAGTGAGTTCAAGGCCAGCCTGAACTGCACAGGGAGACCCTGTCTCAAAAAAAGAAAGAAAAGAAAAGAAAACTACTTTCCTGTCGACATTGGATTAGGATATGATTATTTATGCCATAACAATTTTGATAAAAAGAGGTAGTTCTAGAGATTAGAATTCACTTAATATTGAAGGGTTTATTAACCTTAATTTGGTTTTATTATATCTGTGCTTCTATTTCAAATCAACTTTGAAAACTTAAGAGTATTTCTTAAAGATAAAAACACTGACACTACAGTCTATAAACTATTTTTATTGATAGTTTTTGTATTGATAGTCTAAACATAAAAATCAAATATGATGAAAGAGCCTTAATAAAGTACTTGAATCAGTTTCTTAGCCATTATATCTTGGAAAGCGGGTCACTGGTGTCTTTTCTGAGAAGCAAATTTTTTTCCTAATAACATAACTTTGTTACTATTACAATGGACCCGCAAGTTAGGACCAGCCTAATATACGAACAACTTGGTTTAGATCAGAATTTGTTTTAACTTGCAAGCAAAGTCTTGGGTTATGACCTGAATGCCAGCCACTTGTGCTTCCAGATGGTCTCAGATACAGATTTAACCCTTAAACAGTTCTGGAAGGAACGTCACAGTGTCCTTTCCTGTGTGGGGTTCACTGAGAAATCCTGGGCCAGTGTCTCTCTCAGGACACTGAGATCTGCCTGTACACAGGAGAGAGACTTTGAAGGCTGTGTAGAGGAGCCTGAGCCTTCACTGAGCAACTTGAGTTCCTAAGTCAAGGGTCCACTGTATTTTCCTAAAATTGCCTATAATCTTTTTAGAGTTCTTATTTTGTGATGTTTGAAGTTTTTGGAAAGCGTAAAGTCAAAAGTTTGAAAATGCTATAAGGCCTTTTTTTTTAAACAAATTTTAAAACTTTTGATACGTAAGTTTTAATTGTCTAATTTGAAAAAATGTTCTCTTGTATTAAAATATTTTTAAACTCATTTTCAGCTTCACCTTAGAGTTTATTTCCATCACAAATCTTTTTTTAAATTAATTTACCTGTATTTATCAGTTATGTGATTATTTTGGTAAGTTAATAAAGCAAAAGAGAATATCTTCTGAATTTAATTTTATTCCACTTGGGAATAAAATTTTGTCCAATTAAAAACAGGAATTTCCCCTCAATCTGATAAAAGCCACCTATGAAAAACCAACAGCCAATATCATACTAAATGGTCAAAAACTGAAATCCTTCACACTAAAATCAGGACTGAGACAAAGATGTCCTCTATCACCACTCTTGTTCAATATAGTTTTGGAAACATTAGCCATGGAAATTAAACAAGAGAAAGAAATAAAAGGAATAAAGATAGAAAACGAAGAAGTCAAATTGTCATTATTTGCAGAGGACATGACACTCTATATAGATGACCCCAAAAATTCCACCAAAAGTCTTCTAGACTTAATAACCAAATTCAGTCAAGTAGCTGGATACAAAGTAAACACACAAAACTCAATAGCTTTCCTCTACACGAACAACAGATTCACTGAGACAGAAATGGGGGAAACAATTCCTTTCACAATAGCATCCCCAAAACTGAAATACCTAGGACTCAACCTAACAAAAGAAATCAAAGACCTGTTCTCTGAAAACTATAGCACCCTGAAGAGAGAGATTGAAGATAATATCAGAAAATGGAAAGACATCTCCTGCTCCTTGGTAGGGAGGATCAACGTAGTGAAAATGGCCATACTTCCAAAACTGCTATATAGATTCCATGCAATCTCATTTGAAATCCCAGCAGTATACTTCATGCACCTTGAGAAAACAATCCAAAAATTCATTTGGAAGAAGAGACCAAGAATAGCAAAAGCAATTATAGGCAACAGAGACATGGCAGGGAGTGTCACAGCCCCCAACTTGAAACTATACTACAAAGCTACTGTGATAAAAACAGCGTGGTAGGGCAAAAAAACAGACCTGAGGGCCAGTGGAACAGATTAGAAGATGTAGAAACAACTCCAGACACACTCAGCCACCTCATCTTCGACAAAGGAGCCAAACACCCTCACTGGAGTAAACATAGCCTCTTTAATAAATGGTGCTGGAAAATTGGGTTTCAACTTGCCAAAGACTAAAACTAGACCTATATCTCTCACCATGCACTAAACTAAAATCAAAATGGATTAAAGATCTAAATATTAAAACAGAAACACTGAACTGGCTGGAACAGAGGTTAGGTAGAACTCTTGAAGACACTGGTGTAGGAAAAGATTTTATGAACAAAACCTCAGTTGCCTGTGAACTAGCACAATCAACACGTGGGATCTCTTCTTATTAAAACGTTTCTGCACAGCAAGAGAAACCACCAGCAGTGTGAAGAGACAATCCACAATGTGGCATAAAATTTTCACCTGCTCTTCCTCAGACAAAGGTCTACTATCTCGAATCTATAAAGAACTTTAAAAAATCAGACCTCCCAAATTTAAAGACCCAATCCAAAAATGGGCATCTGAGATGAACAGACATTTCTCAAAGAAGTAGAAATAGGAAATTAACATATGAAAAAGTGTTCAACATCCCTGATCATTGGAGAGATGCAAATGAAAACAATGCTGAGCTTCCACCTCACCCCAGAAAGAATGGCTGCTATCATAAAATCAACCAATAACAAATGCTGGCGGGGCTGTGGGGAAAGAGGAATCCTGCTCCACTGCTGGTGGGAGTGTAGACTGGTGCAACCACTGTGGAAATCAGTATGGAGATACGTCAAAGAACTAGGACTGGAAGTCCCATTTGACCCCGCTATTCCACTGCTGGGGATCTTCCCCAAAGAATTAAAAGAATCATACCACAGTGATATATGTGCACCCATGTTCATAGCAGCACAGTTTGTAATAGCTAAAACTTGGAAACAGCCCAAATGCCCATCAACTGGAGACTGGATAAAGAAAATGTGGTTTTTTTATAAAATGGAGTACTACTCAGCCATAAAAAATGAGAAATTGGAGACATTTATTGCTAAATGGATGCACATTAAGGCCATACTCTTAAGTGAAATAAATAGGACACACGTGTAATACCAAATAGTTTCTCTAATGTAAGAAACTGAAAGTGTAAATAAGGACTAAAAGATATAATAGATAATATGAAACAGGAAGAAAAGGGGCAAGGGGAAGCAGAAGTGGGAGGGGTAGGGAAAAGGAAAGAAGGGAATGGAATTGATATGAGAAAATGAAAAAATGGAAACAAAGTCTTTGTAAATAGGGAGGAATGGAGGGGTTGAAGGGAGGGCAAGGGAATGGGGAAAAAATAAGAACCAAGAGAGATTCTGTAAAGGTGCAAATTTCCAATGATGAATGTCATTATATTGTATACCTAAAATGTACCAATAAAATTAATTTAAATAAATAAACATGGATTTCCTCAAAGGATTTTCCTCACCACTCAGGTTCATGTCACAGCTATAGAATTTCAAGTTTGAATCTGTAATAACATTTGATCTCTTATTGCTCAATTGGTCTGTATTGCCACTTGTTCAGTAGAGAATGGTTTCAGCATCTTTCATTTTACAAGCTTTGCTTTAGTATTTGCTAAAGACCTAATAAAAGGAGAAGTGCTTTATGTTTGATTATTTTAATATCTGAATAAATACTTCTCTCACATTATGAAGAAAACAGCAAAAATGTAGAGCATTCATGTGCATAGAAAGTAAGACGCATAAGCTACATTTAAGAAAAATATAAATATTTCTAACATCTAGCTAAATTTAAACAACAACAAGAACAGATAAGTAGGGCCACATTGAAGAGTTTTTACTGTATATTCAGTATCACCTTTGTCAAAAAATATTGTGGCTTAATTATTCTAGTTCTGCATTTATCAAAATATACATTTTAACAACTGCCGTACCAAAATGCAGTTGATTGGTGGAAAACTTGCAGACTATTTGGAGGCAATTATATATGGGGGGGGGTCTCAAAAATAATGCCAAGTATATTTTAGTGCATACTCCGTTGTACAATGATGTATGTTCTTATTATCACCAGAGAAAATTATTTTCAATGATGAATTTTTAAACTGAATTTATAATAACAATCACAATAATGTCACACCTCACAACTAATGGATGAAGTGGAAAAATTTTACTTTCATTCCACAGATGGGATAACAAATTGAATCACTATCGGAATGAACTGCTTTTTATATTGGAAACACGTGAGGGTAATGATGTAAATCAAGGATCATTAGCTGCATGCAAAGTCTTTCTTTTGCTGATGGAGGCCATACATTATTTGCTATTGTTTCATTTGCTATGAATTCACAGAAAATCTCAGAAATGAGGAGGAAAATTAAATTTAGAACATTCATCTTCTTTTGATTAGAAACTTGTTAGAAATATAAATACTTTGGCCCTGGCCCAGATCAACGGAAGTAGAAACTCTGGAGTTGGAATCTTTTCCTCCCGGACACTCTGGGGTACACATAAGGCTTGGGACCAGCTGCCTCAGAGAAGAGTCACATGTCCCAGTGTTCTTTAAATGCACCTTCTATAGCTACACAGGTTGAATTACTGCCACATACACAGTCTGTATAAAATAACTACTGACCGCTGATTCCAGGAACAGACCTGTACATACATTTTCAATTGATTTTTTCAAAAAAGGGAATAAAGCAATTCAATAAAAGATGAGGTTTTCAGTAAATGGTGCTATAACCCTTTGATAACCGTATGCAAAATGAACCACAAACAAGTTAACAAACTTCCACCCATATCTCAAACCATACACTAAAACTAAAGACGGTGGAGGAATGGAAAGTTTCATCCATTGTTGTTTGGATTGTACAATGTACAGTCACATTGGAAAGCAGTTTGTCATTGTCTTAAACACATATTAACACACAATTAATCTACTCCTATATATCTACCCAAGAGAAATGAAAACATGCTTATCTACAGGTATATATATATACAGTTAGTCACAAGTTTTTTCTGTTATAGCCCAAAACAAGAAATAATTCACATGTGGATAAAGAATGATAAATGCAAAGAATGGATAAATACAATATAGCATATAACCATGTAATAGATTACTACTTAGCCCTAAAAAAGAGGGGACCATTAATATATGCAACAACACAGACCAATCTCAAATAATTTTGCTGAAGGAAAGACACCCTTCACTGCATAAAACAATATTTACTCTAAGATTCCACTTATGTAACATTATTGACAATTCAAACAAATACAGTAACCAAACGCAGACCAACAGCTGTCTTGGACAGGGTGAATGTGAGAGGTACATGAGAATGGACTAGATTGAACAACTGCCCAAGGAAACATCTCCAGTATTAGATGTTTGTGAACTAGGTTGAGGTGTAACTTTTACGTTGAACACATATGTTAAAAATCATTATATGATACACTCTAAATATGAGTAGTTCATTGTAGTTGTATCCCACTAAAGGAGAGAAAAAGGACAAATCTGCTTAAATGATGTATCATATGATACAAACCAGGATGTACAGGTAACCCAACTTAACAGGTATACACGCCTACTGACACTGCTCATTTTAAATATTCTTTCAGCTGTTAGATTAGGCCTCACTTCCTCATTCCCTCAAGTAAGCTATCCATAATATTCCTGATTAAATTTCACTGCTCCACATTTGTTTGCAGTACTCTATATCTTTTTATGAGCTTGCCACATTATATGTTTACATTTATTTCCATTGAATTAAGGTCTATCTCATGCCACTAGATTATAAGAAACCTGAATTCTGGAATTTTTTTTTCACTATTCAATTCTCAATGTCTGACATCTGTTCCTAATTAGCACTGGTGGAAAAAAAGAATAAAAATGGCAGCAACATTTACTGTAGTATCTGATAAACATTGAGAAAAGTATTCTACTTTTTAATTAACTTGAACAACCTATAAAATAATGCCTCACATTTAAAGTATTTACTTGTGAAGAAATATTTATTCATTTCTTATTCTGTTTGATCATATTCCATTCTGATAATAAATGAACAAATAAGCAAATAAGGAAGGGGCTGCCCTGCTTTAGGGTACAATGACAATCAACAGAATGAGTAGAAAATACTAACATTTCCCGCTATCATACAAGTGAGTCAAACAAAAATCACTGAAGGATACTAAAATTAGTGAGTGAAAGTTTTATATGGAAAATCAAATACTGATATAGTCTCAAAGCATGATCTCAGAAATCACTTCTTAATCACAAAGGCGAAATCTGAAACTTAGTGATGGACAGGCCTGGCTGCCTCCTGCGTAACTGAGTGATCAGATTAAAATTACTAATGCGGTTTTATCTTGCTCCTCTGGATCTCTTGCTCTAAGATATGATATCAGTGTTACAATCCATTTTTTGTTATAGTAACAAAATACCAGAGGTTGCATATTTTATAAAGAAAAGAGGTTTATTTTGTCTCGCAGTCTCCAGTCCAGGTCTGGCAGCCACACCCGACGAGGGCCTCTGTTACGTTACATACAGCAGGTGGCATCTCAAGCTGGGAGAGGAAGCAGGAGAATGGAAGGAGCACACTCTCTCCTGCCATCCTGCTCTAGAATGAACTGATCCACCCCATGAGAACTAGCCTGTTCCTCCAGACATCATCTATCCCTTCCTGAGGACAGACATGTCCCAGTCACCTCCAGTAAGCCCAGTTGCTAAAGGTCCCTTCACTACTGAATACCATTACTGTACATCAGAGGCAGGCTTCCAGTGTGTAAACCTTTAGGGGACAAACTAAACACAACCCAGAGCAATCACATGTAATATTCCTGCCCCCAAAATGCTAAATCTGAACCCAATGAGAAGAAAACATCAACAAAGCCAATGTGAGAGACGTTCTACAAAGCAACTAGCTTGTAGTCTCCAAAAATGTCAAGAAATGACAGATAAAGAAAAAGTGAGAAAGCAATTCTAAATTAAAGCAAACTAAAGGTCCCTGATAACTGCATGTAATGTGAGTTCCTGGACCAGATATAACCGAGTAAAGTAAACTCAGCATCTATAAAAGATACTAGGTCATCTGCAAAATATGAGTACAGTGTATGGATTGAATAGTAACACTGCATTAATGTTAAACTTCCTCATTTCAGCAAAATATAAAAATGTTTTTGTTCTCAAAAATATGCATGTAAGTGTGTGAAGTTTTCAAGGGAGGGGATAGCACATCACCAACTTCTTTGTAAATGATCCAAAACAAAACTGCAGAAACAGAGAGACAGTGACTAAAACCTTGGTACAAAATGGGGAAAATAAAAATATTATTTTTCGTTATTTTGACAAACTTTCTGTGCTTCAAGTTTTAATAAAATAAAAGCTAAAAAAAAAAAAAGTGGCACGAACCAAACTGAGCCGGGCTTTGCCTTTGTGCCGCTGTTTCCCGAGTCTCCTCTCACGTACCGTCTTTACCAGGTTCCTTCTGGGCCCTGAAGCTGCGGTGCTCTCTCCTGGTTGTCAGCCCTTGTCTCAGCCACAAGCTGGTGCTTCCTTTACCCCGGGTGGTCCTCCTCCTTTCAGGCCCACCCCAGCCATCCCTTCCGTGCAGCTTTCTCCGCCCGATGCCAGCCAGCCCACCCCCCTTCGCTGCAGTGCCCTCCATCCCGAGCCGTGGAACGTACTGTACGTTCCTCCACCTTAGTTCTGCTCCCACTGCCCCACTGTCCATCTTCCACACGTGCCAGCAAGTGCTCCCTCTAATCATCCTCAGTCCCCAGCTTCTGGAATGCAGAGGTGTGCCATACCGACTCATGAACGAATGGTTGAAGGAACGCCCTCCACTAAGCAAATTACTGACGTCAAACAGTGTAGATCTCTTAGGATATCTTCTGAAAATTGGAAAACTATTCAATTATATGTTTTCTATAATTTTTATTCAGTAGCTATTATCAGACTATATTTTATATCCACCTCACTGTATAGATGCTCATACAACTCTTAAAAATTGCTGAATTCTGGCTGAAAAATAATTATTTTTCGTCTTCCATCGTCTAAGATGATTGACTCCTAACAGCTGGAAGACTTGTCTGGTAATCGCCAAGCTACTTTCTGCAAGTGTCCTCATATTTGAAGCATGTGGAAAGTGATGGCCATAGCTGAGCTATGGAATTACTCTGTGAAGGAAAATAAGGACACAAAGTGTCTGGGAAGAGTTCAGGAAGGAGAATGATGCTGCTGGGTGCCTGTGAGAAAAGGTAGGATGAAGAAGGAGAGGCCTTAAGGGAGAGAAGATCAAAAGAAAGATACTGGGGAGGAGACATTCTGGGGGGATGTGGCTCTTCATTAAGCATTTGCAGATTGAGCACATGGAAATTGATGTGTATTTGGAAAGTGAAACTCTGTGTACCTAAGATCCTCATTCATCTTTGCCATAAATCTTCAGTGAGAAAATTACTTTCATTAGTGGCCAGCAAAGCAGACAGACAGGGCTGATGAAGACACTTGCTCAGCAAGGGAAGCGTTGGCGGGGGAAGAAAAGAGACTGCATGTACGAGTGTCTCCTTGACCCAAGCAGGGTACAAGATGAGCAGATTCAGCCAGTGGGAGAAGATATGGCCATAAGGATGTTTTTCTGGAACTTGGGACCATTCTGGTTGATCAGGACTTATGCTATATACCAGTTGCTAAATAATTTGGATATATCTGATAATATGGTAGAATATACATGAGAGTACAACATGATAATTCAGTAAGAAATCTGCACAAATTAACTTGGAAGAGACATTCATAAAAGGTACTATCTAGGAAGGTTATTAATACAGAAGAATCTAAACAGAGTTGCAGGCAGTGAATCTTCCCACTGTTCATACATTTCATACTGTATAGGAATCAGGGATGTTGAGTAGGATCAATCATCATATCAGCCTGTTTCACTGTTGCTTTATCTTTCACTTTTTACATTTTTTTTAAATTCTCCTGCTCTCTCTCCCTCCCTCCTTCATACTGGGGATTGGACCTTGGAGTTTTTCAATGACATATATATCCCAAGCCCCTTTTTATTTTTTATTTTAAAACAGGGTCTCATTAAATTGCCATTCTGGGCTCAAACTTGCAATGCTCTGGCCACAGCCTCCTGGAGTGCTGTGATTACAGACATGCACCATAATGACCTGCTTACTTTTGCTTTTTGACCAAGTATTTCTATGAATATATGTTCTAGGTTATTATTACACCTGGACTTATGCCAACAACATGCTCACTGACAATATATAACAAATAATCAAATATCAGTAGTATTACAACTTAAAATTATGAGTATCTTTGAGTTGTAAATTATTGTTATGGCTTGTATCTAGATGTCCCCCCAAAGCCTCATATAGTCAGAGGTAGGGCTTTCCAGAGGTGGCTGGATCTAGAGTGTGTGATTCTGGGATCAAGTGTATAATGCTGGGATTAAGGGTGTGTGACTACTAAATTTCTCCACTGCTTGGTTTGGCATAGCTCTGCGTGTGGATAATGGGAAGGCCCATCCTGTGTGTGAGTGCCACCTGCCCTAAGTTCATGCAGCCTGGATAAAATATAAGGGACAGATAGGAGGGTGCTGCCCTCACTTGCTGCTTTGCTACTTTGCTGCTTGCTACATCCCTGGCTTCTGCCTGCCATGAACTGTTTTTCCTTTCTGATGCCCCTCCGGTATGCCACCCTGCCTTGGAGCCAACCAGCTATGAACAGAAACTTCTAAATAAACTTTTCCTCTTTTAACTTTGGGCATCTGGTATTTTGTCTCAGCAATGAGAAAAGTAAGACAAATATTCAAATGTTAGACTCTAAAATACATTGAGTGAAAGAAACAAGTTCTAAAGAGAAAAAAATTTTCACTATCACATATGTCTAACCTGTGACCCACTGTTTTTTTGCCCTTGTTTTTTGAGTGAACAGCAATTGTCTTGGGCCACATATAAAATATAAAATATAAAATATAAAATATAGTGAATGTGTATAAGTAATGGCACTTCCTCTGTAAAACGTTTTAAGTTTAAAGAATGAGGGCAAAGGAACCATAAAGACAAGGTACAAGGTAGAGTATAAATATTCTAAAATACACCCATGACTAAGAGTTCTACAGTGGAGGAATGGTTTGGGAGTCAGAATGTCTACGTATAGGCTTTTACTCATTCACTCTCTCAATATATAGCTGGGATTAAGTCATTAAGCCCATCTTTTTACATAATGAAAGTGATGGAGAAGATCAAAGGTTTTCAAATATTCTGCAAAAGGCTCAAAATGTAAGCAAGAATCCAGTGGGCAGTGCTCTGGGTCCTTGCTCTGTCACTGTGAACCAGAAGGCTGTGCTTTGCTGTGGTTTGTATGCTGTCATTCTGCTTTCTGTGTTGTTTGAAAGGCTTTACTACTAGAACTGAGTTTCCTCGAAGTCATTCATGTTCTTAAAACACCGATTTTTCTTAAACTGAAGTAGCCAGAACTACAATCTGTTGAATCTATCAATGAAAGATTCACTTTATCGTCAAGATACAATTCCATAGCCTCCCATGAAAATCTGCTTTAAGTTGAATAAATGCTAACCTATGTGTTTCCAAAAATTTCCTATAAGAGTGTACATTAACTTGTTTTTCTCTGGCAGATTTAAAAAAATTCGCTATTGCTCTTTTTATAAAGTTTCAACCAATTAACAGCTAGGATTTCATGCAAGCAGAATCCAATTACCATGTTTAATACATTCATCAACTATAAATTTAATTAGAACATTCAGCAAATTGCCATCACTGTGCCCAAAGCTGGCTCAGTGCCTTGAATACATTGAGGGAAGTCAAATTTGTAACACAGTCATGTTATGTATCTTTAGGGACCTAAAACTTCAAGAAAAAAAACCCTTAACAACATGTTTGTTCACTCTCAAGAAATTTGAGAATGTTGATCTTCTCCTAAGAGATTCAGGCCACCAAATGGCTTTTCCAGTGTCCAGAACTGTTCATTTTTGCATGTACATATTTCGTATTTCTCTAGAGACCTCTATTTCCACAGCTCAGATATTTGCCCTTATTTTCTAATCATGGGCTCATTTATTAACCAATCTTGATGATGTTAAATTTCCTTGGATACGAAAATGACATTAGCTGCTATTTAAAGGTTCTGTCTGGTAAATATCTGATACAAGTCTAATACTTTCATCCTTTGCCCATGACAGACATCATTAATCAATCACCACACTTCCCATTGCATCTCAGGTTTAGGACCTAAGGTTACTCTTATCTTTCTTTTTCTCAGACTCATGTGAAACCCTAAGGCAGATACTTAATTCCTCCCCTACCTGGACTCTCTCATTCCTCTTTTATCCCTATATTAAATCTAGAAATGGTTAGATAATTGTTGATGGTTAATGTAAACTTTACAAGGCTAGTCAGAAGCAAGCAGAAATTAGCATATCATTACAGCTCTAAGCTAGCAGGATGCACTATAATTAAACCTTTTTCTTTTTTTTCCAAGCCCAGTGCTCCTCCTACCACATTCTACAAACTTTCATTCTCCAAGAATACCCTTCTTCCTCCCAAAAGCTTAAACGTGGGCAATTACTTTATCAAGAGCAAGCCAGCACAGCAGAAACTACTTTTGTTGTGTGCACCCTGCTCTCCCTCAACCTTGCCTCAGGCTAGGTGCTAATTACAGCTGTCAGAAGCAACTACTAGGGGTACAGAGTCCCCGAATTGCAAGATTGGCTCATTTGAGCCCTGTGGTTCTTTCCAATTCCCACACCAACAGAGGGGAGGAATTTGATGCTGAGGCAAGTCAAACTGTGCAGGGAGATGCCTTGCCAAAAAGGTGAGTGCAGGCTTCTCAGGCTGGTAAATCCGAGTTCCAATCTGACCTCTGGCACACTGGCCTGTTCAAGTTCTTGTGCAAATGATACTAGTAAGTACGTATTCCCCCAGCATTGGTTCTCAAATAATGATAATGAATTTAGCGTTTTCAAATAATTTTTTGGTACAAAGTAATCATACAGTAAATCTTATGAAATCACATCAGTGTGCAACTTCAAATAAGGAGAGTACAAGTTTTTCTTACTAAGCAGGAGCACCAAAGCATCAGTAATGCCTGGATACACTCATGGAGTCCCAGTGTCTCTCAAATATTTTCATTTGATACAACAAAGGCACCCTACAGAGTAAATATCTTATGTTTTACCTATTTTATCAATTCTCAGATACGTTTTTCTAAATTTGTACTATTTCTGAAATTATGATGAGTCTCAAAATTGCTGTGTACTTTTAATGTGATACTGCAACCATTTTGTCTTGAAAAATTGTATTGAACTCCACAGAGCATTTAACGATCATGTTTTAATTATATAATTAAGTAAAGCGGTATCATTAAAAATGTATCATCTCTTCTAAGAAGTGAGCAGAGGCATGATCCTAGAAGTGTAAAGGACCTAGCTGTTTGCCTAGATCGTCAACATATTTTCCCTTTGAATTTTTTACTTACATCTTGGGTCTCCTGCCTTGATTTTTCATTGTCCTCCTTACCTTCCAACTACTATTTTCTTTACTTAGTATGTTCCAAGAACTGAAAAATATCATTTTATTTTACTGTACACATTCCCCAAGGTAGACAAAATTGAACATGCTAATTTTAAGACTCTAACATGGAAACTGAGACTCAGGTGAAGTGGCATGGCCCTTGTCCACAGTAATTTTTTTTTCTTAAGTAAGTTTTAATCAGGTAACATATACAATTTTATGTATGGGATACCTGTTATATTTTAAAACATGGATACACTGTAGAATGTTCAAATCATGGTAAGTATAGTATCTCTTCAAATATTTACCACTTTTTAAAGCAGGAGATGTTTATTAATATGTTTATCACATGGACAATGGGGATACTTAGTGATGAGTAGCTCTAAGGAGTGGTTAAAATTTGGGCTTATACAGCATCTTTTGAAGAAAAAAAAAAGAACAATAAACTGTTAGAGACATGACAAGCCAAAGTAAGGGGACTTTTGAGTTTACAGAGTAGCCAGTTTGGGAAGGTAAATAAAAAGCTGATTATCACCTTATTATAGGGATTACTTTCCTGGGCTGATAAGGGTCCAGAGGCGTGTCCTGTGATTAACTTCTCCACAGGAACTTCCATGCCATTCAAGCTGAGGTTGGACCCCACAGCTGTGATTCTTCATCACGGCACAAAGCCTTGATTATAGAAACAGCTTCAATAAGCAAAGAAATGATGCTGCCCCCCCAGGAGCAACCTCAAGTGTAGCACAGTGTGGAGAGCCGAGGGGGAGAGCTGTCACAGTGCCTCTAGGGATTTGCAAATGCTTGCAAGGTAAATAAAAGATGGTGACTACCTCCTCCCACCAGTTTCTCCTCCTGAGACCACTGGATTGTGTGAGCGCAAAAATGTACTCGCACATCCTCTAGTGAGGATAGCGTCAGGTCCTCAGACTCTGAAAGTCTTGAAACGGAAGGCCCCCGGCACCTGAGCATACTTCTCAGAGTATTAAATGTTTCTCTTTAAAACATTTTAATTCCCAAATCTCACTTTATTGCATAATCCAATGTTGTACTCGCACATACTCGGTTTCACCGTTCACTGCTCAATACAGTAAAAACCTGGCAGAAAGGTTCTGGAAGACCACACTTTCTCTATTGGAACACACTACTTTCCATTGCACTGGGGTTTTAAGGAGACAATGAGGTGAGCTCCCACTTGTGAAGAGAGACTCTGCCTAGAAATTAACTACCAGCAAAATGTCTATTAACACAATCATGTCTGTACAGTGACAATAGCTGAAATTCTTGTGACTCAGTCATTTCTTTGGAAAAGACTTTTTTCCCCAGGTCCAGATATACTTTTTAAATAAATATATTACATTCCCTTTTCCTTTATTTATGCTGTACAGAGATTTACCTGTATTCAGGTTGTTATACTTCTCCTACACGACAGGAAGCGACTTTATCACCTGCTTCAGGGACAGATTCCAGTCGGTCCAAGCTGACAGTCTTTTCGGATGACTCTGCTGGTTCACAGGTGACCTCATTTGGTCCAAATGGAAGGCTTTGGTCTATGCGTGGGGGACTTAGCTCTATTTTGATCTGTGTGTCTGTCTTATCTCTTTTGTGCAGGAGGTCAACAACAAACTACATAATCTTTAACATCATTAGCTATAATAGTACCAACCAAAGTAATCGGCACTGAGATCAAATGGATATGGAGAAAAAAAGAATGGAGACAAAGAAAACTTGAGTCCATGATAAAATTATTAAGTCTAACCTACTTTTGAACCATTACAGATATCATAAACATCATGTTTTTTAAATAGGCCGAGTCAGGAATTTTGTTTCTTACATTCGAAAGCATGCACACGAATCTAGTGCCTGGGAAAGAATAAATGACTGATTAGTGTTACCGTGGAGGAGGAGACTATCTTAAAGATGGTAGCAACTTCAACCCAACCCAACTGGTCAAGTGGAAATTTTAGAAGTTATCTTTGTCTTTTTTTTTCATTGTTTCTCGCTTCAAAATAATGACAAACTTCTATTTGTTTCCAAGATGTTCTACATTCCATCCGCTTACCTTAAACATCATCCTAGCTCAAGCACCTTACATTTCTTGCCCATAAGATCACCATGACACCCAAAATTATGTTTCAACACCAAAGTCACTCTACTCCTTGACACAGAGATATCTAGAAAGTTCTCAGTGACCTCCCATCATATTCGAGTCAAAAGCTACACTTCTTGAATGAACACACGTCCAGTGTGACCTTTGCTGCACCCTCCTGTGTCTCTCTTTCCTAGCACTGTTCTGCTGTCATGCTGGCCTCTTTTCACTATCGTGCTTATTTATTCTTGCTCCAGGGAGCTGGCACTTTCCTCTTTACCTGTAGCACGTTGTCTTTGGCTGATTCTTTCTTTTTTCTGAAATCCCAGCCTAAAAACTACTTCCTCAGAGGAGCACTGTTCAATCATATCACATTCCATTTTCATCAACCGAACACAGTCATTTAGGCAATAACTTTCAGCATAGTTTTTAAGCTACTAAATGTCAACAAGTCTTTGATACTCCTCACCTTGAGAGGTGGAATCGGCCTCCTGCTCTTAAATTTGAAGCTCTGACAAATGAAGTCCAGCAAAAGTGATGCTTTGTGAGTTTCAAGAGTAAGTCACAAAAGGCTATGCAGTTTCTGCCAGTTCACTAGAAACATTCACTCATGGAGCCCTAAGAAGTCTTTCAAACTGTCAGGTTGTGAGGCCATATGATTGTCTTGTTTAAGAGTCCATGCTGCTATCTTTCTTCAGTCACCCAAGCCCAGGATCCAGATACATATGAGCAGAGAATCTACCTTGCAAGGTGATCCTCCAGCCTCAGGTATTCCAGATCCCAGTCATTCACTCAATCCCAGGTGAGGCTCTGGAAATTATGATAACCAAACAGCAGTGAAGAGACACCTTGATGTTTCCCTTCCTGAATTGCTGACTAAATGATTGATGAATATAATGACATTATTATTTACGAAGACTTATAACAATAAACATCTGAAACACTGGTCCTATCCAAATGTTTAGAACTATTTATGGAATGAGAGTGACTACCCACCACATGGGAGATCCTATCCAAAGGCCTGGATTCTAGTTCAAGCTCTGCAACTAATGTGTAATCTTAAAAAAAACTTTTTCATCTATGAGACTCAGTTTCCTGAAGTGATCAGAACAGATGAGTTAACAGTCCTCTTCCATGTAGTCCTTAATACTGCATTATGTATCTTAGTCATCCCTGGGGCACAATGCCCAACACCTGCAACTTGCAGGGGGAAAGGCTTGTCTTGACTCACAGTTTGTAGATGTGTCAGTTCATTTTCCGCTGGCCCCAAGACAGAGGGGAGTGGTGGAGGTGATCTGCTCACGGAAAGGCAAACAGGAGTGAGAGAGGGCATCCAGGCAGGAGTGGGCAAGAGATGAACCCTTCCAGGCCACACCCCCAGTGCCCCATCTCTTCTGACAGGATCCCACCTCCTAACACCAGGTCGGATATAAGCTCAGCAGTTCGTAATCCGCTGGGGGCATGAGGCTGTGAAGGGACATCTAGATATGAACCATAGCAGTAAGAATCGAGGCTCCTGCAGTAGAGGAAGGCGGGTTAGTCAGGATCAGAGGCTCTCCCATCCTAGTCATGGAAATCAGTTTAAAGGATATGTTCTGTGGAGCTCTGAGAGAGCCGAACGCAAAGAGCACTGGGTAAGGTAAATATTTCCCAGCCTCCGGCCATTTACAAGGAAATGATTCATCCTTGTAGTTAAGAGCAAATTACATAGGGCAAAGGATCTTAGGAGACAGATGTTTTAATTAGGAGAATGGGAGAGAGAAGTTGCAAAGAGTGGCTTCCAAGTGTTTCCACTTTTTAGAATTGAACTGTTTCCCCCCTGAGATCCCGAAATGTCTTCCTACTGTATCAACTCCAGAACCCAGAGGATGGGACTACTGACTGTAGTGAAAATGTGGTAAGAAGACCTCCCCATCTGTCCACTGATCCTAACGCTGGAAGACCTGTGCACCCAGCACTCTGATCTTCCATCATGTCAAGTTTCGATCAGGATCCCTCTCCGCTCCTCTTCATTAGGAAATGACTGCACCTTCCAGAAAATCAAGTGGAGTGGAAACAAGAACACAGTTCTTCTGATTTGCATTCCAGGCCCGTTCACTGCACCAATTTCCCTAGCCCATGTACCACCAGAATGGACATCAGGCTCCAACAAAGAAGAAAAATAGATGGTGAGGAATGACAGATTAAAACATACATTTTACCATTTGGAATTTCTCCAAGACATGAAGAGGATAAGAGAGATACTTGGAGTCTGATTGGCTGGACACCAGAGAACACTAACAACCGGAGAGAGGTCATTCCCATCATGAATGTTGGAGGTAAGAGGGTGGTCTTGGATTGTGGTCTTAGATTGATGGTTACTCTGGTTCAGACATCCAACCATGACACAAGTGCAGTCTGTCAAAAGGGACTGAGAAGATATCTTCGGGAAATGTCATCCAGAAAACTATCAGCAAGCCACTCAGCCCGCACTGTGTCAGATTTTGCTTCTAGATCACTGGCTTCTCTCTCTGCTAAGTGCAGGAGGAACCCCAAAATCTTTTTCAACATAGACCTATAGCCCCCATACCAAAATGTAAGAGCTATCATGTGAAACTGAAATTGTGTGCTACTCTGCACTCCATCTTCTTCATCAGAAGGAAGAAGTGATTTTGAATACAGCCTGCTGTTCAGGAAAATTTTCTTTCCAAGTTCAGTCCCTCTAAAAGACATAGGCATTGGTATGGTTGGAGTAAGTAGTAACCAAAGAGAGAGCTTTTAAAAATGCTTATTTATTTATTGGCTTGTTCTTCTCTGTGTGTGTGTGTGTGTGTGTGTGTGTGTGTGTGTGGTACTGGGGAACAAACAAAAGACCTTTTGCATTCTAAGCAAGTGCTCCATCATGGAGCTACATCTCAAATCCCAGCATATTATTTTCAAAGAGTCTCACAATTAAACATGAAATTTGGGCTTTTATATTTGTGGTTCTATGCCATGTGCATACTTCAGTATTCCCAGTGATTCCCTCTAATAAAGATCTAACTGTGTCGCACAATCAATTTAGGAAAAATGAATTTGACTCTATTCAATCTTCTACCATTGTGAGAGGATGAAGTTACTAATTAGAATACAAGTCAAAGAAAGACCAGTGTCATATAAACATACTATACATGGAATGGAGTCCTCTTCTTAATAGAGGAGTAGCCCAGCCAGAGTGAGGCAGGCAGAAGGGCACCATGCAAGGATATAACCTATCTGCTGATCACACACACTATGGGCTTTAAAAATGAACTATAGCACTTACTTCTGTTAAAAATTGATGTGGCCTATGAACATTCTTGATAAAATAGTCCTACCAGTGATAGCGGCCAGTTACATCTGACATATGCCATAAGTCCTACACATGGGAAACTGATTACTAGCAATGGGTTAAAAATGAAAATATCTTGTATTCTAGTCCCATGCTGGCCACTGACTTATTCTATACCAGAGACAAGGTTTTTTTCCCTTCTGCAGGTACTAGTTTTCCTACCAGTAAACTGAAGACAAAAAAATCAGTATTGTCTGTGTTGAAATGATTATATTTTTTTCTCCTGAAAGCACTGTAACATCTCAGGAAAGCTTGACAACCCAACTCACTGTTGAGGGTGGGGTAAAGTCTGAGAGAAGTAGTGTTTCACTTTAGCTTTAATATTACTTAAGATCTATATTGCTAATGTTGAGCATACTAATATACAAAATTGTCACCAGTTTATTCTATCCTGTTTTAATTCTATGTCACTTTGTCATTGTTAGAATTCCTTGGGGGAATCTTAGAAAAAATGTTAGAGACCCTGAGTCAAATTTGGAATCCCAGACTTTGCTCATTAGCTATTTTACTTTGTTAAAATAATTTGCACTCTAGGATGCTAGCTGTTCCACACATGTTCCACAATTCAGCCCTTAAAAAGGAGCTATTGTAACAGGACAGCAACAAGCAGCCAGGTTCTGTATCTGTAGGGAATCTAAACTTTGAGTCATAGAAACTAGAGTCAATCCACAGAAGGCTCTTCGGCAGAAGGTTCCACAGATACAGCATCTGGGTATCTATGTCGTATAATGTCCAAGAAGCATAGGACAGAAGTGTTCAAGAGAGCAAAACACAAGAACGACTGCACCGCATCACAGCTGGAGTGGAAGTTCAGGCTAGAGCAATCAAGGGAGAGAAAGAAAAGATATCCAAAAGGAAAGGAAGGAGTTGAAGTGTCCATGTTTGCAGATTACATGATCTTATATGTAGAACAACCCTAAAGGACACCCCCAAAACCTGTTAGATCTAATAAACTAATTCAGCAAAGTAGCAGGATACAAAATTGATACAAAAACTCAGTAGCACTCTTATATACTAGTACTGAGCTATATGCAAAACAAGTCAAGAAAATCATCTCATTGATAACAGCTACAAAAAAATGTAAGAATAAATTTAACCAAGAAGGTTAAACATCTCTATAATGAAAAGAATAAAATATCTGTGAAAGACATTGAAATGCTTGAACCAATTCACTTCCAAAGGAAGAAGGGCTCATTTTGGCTCATAAGCATGAAAGTTCTAGTTCAGGACTGAGAAGTTCCATTTCTTTAGGCCTCCAACAAGAATGGTACATCATGGCAGAAGTGTGTGGTGGAACAAACCCCTTACATCATGAGCCCCGGTAACAGAGAGTCATTGATACAGTATCTCCTTCCTGGAAACATCCCACTGACCTAGGAACCCCCATGAGGCCCCAGTTTTCAAAGATTCCCGTACCTTCCAATAGATTCAGCCTAGGGCCCACACCTTTACTGCATGGACCTCTTGAGGCTACTCATCTAAATCATAGCACTACCCAAAGCTGTCTGCACATTCAATCCAGTCTCCATCAAAATACCAATGATACTTTCTACAGAAAGAGAAAAATAAATGAAATCAAAATTCATATGGAACTAAAAACCACACCAGAAAGACAAAACAATTTCCAGTAAAAGATTAAAGCTGGAAGCCTAAGAACATTTGACTTCAAACTATGCTGTAAAACAATGTTAACTAAAAGCATGATACTGACATAAAAGACACATGGATCAATGGAATAGAACAAAGAGAACAGAAATAAATCCACACATTACTGATTTTTAAAAAAGGTTACAGGAACATAAATGGGTAAAGGACAGATTCTTAAAAAATGATGCTGGGAAAACTGGATAGTCACATGCATAAGAATAAAGCAGGATCCTTAACTATATAAAAAATCAACTGGAAATGGATTGATGACTTAAATTCTAAAGAGGCAAACTGAAACTATGACACTATTACAAGAAAACACAGAGATAAAGTTCCATGACACAGGTCTAGGCAAGAATTTTGGGGATAAAACTCAGAAGCAGTAGCAACAAAAGGCAAAATAGACAAATAGGGTTCTGTCATAACAAAACACTTTGGCATCACAAAGGTAACAATGAATGGCGTGAAGATATAGCCTATAGAATTGGAGACCATGTTTTCCAAATATAGCTGGATAGGGCCAGGGATTTAGCTCAGTGGTTCCTGCACCTGCCTCGCAAGTGCAAGGTCTCAAGTTTGATCCCCGGTACAAAAAAAAAAATATATACACACACACACACACACACACACACACACACACACACACACACCTGGATAAAGGGTTAATATTAAAAACATGCAGATAACTTTATAACAAAAAATAAAATAAAAATAACCCACTTAAAAGGTGGGCAAAAGACTTGAACAGGCATTTCTCCAAAGAAGACATACAAATGGCCAAAAGGCTTATAAAAATACTCATCCCTAATCATCAGGAAAACATAAATTAAAATGATGAGCTATTTCCTTACCCCCGTTAGAACACCAGTTGTCAAAAAGTTAAAAAAAAATAGCAAGTGCTGGTGACAATATGAACAAAAGGGAATTCTTACACACTGTTATGTGGCTATTATGGAAAACTATAGACAGGTTCCTGAAAAAGAAATCATAACATAGAACTAGAACTGTGATGTGATCCTGTAATTCCACTATGAAATATATATATATATTCAATATGAAATATATATATTCCAACATGAAATATATATATATATATATATATAAATATATATGAAATAGAGAATGAATTAAGAGGAATCTTTTAGGGCATATTGCTTATCAAGCACAAGTCCCTGAGTTCGAACGCCAGTACCAAAAAAAGTATGAAAGGGATTAATATCGACCCATCAAACAAAAGGAAATCCTGTCACTTCCAACAACACAGATGAGCCTAGAGGTTATAATATTACATGAAAAAGAGGCAGGAATAAAAAGGCAACACCTCATATTCTCGCTTCCATGCAGAACCAAAAAGTGTTATCAGGTACTGCATAGGACAAAAAAGTGGGAGATGAGGAAGAGTTAGTCATTGTGTACAAATCCACATTTTTAATACATATTTGCCGTACACAATGTTTATACTCCTTGTGTGGAGGTGATATATCTATATAAGACACCCTAATTCCTTGTATCCTCCCCTTCTGCCCTCTTCCTTGCATCTCTGATCCCCTTTCCCTTTGAGGAAGATCTGTCTCCCATTTCCTCTTCAGCATCTCTTAAGTGCTCTTCATTTATACATTGGAAACCACGCAATATCTAAGCTTGTGTGTCTGATTTATGTCACATAACATTACGGTGTCAAGGTGGATCTGTTCCTGCAAATGACACAACTTCATCATTCTTTGTGGCAGGGTAGTACTTCATTTTGTGTAAATAGCAAGTTTTCTTTCTTCACTCATCTGTTCATGGACATAGAGGCCACTTCCAAGATTTAGCAATTATGAATTTGATGCTATAAACATGGGTATGCATGTACCATTGCAAAATGAAATCATTAACTCTTCTGAGAAGATACCTAGAAGGGGAGAAGCTGGGTCAAATGGAATTTCTGGTTTCAGTTTTTTAAGGAGGATCCGTAATGATTTCCAAAGGGATTCTACCAGTTTGCATTCTCCAAAGATGGAAAGGTAACACATTGGATTTTGTGTTCCTTTTCCCTGAAACATTTGCCAGCATTGGTTATTATTTGATTTCTTAATGATGGCCATTCTTTCTGGTTTAAAATGAAATCTCGGTGTTCTTTTTGTCTTTCCCTAATAGCCAGCAATATTGAACTTTTACTATTCTAGGTCTCTTCTGTTTCCCTATGAATTTTAGAATTGTTTTCTCTAGTTCCATTGTTATAGTAAGGGCTTGCAAGGGAATAGAATAATTTACAGGATTGTTTTCTAATGTTCACCCAAAAAGTCAAATGCCGAGAAGTGCAAGAGATCTGTCCACACAACAGAGACTCAGATAAATCCAAGGGCCTGGATCCCAGTCCCTCACAAATCCAGCCAGTGGCCTAGAGCCCACGGCAGTGCCTCATGTAAGTCCATATTGAGGATCAACACCAGGAAGGCCCAAAGGCCAGTGGTGGAAGCTAGAAAGCCTTAAGTGGTGGGGTGAAGGATTTGTGCCACCAGGCTGAGGGATCTATACTGGAGGCAGGAAGTGATGCTCATGGCAAAGATCAGAGCTCCCCTGATGAGAACAGAAGCCATCCTAGGCCACAGCGAGGACCTGAGCTCGAGCTCCCCCTCCCCCTCCCCCCTCCTCCACTGAGAACAGCCAAGTTCATATCAGGAAAACCAGCCACAGCAAGCTTCTCCTAGAAAATCAACAGCATACGATCTTCTCCTCCAGTTCTCCTTTTATGCCATTGGCAACAATTCTCCGGTGGGTCTTCCATGCCCAGAACCATGCTGACTCAGTTCACTTGGGTGTTCCAAGTTGACCATTAGTTAACCCACCACATCTATGAAGAATGCTGTTGGAATTTTGATTAAAATTGCCTTAAGCCTGTGTACCAATTTTGGAAGAATTGCCGTTTTGAATATACTGGTCCTACCTATCTGGGACAGGGGATATTTGTTCCATTTTCTGATATCCCCTTCCAGTTCCTTTTTCAGAGTGCTGTATTTTCATTGTAGAGGTCTTTTACTTTCTTAGGTTAAAATCTTAATTCATGTTTCCTGCTGCTACTGTGAATAGTATTTTTTTCCAAATTTCTTACTCAGTGAGTTCATTATTAGTGTACAGAAATGCTACTAATTTTTATATGTTGACATTGTATCCTACATTACTAAATATAGTTATTAATTTAAAGAGTCTTGTGGATCTCGGGGGATCTTCTACACAGAGGATCATGTCATCTTCAGATAATTATAATTTGTCTTCTTCCTTTGCTACATGTATCTCTTTGATTTCTTTTTCTTGCCTAATTAGTTTTGCTAATGTTTTGAATACTATGTTCAACAGATGATGGTGGACATACTTGCCTTGTTCTTGATTTTAGAAAGAAATCTTTCAGTTTGTCCCCATTTAATATAATTTTGGCAGTAGGTTTGTCATAAATAGGTTTTATCAAATTGAGATAAGATCCTTCTATGCCTATTTCTTTCACTCTTTTTTTTTATCATGAAAGTGTATTTGATTTTGTAGAAGACATTTTCTGAATCTATGGAGATGATCATATGATTTTGGTACTTCTAACCTGTGATTATTACATTTTTTGACTTGCACATGTTGGAACATCCATGCATCTCTGGGATGAAGCGTACTTGTCACGGTGTATGGTCTTTTTGATGACCACTGAATTCTGTTTGCCAGTACACTTTTGAGAATTTTTGCAGCTATATTCATTAAAGAGGTTGCTTACAGTCCTCTTTTTTGATTGGATCCTTGTCTCGTTTTGGAATCAGAGGAGTGCTAGGTTCTAGGCATGACTTTGGAGTACTCTTTCCCGGTCAGTTTCACTGAAGATCTTGAGGAGTATTGATGTTAGAACATCCCTGAAGGTTTTATCAAATTTGGCAGTGAATGTATCCAGATCTGAGCTTTTCTTAGTTGATAGTTTTCTTTATTACTGTTTCAATTTCATTGCCTGTTATTGGACTACTCAGCCTCTTTAAATCTTCTTGGTTTAGTTTTGGTAGCTCATGTTTATCTAGGAATCTATCCATTTCTTGTGAATTCTACAATCTATTGGTGTACAAGTTGGCAAAGTAGTTGTTAATAGTCTTTCTGATTTCAGAGTGCCTGCTGTGATTTCACCTTTTTCATGCTCAGTTGCATTGGTTGAAGTTTTTTTTTTTCTCCTTATTTTGGTTAGAAAGGCTAAGGGTTTATTTTGTTCATTCTTTTGAACAGCAAACTCTTTGATGTGTTAATTCTTTCTTTGTAATTTTTTGTCTTAATTTCACTAATTTCTGTACTTATCTTTATAATGTCCTTCCTTGTACTAGCTTTGATTTGGGTTGTTCCTGTTCTGCTGGCACCGTAGGGGCATCATTAGATTGTTCATTCAGATTTGCTGCTTTTGTGATCTGGGTATTCACATCTATGAACTTCCCATTTAGGACTGCTTTTATTGCATCCCGTAAGTTCTAGCATATTGCACTGGCATTCTTGTTTAGTTCTAGAAAGTGTTCTAGTTCTTTCTTGATTTGTTCTGTAACTCACTGTTTATTTCAGTGGGTATTGATGAGTTTCCATGCATTTACATAATTTTTGTGTTTTGTCAGTGATTTCTAACTTCATCATGCTATGATCTGATAATATGCATGGTATAATTTCAATCCTTTTACATTTACTGAAGCTTCCTTTACTGGATATTATGTGGTCAATTCTGAGAAAGTCCCACGTTGCTGCTGAAAAGAATGTGCATTCTGTTGTTGGGTGGAACACTGTAGATAACTATTAAATCCATTTGTTCAAAAGATTTGTTCAACTCTGATATGTTCTTGTTGATATTTTGTCTAGTTGATTTATTTGTGATAGTTGGATATTGAGGACCCGGTTTATAAATGTATATATATATACACACACATTTGTTATAAATATATATATATATTTGTTATAAATATGTATATATATATATATATTTGTTATCTCTTTGTTGGGTTGGTCTCTTAACCAATATGTACTCATATTCTCTGCTTTTTTGGTCAGTTTTGGCCTAAAGTCCAATTTCTCTGAATATAGAATAGAGTTTCTTTTTGGGGTTAATGTATTGCTTGTATACTGCATAGCACTGGATTTTGCTTTTTGATCCATTCTGCTTATCTGTGCCTTTTGACTGGTGAATAGAGACAATTCACATTGGTAGTTATTACAAAAGAGGGGAACTGATTACTTCTTGTCATTGTCTTAATTTCCTTTTGCTGGTTGCCTACTTCTCCCTTCTAATTAACTGCTTTCTCTACCTGGTGTTTCATCCTATTAGACCTGTGGTCATTGTTAGCTTCACTGTCTGCTTCTAGAGTATCCTTAAGAATTTTTGAAGTACTGGTTTGGTGGTCATCAATTTCTTTGGGTGCTCTTCATCCTGAAAATATCTTATTTCTCCATCAATTTTGAAACATAATTTTTCAGGCTATATCAATAAAATGAGGATCATTTATGGCACCAAATGCAAACTGAATATTGACAAATGCTAAGGACCAATAAAGTACCATAGAAAAGAGCTCTATAATTATAGTGTGAACACTAAGAAAAGCAAAATATTGAACTACTGTTTGCCTACAGTAGATATATACTAAATATACATGAAATATGTAACAATTGTCATTATTAACATTATCATCCTCCATGTGCCATGCCCTTGCTCTGCTCTAGGGCTGCTCTTTGGTTACAGTGTGGTCCAGCCGTTGTTTCCCTAACCTTCCCTACCTCCTCATTTCTCAGGCTGATTATGACAGTTTAACATATTGCAAAGTGGTATTGACATACATTATTTCCATGTGTTTCCCCCACAAATGTGAAACCATTAATTCTGTCACATATCCCCTACCTACTGAGACCCCAAAGTGCTTCTGATATTTCTTTCCAAACACATCTCACATTCTGTCCTTTTAGCTCTCAATCCCCATGGAGATGAATAATTGCTACCTTAAGTTAACTATGATTACACAAGGTTTCTCAAACATGCGGTTGTGTTTGTTTACACTAGAAGTAAAATGGTCGGCTTAGGGTCACCCACAGTCAAGCCTAGAATGGATGGTATTCTTATTCAAGGCCTCGCAGCTTCAAATCCATAAAGGGGAGTTTGTTCTGTTCCCAGATAACCATTTCCTAGCTAGACAACTCTTTGACATATAACTCTCCACCTTTTATTGAGTTCAAGTTCACCTTTCACAAGATTGTACAGTTGCTAGTGCAAATTCTTAAGCCATTCAAGTTAAATCTCACTCTTCATCCCTCTGACATCCCTCCACAGGCTTGAAGTCAAAGATCTTATCTCCATTTATTCTTTTTTTTTTTCCATTTATTCTTCTTTGAACCTGAGTAGTACTGCAGGGTCTATCAGATTGCAGCAGAAATCATGAGAATGGCTAGGAATATGTAACAGGGAGAATTCCAAGCAAGGACAAAGAGTCATTCCCTTCAGCATAGGAAACGGAGGACAGCTACAGGTTAGGAAAGGTGAGAGGGGAATTTAAATGAAATGCTGCAGGGCATGTGCTGGATGTTCCTTCTTGCTACCTCGTTCCATCACCTACTCAAGCTGGAACAGTAAATGAAATTAGCAGACTTTCAATTTAAAGGAGATCAAAGGAAATCCTTCTCCACACAATATGCAATTATCCACTACTGCAGGATATTATTGAGGCTAAGTGAAGCAAGAAGAACTTGGAAAAGGATTAGGTGATCCTGTGAATATGAACAGCGTGCACAGTTCCTAGCAGGAATGACAATTACATGGCCAATTAGTCTCCTGGTGTCAGGGTACGCACTGAGCTAAAACTGGGGTCAAATAATGAACTGCCTATGGAAGAGTACAGTAGCATTATCAGATTTTCTTTGATGAATTCCTCCGAAGAATCTAAGCAGAAAACACTTCAGCAGGTATAGTGTAAGTTGCTTCAGCTTTGGCTTTTGGATCTGGGTCAGACACAGAAAGAGCCTCTGAGAACATTCCATACAAAGATTCGATACCACAGTCCTGAAATAACATTTTTAAATGGTGGAATGGGAAGGATAATTTGCTATCACTCTAAAGACCCAAGTTCCTCATCCTATTTTATACTAACCTACTGAGTTGGAAGAGACCACTTATTTGGTAAACTTCAGATCTCTCGTGTATAAAATGGCTATCATTATCTGGGCCCTGTGTGTAAAAATTGGAAGCCCAGTTTTTCAGACTTTACAGTACACTGTAGAAGGACTGAATCAAGCCCTAAACAAAAGTGCATGAAGCAGCAAAAATGGTTTTGCTTCAGTCATCCATGAGAATTTGGCTTTCTCCCCTTTAGCTGTGGGGTCCACATATTTTCATTAGTGACAATCACTTTCCATCTGTGTTCACCACAGGATCATGCGAGCTGATAACTCTCTCACACAAGACACAGCAAACTGTTTCAAAAGTTTCCCTAAGAAATTCTCTCAGTCTCTAAAAGAGGAAATACTGCTCAATTTAAAATTCATATGAAATCTGTGTATGAAACTTTTCTATTTGACCCACTTGGACAAGTTCCTTCAAGGTGAGGTCAAAGGAAAATATCTACCTGCAGATACAGGAAGGCCTGAGGAGGTCATATGTTCAGCTCCAGTTTCTTTTATTCGGTCTACCTTCTTATTCAAATTGTCAAAATAGTGCAACAACTGGGAATCCCTTTCCAGTAATGGAGAGTAAGGAAAGATTGAAATTAGTATAAAAATTGGGAAAATTTTTTTTTTTTTTTGGTACCGGGGATTGAACTCTGATCCTTCCGCTTGCAAGGCAGGCGGCGGAACCACTGACCTAAATCCCCGGCCCCAAAAATGGGGAAATTTTTGAAACATAAAATACAAAGAACACCCATTTAGAGATGGACAAACTGACGCATCGTTCACCATGTGTAAAATACTCATCGGTTTTGGAAATAAATATGTGAATCCCATGGAGATACCCACTCATCTGCATTGTCTAATTCATGAAGGGACACAGTGTTGGCAAACCCATGGCAAGCGTGCCCCAGGGGGCTGTTTGTTATCCTGGAAAGGTCTAAAAGGCTCACCATCACTGGACTAGAGGAAAAGAGCAATTAACAAATGACAAATTTTTATCCTAGCTGCACCCTATATGTCTACTGGTGCTTAATCTATGTTCCAACCAAAATATATGGGCATGATCTCCCCCAAAGTTTTCTCCTCTGTAATAGGCACATTGCCTCATTTAATTCTGGGGTGCCACAACAAAGAAAGAATGAAACTCGGATGGTGTCAAGCCACGCTGACTCACCTACTGCCTCTCCGTTTGCATCCACACTCCCTGCATAGGTGGTGGGTCTCCCCACTGTGCAGCAAAACTACAGCTAATGTTTGCATTTTAGTTGGTTTGATTTTTTTTAATGAGACTTTAGAAGATTTAAATGCCAAAATCCTAGGGAGACTATTATTCAATAGCTAAGTGTAAGACTCACTTTGGAGAGATGAGAAAAGAAAAACATTTTTAAGCATTGCAAACATTATCATGGTTCAAATGAGAAAGAAAAAAATAGAGACATAGAGTAACTGTCCCCAATATTTCATGTGTATTATATAGAGATTTATCCTCAAAATAGATGGCTCTAATTACATGTGAAAAGTGGGGAGAAGATCAAACTAGATACAAGATGTTTTATTTTCCATACCCGGCTCAAAGGTATTAACTATAGAGAAATCTCAGGAATTCCCAACAAGCTAACGTAACTGTGATTACAAAACCAAACACCACTAAACTATCAACCCTATTTTTCAATAAAATATAGAAGTACAAAATCAATTGTAAATAAACCTAATTTGAGGCCATTTAAAAATAACGATATACCACAAATGCAAAGTAGTTATTCAATTATGCAACAATGATACAAAGTTAGTAAACCTACCTATAGTAACTTATCTATACATGGACCAAAAGAGAAATAGTATTTTCTCAATGGAGACCAAAATTCAACTGAAAAAATTCAACATATATTATAATTAAAATCCCTTGCTAATCTATTAAAAAAACTCATTATCTTAACCTGAAAAGAAAAATATATCTAAAGTCTACTGTCAACCCTACTCAAGGCAAAAATATAATGACATTCCAACCAAAATCTGAAAAAAATTGATGTTATCACTACAAGTTTCTGGGTTTTTTTGGTTTTGGTTTTTTTTTTTTTGGTACTGGGGATTGAACTCAGGACCTAGTGCTTGTGAGGCAGGCAGCAGAACCACTGAGCTAAATCCTCAACCAATCAAGTTTCTGGTTATTGTAGCCATTGAGATAGAGTAGAATCATAAGACAAATTAAAAATTATTAAAAATTATTAGAAAAAGAAAAGATAAAATTACCTTAAAGAGAATTGAGAATAAGGTGACTTGAATAATAATTCTAAAGTTAATGTAGAATAATTATGAAATCTTACTACCATTTGGCAAGATAATGTGCTATAAAAACAATAACTTGTGTAGGAGTTGGTAAAAATAAGTAGAAATGTGCTTTTAAAAAATCTGATATAATAATAGAATTAGAAAATATATTGAACTAAACTACAAATGTGTAGGAGCTACTTAAAATAAGCATTTACATAGAGATACTAAAGCAGTTTGTGTAAGTAAAAAGAAGTAACATTTTTAAATGCAATATTTCAAAATTCCAACTATTTTAATTTTCTCCATGTTAATCTTCAAATTGGACATTATTCTCACTGAATCTGAATAGAAATTGTTTTCTGTATAAGTGAAAAAATGATTATAAAAACAGCAAATGAGAAAGAAAAGGTAATAAAATTCTGAAAGATGAACAACGCTGGGGGAGGCAATGATGCATACTCCCAGCCCCTGAAACTTTGTAACAGTAATGATACAAATTGTAACAATTTTAAAATTGTGACGAGGGCACCAGAATAGGCAGACAGATGAATGAAATAGAACTGAAGTCCTAGGAGCAGATCCAAATATGGAACAGAATTGAGTCTAAATGTGACATTCTAAATAAGCAATTAAAGGATAGATTGTTAAATAAATTGTGTTCAGATAATCAGCTAACTATTCTACAAAAGGGAAATCGGCTCTCTGTCTCAACTACTATCTTAAAATAATTTTGGGCTAAATGTATAGTTAAATGTTAACAAGAAATGGGGGGGACTAGAAAACATGTTAAGTAATTTAGAGGTAGAAGGAATTTCTATACACCACACGTAGAAACCACAAGTGAAATGATTTTTTTTAAAAATAGGCTACATAGGAATTTTAAATCACAGGATTTAAAAAAAAAAAATCTACCTTTAAAAGTATCAAAATGTAACTGAAACAGTGAGATATCTGTGGCATCAGTGACAAGAAAAGTCCAACGTTATAAATAAAAAGAATTTTTATAACTTGAAATTATAGAGAAAACCAAATTTGTAAAATAGACAAAAGAAGGTTACATTGCAGGCAATTTACAGATGATAAAATAAAAATGCTAATATGCAGGGGGAAAAAGCCAGCATCTTAATAATGTGAAGCAAATAATTGAATAACATTTTTCATCTATCAAACAAAAGAGAAATAAAGTTCATCAATACTGTGTACTGGCTCAGATACAGGAAAAGACACTCTCAGATATAGCCCCTGGTATATTAAATTGCATCAGAGGCATTTAACTCACTAATCCAATTTCCTTAGGGTTCTCCTATTATAGATAATACAAGCAGTTCTTCATAAGGATGTTTACTGCTCATTGCCTAAAATAATAATAAACTGCAAACAAAGAGAACAATAGGGCACTGGTAAACTATATACTGACACTATATACTACCAGTTTTAAACACACTGAATACTGAATAGGGCAATTTTAGAGCAGACATTTAAATTTAAAGTGATGTTATGTCTCAAGATATATAGGATGGGGCTGGGGATTTAGCTCAGTGGTTCGGCTGCCTGCCTTGCAAGCACAAGGTCCTGAGTTTGATCTCCGGTACCAAAAAAAAAAAAAAAAAGATATATAGGATTAAAGTCAGTTAAAACTGGTAATATTCAACTAATTTGATGTACAAAATGGCAATTTTACATGCTTTAGCCCACTGATAATTTTTTCTGGTTTTTAAAAAAATACATACATATGGAAAAAAAATAAATGGTAGAAGAAAAAAATGCCCCAAATTCCTAACAATATGTGTCTAACTGGTTGGCATGTAGCATTTCCCCCTTAAGTGTTGTTTTGTAGTTTATATACTTTTAAAAGTTTTAGTCTAATTTAATAATCTTTAAAAACAGAGAAAGAAAGGTAATATAAAAACATCCCCCAAATTTTCTTCCCTATGCATGCCCCTGGAGTACAAGCTCTCATGCACTGTCCTGTTTCCAGAGGAGCATTTAGAACAGAAATCCCACTGCACACCTGGTAGGATGTTGTTTTGCCAACTCTGACCCTAGGTCCAACCTGCTCAGCTTGTGTTCACACAGAAATAGAATGTGAAGGGCTAAGCGAATAGCAAATCATGAATACTAGAGATAGGTCCCATTTCAATTCTCCTCCATGACACACACGCAGTTTTCCACTGCTAATCTGGAATGACTGGAATTATGTTGCTAAAGACATTTAAAGAAACCTTATACAAAATCTTTCAAGAGAAAAATGCCCATCTAAACAATCTGATACTACAGATGTTTGCAGGCATCAGCAGCGAGGAAGTAGCCGCAGAGCAATATTGCTTTGAGAACCAAGGCCAAAGGAAAGTGCATTGAGTTGTACAACTGTCATTTTGTGGCAGTAGAAATTATATAAATCTATCAGCAGATACTGCTTCTATTTTTTTGTAAGACTAAACTAAAGCAAGAATTTAAAGCACAAATGCAGGTATGAAGGACATTAAGGAATAAAATCCACATCCTTAACCACGCAGCCGCTGGACCAGCCACACTGCTGTACCTGGGGTACAGCTTGTGGAAATGCAGGATGCTGGGTTTTATTGCAGACCTTCTGAATCAGAATACTCCTTGAATGAGATCCCTAGGTGATTCATATGCATATTCAAGTTTGAAAAGCATTGAAGTGGTAGAAACTGTACCTCCTCCTGTGGCCTTATAATGAAATGGGAACACTGATCACTTATGCGTCTAAGGATGATTTTTTTTTTCTTTTTTGAGGATTGAGTTCAGAGTCTTTGGACTGAACTACATCTCCATCCCCATCCCTTTTAAAATTATTTTTATTTTTATTTTGAGACAGGCTCTCACTAAGTTGCTAAGTTGCCTATACTAGACTCCAACTGCAATCTTCCTTCCTCAGAGTGCTGGGATTGTAGGTGTGATCTGTCATGCTCACTTCCAGAGGATTCCTTAATGAAGAAACCCTAACATGCCTAACATGCCAACGAGGGATAGCTACCTGCAGTGCTGACATACACACCAGGATCAGGATCATTTCTTAACGAGCAGTTATTAGAGGTGTGGATCTGGAGAAAACAAGAGACCCACTCTAGAGGAAAGATTGAGTGGTGGCAAGAGTCCTCAGCAAGTACTTGAGCAGGCCTCTCTTTTGACACATAAAGAAATAAAAGTGGTATGTCATTAAGAAAGACATGGATAATGCTAATTGCCAGAAATTGAAGGTTTAAAGTCTCCTCAATCTAAGTATTTTCTAATTAAATAAGTACCAAGGACGTGGACTATCAGAGGGCTATTCCTTTGGCTTCCATCTCCATCAGCAGAGAATAATATTGCTCAAATATTCTTTGTGTTTGAGGGAATTTATTCAGACATAATTAACTTTGACAATCTGCTCTCAACTCACATGAAATTCAGAGATGTGGAAGTCACACAGTTAGCAAATCCAAGCCACAATACTGCTTTAATGTGTCAGCTTTCTGTCACTGTGACAAAATACCTGAGAACATCTTAGAGGAGGAAAGCAATGACTTTGGCTTACAGTTTGGGAAGTCTCTTCCTTCTAGCTTCGTGGCGAAAAAGAAATATCATGACAGAAGGGCTGGTGGAGGAAAGCTGCTCGCTGCACGGCAGCCAGGAGGCAGAGAGAAGGGTGCTAGCTGGCTTCCTCCAACTGCTTTGCTTCCATCCGGACCTCCAACCTGGCGCATGGTGCGCCCCACATTCAGGGCAGGTCTTCCCATCAGTTTGCTGTCCCACACACCCAGTGTCTCTGGAAACACCCTCTTAGGCACCCCCAGAAGCGTGCTTTACTCACTTCCTATCAATCCACTGAAACTGACAAGAGCTGAACCATCACATACTGTGATCCTGAAGCTGGAGCTACTCAAGAGTGTTTTATCGCATCAGATACATAATGAACAACCTAGCACTTCTGGTCTCTTGCTGAAAATATCCACACCATTCTAAGTGCTTTTGTAAAACACCATTCTGGTTCCTGGTTCTTGAAAACACTGGTACGGTCAGGCCAGAAGTGGGAAATAGACTGGAAAGGAAGCCTTTTTTGGAAAAGTCTTTTGATAATCGGGATGTCTGTGCTTTCCTTTTCTAATTTAACATGATGTGGAATGTGAAAAGGGGAGGCATGACACAACTGCTAGTTCTTCCCATAGCCAGCCCTGGCTACTGCTAGTAGCATAGGGCACATCCAAAGATGACCTGTGGATTTCCTACAATACCAAAATAGGCTACTGAGCTCAGAGGGGCCCCTAAATTCTAGATTTTCTGTGAAACCGGCCATCGAACCTAGGATAGCTAATCAATAGCTATGTACTTCTTTATCTAATTGTACCTTGCTATCCACAAAGACATTAAAAAGCACTTTAGGACCGTGAAATGCATTTATCTTCTCATACAGAAGCAGGAGATAATTTGGAAATAATGGCAACAAAGAGAAAAATAAAGGCATACAGTTCTCTAAAAGACATATTCTGGAGGCATTAGCCGTCCAAAGGGAGACAGAGTTGTTTTCATTTTGCTAATTTATTATCATGAAGTTCATTAACTTGTAACTATGCAATGATATACAGGGAGAAAGAGCTACAGCCTTTGAATTCTGCCTGACTGCTGAGATGTTTTCCAATACTTACAAAGAAAGAATTAAAATTCACATGAACTCAGGGCCGGGGATTTAGCTCAGTGGTTCCGCTGCTTGCCTCCCAAATGCAAGGTCCTGAGTTCGATCCCAGTAAAAAAAAAAAAAGAATTCACATGACATAGTTTGAATCCTTAAGTGCACGAATCAATTTAGTATACTGTGTTGAAATACTTTCTGAATGGAAAACAGATTAAAAACTAATTAATTAAAAAGTGAAATATGATCTAATTTCCAAATAATCACCACCTACGACTAGTTTTATCCCCTCAAAGAAAGGTTTTACATGGAGTAAACAGAATATATGGAGAATATTTAGATTTAATGTTTTTATTAAAGTAAAAGTCACATTGCCATTAATTTTCCCTCAAAATATAGCCCTTTGATTCTAATACACTTATCCCATCACTCTTGCTGCTTTCTGAAACAGTTCTACAAGTCCTCTCTGTGTCTCTATAAGAAATGAACAAAAACACAGTGCATGGTGCTGCTGAGTGTCATTCCAGAGGGTCATACACGTCACCACCCCAGGGAGCCTCACCCACCTTACTGGCTGCATCTGCCGCTGTGTAACTGCTTCCCCAAAGGCAAAATCATCATGGAGAGTGAGCGTTTTTGACTCAGTGGGGGACACTGAGGAAACCATGACAACGTGACTGAACTTTCACAGGAGGACTTGCAGAACTGCTTCCGAGAGTGGCCAGAATGATGGGATAAGGGTGCTCTAAGCAAGTGAGAATATTCTGAGGAAGTTTAATGGCAATATGTATTTACAAACACAATTTTTAAAACATAAATATTCACTGGACTTTTCACACCAAGTATCTTCCTGGATAAATGTTACCCTTTTTGTGTTAATGTTTTGAGAACAATATCATCACTATTAATAACTTTTTTTTTTTTTGGTTCGGGGGATCGAACTCGGGACCTTGCGCTTGCAAGGCAGGTGGCGGAACCACTGAGCTAAATCCCCAGCCCAATAACTTATTATTGAAAAATTATTGGCAAGAATATGGACATGTAAAAAAAAGGCAGAATTTTCTTAAATTATATTACCTCTTACTCATTTGAACTTTGGGGAAGTCTCTTAGTTTCTCTGAGAACTTAACGATTAGAAGACATGCTCATATAAATGCTTTGGGCCTCACAAATAATTAATACAAAATATTTGACAAAGTACTTGACGTATTTTAACCGTAGGGTAAATAGTCTTCTCCAGTCCGCATTTCCCCTATATGGCAGCAGAGTAGAAGGCTCTGCTGTGGAGACTGCACCCTCAGAATGAATGAGGCCTTTTGTACAAACACTTTGTGGACCACCAGAGAGGACGCTGAATCCTGAAGTTATGGGCACAATGTTGCAACCTTTTCAGAAAACGTTAAATGTAAATGCTTACATTTAGTTGCAAGTGCTGCTTAAATCTAAACAGTGTGCTTGCCTTTCACCTTTGGGAGCAAACTCTACCATACTTACTTATGCATGTGTGGTTTAAAACATCTGGTTTCTCATGACTAGAGTCAAGGGTATATATTGGAGCATTCTATAAGAGAGCCTCTTGGCCCTCCTGCATCCTCACAGAGCAAGATGCTAATTTGATTCTGGGCTATTGCATCAGATAGAACGTTGGACACAACTGACATCACAGCCACAACTCAACAAGGTGGCCCCAGTGACACAAGGAACCTGAGACTCCTGGCTGATGCTTTCTCTCTCCATCTCCGGCAGTACTCTCCATGCTGCCTGCTTGGAGCAACATAGCACCTACCCTTTCCCAGGCAAGAAGCCCTTCCCCTCCTCCACCAGTATGGGCACTGGCAGGAAGTACTGAGTTTGATTTTAAGGAGTCCTCAGCTAGAGAATCTTCTACTCCATGTGAGGACCTATTCAATTAAAGGGAGAAAGGTTTTTGATTTCAAATTTTGAATTCCAAATTTGTTTCTGACTCTTTTGAAACATGAACAAATAGAATCTATTTCTTCCTAAAAACAAAAGCAAGAGCATCAAATAATGTCCGACCCCAAAGGACCTTGTGTTCCATACTCCCTGTTCATCCTTACCTAGGATGTAACGAACCTAGCCTCCTGCAATCCTGGTTTGCTCCATCGGGTAGGGAAATGGCTCTTCCTGTTCCCTCCAACCTCACACTGTTATACCAAGGGAACTGCTGGACCAGGGGTTTCTGAGATCCCTTTAGAGGGGATTGTTCATGGGTCAGTGATTCCATTTGTGTCTTTATTTGTGGGAGTTTTTGAACTTACTTCGGCCTTATGAATCAATGAATTACTAACTCCATCCCCTATTTTTCTTTTGTCCAAATCCAACTTGGCGTGAGTGAGCACTATCAAGTAAGTATATTTAAGGACAAATCAACTTGGAGTTGGGCAAAAATAATAGGGGATGGAGTTAGTAATTCACTGATTATAAGGCCAATTTCAGTGGAAGAGTAGAGAGAAATGAGATGACAGTCTATGCATACAAAGAAAAAAAAGATGATTTGACTAGTTCTCCTAGTCCCAACCCTCAAGGCAAGGGAAGTAACAATGTGCACAACTATGTCCAGGGAGCCTGTCAAAGAGCAGCACAGAGATGGGTGGGGGAACCCATTACATCACCAACTGTGCCCCCCCATCTCCTTACGCCCTGACACATCAGCACCACTCAAGACCTCTTCTTAAATATTAAAGCTCTCTTATGTGAGAAGGGCTAGTTTTCACAGCATTGTAATTGCTTACTGAACCAACCCTACACACATACCAATAGACTTCAGGAATCAGTGTTACAACTGCACTACTTCTACTTACTCAGAGAATATATATTGGCTGTAGACTGAGCAAGACACTGGGCAAGGCATTTTACAGACCAGTTTAATATTCCTACTATTGTCTTCACGTTATAGATGAGAAAACCATTTTTTTCTAAGACACCAATAGGTCTGCGGGAAATTCCACTATGCTTCATTTAAATGCCCTCTTTATGAGCATTGGCGCTCCTAGATCAGTGATGAGGAAACTTTGAGAGGCCAAGGGCCCGTACTGAGACCCAAAACTCACTTATTTATCACAAAGTGCCAACATTGCAATTAAACCTGAACACTGAGGCTTTAGTGTAGAAAAAACAACTCATACATTAAAAGAAAACCACAATGTCAGAGCTTTCAGTGACACAGAGAGCCTGCTAAGGTGCATGTGCCATAGGTTTGCCACCACCGTGGATCCTGCCTTATGTGTCAGATACTGTAAGTTGATTGTTTGATACAAAAATTCCTGAAATGTCTAAATTTAATTACAGTCCAGCTTAGAGGGGATCTGAAGAACAGAGAAGAGATACAGCTAGTAACTTCAGACCACAACAAAACCAAAATCTATTCCACACTCCTGACCTGTGCAGAAACCTTTGACTTAAAACCTCTGGAGAGGACTGTCCGGGCTTCATCACATTCTGCTTACAGCCCCACCCAAATGAAAAGGGATAAGCACTTCTCCAAAGAGGGCATTCTCCTAGCCTAAAACTGCCTGTTCCACGTTATCCTGCCTCCCGTTCTATAGCCAGAATAAGTTTAATAGAAGCAATGCATGCTTTATCTCTCCAAATTTTATAAAATCCTATTTTCTTATATCCAGCAGTTATGTTTATTTTCCAACTGCTACCTACCTGTGCTGCTAGTCGCTTAGGGAATTTTTCCCATGTAGATTATTTTATGGTTATGTTTTTTCCTACGTAGCATTTCTTATGGCTCAATATAGATCTTTTTATTTCAGAGATCCTTGGTCTCTAGAATTTCAAGTTTACAGTTGGCTTTTGTTTTGTTAGGGTGGTAAGGGAATTTCTGCAAGAGAGAGGGACATGCATCAGCTATGCAAATGGGAAACAGGGGAGGGAGGCATCATCGGGGGCAGCCAGTGTGACCGGCCTGCACTTCAGGGTGCGAGCAGCCTTTGCTTTTTGGGTGATTTACTGTTCACGGTGAAGCTGAAGCAAGGCGGGCAGTGAGAAGGAAGAGCAGAAGGATGAACAACCATGTTTTGGGTAGCAGCAATTTATTAAAATTTAGCTCTGAGTTTGCTGGCATTCTTGAACATGTGATATGATACTTTCCTCGGCCTTCAGAACGTGGTTAAGCCCTCAGCTTTTCGACTGTGAACCCTGTCCTATGCTCTCCCTCGTGGCCCATCAAGTCCCTCACCACTCAGTAAATTTGTTAGACTGTCCCTTTGTGCTACCCCGCTATTAATCTGCTTGATTTTCTCCTTTTGTTTTCTTCTACTGAATGCTAAATAACTTCTTCCCATACATCTCTAATGTTCTCTTCAACTATGAATAATTTGCTGTCGACATTTCCTGGATTTTTTAGTTGTAATTTTGAGCATTTTTTTAAATTGTAAAATTCTCTACTGTGCTCTTTACAATTTTTCTTCATTGTTGGTATTTCCATGCTTGTCATCTTTTTCCATGAAATATATTCATCTTAGTTGTTTTATGATCTGAATGTGATAAACTTTCCCACCTACAGGTGAAGGCACTTTATGTGTAGGGCTAGTGTTTGTGCTGGTCCTACTCTCGAAAGTGTTGTTTGAGGGTGAGTTTACCTGGGATTATGTGCTGGAGATTGGCTTTAAAAAATTATTTGCAGGGATATCCAAGGACCTGGAGCAAAAGAATATTCCTCTGGGCAGAATTTCTATTTCTTTTTGATTTACACCATGAGATTTTAAAATCTCAATCTATTTCAAACTGAATTCAAGAACTGAGGGATGTTTGGAGTTCTACTTATAATGTAAAATTGAAATGCAGTTTTCCAAGGGGACAAGCATGTCACGTACCAGCTTGCAGAGATTGATTGAGGTCCTACTCACCTCTGTATCACCTCAGTCTGTTCATCCAAGGTGACAATTACCCCAGCTAGGTCTGGGGGATTTATTCTGTTTTGCCCTCACCTATGTTATATTCATGTGTGATATTATTTATCAGACAGCCCACCTTAAGCTGGTCTCAGCTTCCTCCTTCTTGTCCCCAGAGGTGTGACAAGCCTTTCTAGTTCACCTCTATTTTTTCTGAGTGGGCAAATGAGCCGACAGTACTTTCTTGCTATTTTGAGAGCCTATCATCTCTTTGATCTTGGCCTGAAGAACTTTGGATGAAGAACTTCATCATGTTCAGTTTTATGAAAGTGGTAAGGGGAATTTAAACATGTATTTCATCATTACTTTGAGGTGATCACAGTGGGAGATGTGGTATGAAGAACCTAGAACATTATTACTGGAGACAGGTAAAGGCTGCAAGCTGCTTTTGTACCATGTCACTCAAAACCTTTGGCCACATAGGATTATCTCCCCTACGATAAGGGTAGCATGATATTTACAGGTAGTAGGAGCACCACCTGCTTTCAAATGGCTGCACAGACTGCTTGATTACAAGGAGAATGATTTTTCCCCCCGAAGGACTTAAATTTTGCTTCTTTACGAGAGTCCTCATCAATTGTTGATGCCTGTGTGCACAAGACACATCCTATATGTACCTTATTTACTCCTGGTGAGATGCTCTGTATTAATTAAATTCCAAGTGATTTCTGAAAAAGACCTCAGTGGCATCTTAATTACTGATTCTGAGTAAACCCTGATTAACAAAATAATGATCTGAACATCACAGTCCATGCCACCAGTTATCGAGCACTTGGAAGGAACCCATGAAATTTATAAGACAACTGTTGGTGTTTAACGAATGCTGGAAAAACAATTTAAGGTCATCCTTTCAGCTGTCAGGTAACTGTAATTTTTAAGAGCCTTTAAAAATATTTAGTCAGTGGGAAAATTCGCTTAATTTTGTGATGGGAAATGATGAAAGAAGTGACATAGCCAATACGTATGCTAGAAAGAACGTAGGCAAGAACACAGGCAGAGAAAGCCGCTAAAACTAGATCAATACGACCTGCTGTTACATGTGTTATATTGTATATATCATTTTGTGAACTCTGCCAGCTGTCCTCATCCTAAACAAGTGAAACTAATTACTCAGTCGGGAAACAAAGCACGGGCCTTGATCTTATTTAGAAAGCCTTATGAGGTATCCTTTCAGTCAGGAACTTGCTCTCTTAATACATAAAAGCCATACGTCTATTAAATTGGAAATATAGCCATTTGGAGGAGCATTTAATTAATGAGCTGTTTCTTATCTCGGATACAAAGGTAAACACCATCTTTAATTTTTAAAAGCTCCAGTCTCACTGGATTAAAATGTTTACAGCCAGCGTCTCCATGTCCACACTGAAAAGGAAAAGGATCCCCAGTGGTATGTCTTTGATGACACAATTACCCCACTTATTTCTCTGCAGACTGGGGGGCTTGGGGGTTTCCTCTCCATCCTGAGCCTCAGTTTCCTGAGAATTTTGAAGCTGATCATTTCTAAGGTTTATTTCAATTCCAAAATACGTGACACAATTGTTCATGCCACAATTTCATCAACAGGCTGTTCTGTTTTCCGACTTATGATAAACTTCAGACCCTCTTTATGACTAAGAAAATGGACTTGAGGTGGCATAGAGGAAGCAATACGCAGAGAGCTCCAGGGGTCTCTGCGTGCAGCTCCATGAGGTGCTAGAGGCACTATCCACTGGAGTACAACCCGAATGGGACCGTGAACAGGTGAAGTACAGAACAAGAGAAAGGTTGTATGAGAGATGAACCCACCCTCCAAGCTGAGTTCTGGTCCCACCCCAGGGGCAGCAGAGCTACATGGTTTCCCCTGCGAGAGGAGGCATAGAGTCTGCGATCACAGGACAGTGCTTCACTGTTCATAGGCTAGGCTCCCACCTCAGGTTCCAGGGACCAAGCCATTCTGTGAAAACAAAAAAACTTCGGGCAGACGAAGCCAATGAGACAGCCACAGCTAGGCAGTCTTCCTACTCTGCCTACAGCAGAGATGGTGGAGCTATGGCACAGGTGTTATTAGTATTTCTTTGAAGACAAAAGATGTTACCGTACGAGTTATTTTTTCTAAACTAAAGCCTCAGTATTCAGGTTTAATTGCAGTGTTGGCACTTTGCGATAAAGAAGTGGGTTTGGGGTTGCAATTTTAGCACTCATCTCTAAAAGGTTCGCCATCCCTAGCCTACAGTGCCAACTGAGCCACGTGGCTTTCCTCTCCAGGACACAGCCTAGAGTCTGAGAAAAGTGCTTCCCCGTTCATGGACTCTGTTACCAGAGCAGGTCAAGAGTCTGAGCCATTCTGAGAGGACTGAGTTGAGGATAGGAGTGACAAGTAACAAACAAGACCATCGTGGTTCAGGCTTCTGGCTCCCTTGCACTGGGCACAGGGGGAACAAGTGCCAAAGATGACTTCAGAGATCCAAAGCATCCAGGACCTGCAGAGACCAGCGGTGGAGAGGACCACTCTGTGTTAGCTCAGGAAACCTGCTCCCTTATCCCAAATCCCACTGAAATCACAGGAGTTTGGGTTCGGTGAGACAAGGGAGCTGCAAGTGCCAGAGTGAGAGGCAGTAGGACAGAAGGAAGCCATTCTGCAAGGTCCTGGCTGCCTAAGATTCTTGGGCCGAATGCATTAGAAGGAGTGGAGTAAATGTGCAGCCTGAGTCTACGAACAGTACAGACCCCCGACACCGCAGGCTAGGACAGCTTCTGTGAAAAACTGCAGGGATCTTTAACTCAATCAATGAAACAGGAAAATGGTCCCATTTTCCCCTTCTCTAAGATTTCCCTTTTTAGGTCTTTATTGGTCATTGTTTGTTATGACAAAGGCCAGTCTTTTATGGATGTATGCGTAGGTATGTACGTATATGAGGGAATGTAACAGTTTTCTGCTTTAACTCAGTAACATTCATCTTCATTTTGTCTCATATTCCCACACCAACAGTGTTCCTTAAGAATATCCAACACTATGTGATCCAACATCTGGACATAATCCTGTTTGCGCCTCCCTCATCTCCGCATTTATGCTTCCTTTCTCTGCTCTCTTTACTTGTCCCTACATACCTCCCTTCATCACCCTGCTCTTCCCCTTCTCTTCAGTGTTTTGTCTTATATTGTTGTTATTCTTCCTATTCATTTCTCCCTCCAATTTCTTCCTCTCTTCTATGAATATACTATTTGAAGTACTCTGAATCTTATCACTTAATTTGGTTTAGCCTACTATATTGTACTGCTCACTGTTCTCACCCTAGGGTCAGTGTGCTAGTAGAGACCATTCCCAACGAGTTATTCAGTATCTGATAATCTGTAGTTTGCTTCTCAAGTGTAAATAAAGAGACCAGATAGTCTAGCTTCAAATGCTGCTCTTCTCACCAGACCAGCATTTTCTCCTTTCCAAAAATAAGTGATATTGGAAAGGGTACAGGGCTACTGATGACATTAAAGAGACTGCCTTTACAAGGGAAAGGGAAGCACACAGACAAGTCCATGCCTGAAGCAAGTACTCCTTTGCCATTCTTTGGTCACCTATACTGGACCCTGCAGGCCTACCTCAGATCCATAATCTCAGGGGATACAAGGAAAAGTTCAAGAGTGAAGAGAAGCAGATCCTTGATATCACATTAGGTCATTTCCAAGGCCCCATCTTGCTGTAATATCAAAAAAGAGAAAGAGGGGAATATCTAAAAATATTCTTTGGGAAGAAAAACGATACCACCCTCAGATCTGGTTAATCAGATTTTCATATTTCTCTGGGCATAGGATACAGGAGAAAGAATGGAGAGGGAGAAAAGACTTTCCTTTTTTTCTAGAGGTCTGGGGATCCCAATGTACTAAGAAAACCCAGAAAGACTTCCTGGTGGAGACAAAATTGGAAGTAAGTCTAGGATTGGAGCAGTTGAAAATGGGGAGATGACAACCTCGAAAGAAAAGGTAGTGGGCCGGGATTTAGCTCAGTGGTTCCGCCGCCTGCCTCGTAGGCACAAGGTCCTGAGTTTGATCCCTGGTACTAAAAAAAAAAGAAAAAGAAAAAAGAAAAGAAAAGAAAAGGTAATATAAAAAGACAAAGTAGGCAAATGAGTATAACCAAAAACACATATGGTACGAAGTACTATTACAAGACAGGTATCAAAACAAAACAGCACCTTCTTAGAGAAGACTAAGTGAAAAAATGATAATGTAAGATGGATCTCTACAAATCCAACTCGAAGTCTGTGAAACAGAAAGATCATGCCACTTGGAGAGCAGCAATGTTGTTAGACTTTCCCTATTTCATTCTATACACCCAGCTATTATAGGTAATGAGTGCAGGATCAGCCTGACCACTTGGAGGTTTCCCTTTGCGTGGTTCTAATCGTTGTATGCTGACCGTGGTAGCTCTTCTTCACACCGCTCCGTATGATAGTGAGAGGACATCCCCAGAGGTCATGGAGAGTCAGTCTTCCCCCTCTGGCTTCCCTGATCATTAACTGGTTTATTAGGAAGTAATTCCACCGAGTATTTGTCTCCTGAAGTCGGAATAAGCCACTGGTGCCTTGGGTGGTTCAGAAAGGAGCCCCTAAAGCGGCAAGCATTTCTCATCTTGGTCCTTAGCAAGCGCGAATCAGAGTAAAGCCCAGTGACACTCCGTTCTCCACTCTAATGAGCAGCAGGGACGGCCCAGAGTTTCCAGGAAGGGAACTACCAGCCACAGTGACTGGCAAGGTGACATTTCCAGTCAGAAGGAGGATTTGAAGGACCCCTCTTATTAGTCTGCAGTCAGCCATCTAGGGAGAAGCTACAATTCCCAAAGGAGGCAAAGCATTATTGTGTGGGTAAGGGTTAGAAACAAGAAATGTGTACACTTCTTCACCAGCTAGCATGGGTCCCTGCCTTAATAGAAATAGAAATTAATACTAAAGTGGCAGTATAAGTTTATAGTCAGAAGCTTTAACTAGAAGATAAGAGAAGGAAAGCCCCAGCTTTAGTAGCTGAGGCGGACACATGCTGATGAAAATAAGACACCCTAACCCCAAAGCGGTGGTCAGCTCTCTAGGATTAGCTGGGGTGGGTGCGTCAGTATCTGGTAGATCATTGCCTCCGCCTTGTTTTTGTAGCTTCAGGGGAATCCTCGGGGGGCTAGGGGGATATGGGAAGGAGGCAGCTCTCTTTCTATGAAATGATTATCTTCATAGCAGTTTCACATGGGCTCTGCTCTTCCTAGGTGACTACAAGATCAGGACCATAATTGGTAACTTCCAGCCATTGCTCTAGGAAAGCGGTCAGGACCTTGACATTGTAAAAAGCTGGTAATTGGATTTCCCTGTGAATCTTGAAAATTACATTAGTTACTCTTATCTTGGTGTTCTCCATCCTGAAGGGTAATGAGATGTAAATCAAGGGCTAATAAACTATGTTCTGCCAATTTATAAACAGACACTCTGGAAATGATGAGCATGCCTACCTGCAGAGCTGAGAAGACCCTGGCCCAGAGCCTCACAAAATGCTCAAGCTTTATCCTGCTTTTAGTTACCTATAGGGCATTTGTAGGCCCAGATGAAGAGGCAAGGTCTTTCGCAAAAAATGTTTTTAAATCCATGACTGCCTCAAAAGATAATGCAAAGCATGGTTCTAATGAGTCAAGGGCCTAGGAGTTTGTCTCCTCTTGGTCCTGCAATGGTCTTGGATGGTGCCAGATTCCCCTGGTCTCTCTTTATTTCTCTCTCTGGGTGTTCTCAACTTTGCTATGGACACAGTGGTGATGAAAAGCACATTCTTCAACCCTTTCCAGCCAAGCAAGCCAAGGGCAGGACTCCTGGACTAGCATTCAGAGTTCACTACTCTAAAAACTCAGAAGTCTCAATCTGGACACTGAAGGCATCTACTTCTTAAATAACATGGATGATTTTTTAAAAAGTCCTCTAGGTGCCAACATTCAAATATTGGGAAATTTCACATACTAATCTAGTTTTCCAGCTTTCCTTAGCAGCGCACAGAGCTGAGTACAATCCTCCAAATCCGGTTTCCAGGGTCCTCATCTCTGTGGATTGCTCTCCAACCATAAGGCAAGGTCATTCTCATTTATCATGAATGCACTGGGCTTTTTTGTTTTCCCCTCACAGGTGAGAATTTTTCTTTATCCTCTGATCTTTAATAAAATGTGGGAAAACAGAAGACGGATCAAAAGGCCTTCATTTTTCATCCCTCACTCATTTGCATGATGCCCCTGTAGGCATCAGAGCTTATGTTCTCCAATAGGAATAGCTCACATTATTAAACACTTGGCATCCTTCTCCGCTCTTCTGTGGTTTTACCTCCTCACAAAGTACCTAGCTACTATTCAGCGCTGTCATTATCTCCATCTTATAATGAAGAAGCCAAGGCACTGGAACATGACACAGTGTGACCACAGTTACACAGCAGAAACCCAATGCAAAGAAGAGAGAAACAGCCATAATGAACACCGGACTTATCCCGAACAATTAAAAAGTAGTCTTATACACATGATGAAACAGTTACGTATTCCTGTAATATTTAAATATTTATGAGACCAGGGATGGATGATGGGATGTTTCTGTACTTCCAGCTACTCTGGAGACTGAGGCAGGAGAGTTACTTGAGCCCGAGAGTTTGAAACCACCCTGGGTGATATAGCAAGATCCCCATCTCAACAACAAAAAAAACAAAAAGCAAACTGAACAAGTTTATGTGGAACGAGATTTCCTCAGCACAAATAGAAATGAAGGAGAAGAAAGAGACAGGTAATGGTGCATCATTTTCCTTCGGTCTAAAGTTATACTCATTTGTATCCCATTACTTACTCTCCCGATTTCCCAAATTTTGCATAATAAATTTTTACTGCTATTATCATCAGACAAAATAAGAGGGTACATTCATGGAAATACTGCTGCTGCTCTCCTTCGGAACATCAATTCCTCTGTGTATCTCCACCTTGAGCAGGCCAGAGACCAACTAGAAAGTGAGCCACAGGTAACAACCCAAGGTCTCTACAAAGACTGTGCAGATCCCAGGGTTCTAACTCCCCCCTTTGGTGGCAAATGAGTTGAAGAAAATGGAAGCAGAGATCAGACATATACCAGTAAAATTAGGGAGCAAGACCCAGAATGATGGCAATGACTACGTAAAAAACAAATCACTAGAAAAAATCCATGTGAGTACGGAATTACCCCTGGGATCTTTCTCTTGCACAAATGACTGGGGTCACTTGGTCTACTTTTACACAAGGGTCTCTCTTAGGGTATTTGGAAATGAGCATTTGCTATCAGATCCGCTTCCTGGGAATTGGCTTTCCTACCCATTTCTTTTACAGAAAAAGGCCTTGTAGCTCCCATTACTGGAAGTTTCTCAAGCAACCCAGAAATGACCACTCTGCTCTCTCTAATCTTATTCTCTGGGCTCTCCACTCCCCCTAAATTTTGTTTACAAAACACTACATGTTGCAAGTCTGATTATCCAGTGCCAAGACTTATATCCATTGATCAGATTTTCCAATATGAGAAAAGACTTTCCCCCATCTTTGCCTCTAATGAAAATGATAATTTGGGGGAAGTAACTAGAACAAAGGCTGGAATTTTTAGGCACTGATACAGTTACAAATAACAGGCAATGTTTAAACAGAATGGTCCAACATTAAGATGTGGGGATATCTGATTCTGAATTGGAGTAAATTAAGAAATATTATCTCTCAAAAACTTATAAAGAACGAGATGAAAAGTGGTGAATCATAAGGAAGCTGGATATGTTAAGGTTAGTATACATTTAGGGGGAAATAGCCACATACCGTGCATGACTATAATCTCAGCTGCTCAGGGACTGAGGCAGGATTCCAAGTGTCAAGTCAACTTGGGCAACAAGTGAGACCCTGTCTCAAAATAAAATAAAGGGCTGGAAATGCATCCCACCCCTTGTGTTCAATCCCAGCATCAGGAAAAATCTTATGGGAAAAAAAGAGAAGAATATCTTATCTCCCACCTATCGATAGCGGTAACCGTTGACGTAAGGCTTCTACCATGAAGCCTACCCAAAGCACATGTTCAGGCTTCATCTGCTCTCTGTGATCCCAGAGAACCTCGCTGTCTTGGTTATAGCTTCTTTATTATGTGCACTTACCTATTTCTGCTATTAGCTTGTAAGCTCTATTATTCTATTGTAAAATGGGTATCTTCAAAAGTGACATGTGCTACAAACAGAGATTAAAGGAAGATTGAAGATGTGAATGTGTGCCTGTGAGGGATACTGGGTTGAAGGAAACAGCAAAATGATCTGTGTAGTCCAGGCATCCCTGCGGCCTGTAAACACTCTGTTGGCTGGGTAATGGGCGGGAGACCGAGGGCAGCAATGGGATTGCTTAGAGGACAGCGACCAGTTTCGGCTGTGCCTCACTGACAGCTGCAGCTTTCCATGCTGGCGGGATTCTTGTTCACATCTCCTGACTCCCAGACAGCGCTGCCACTGTCACCAACGCCTGTGAGCTGAAGGACCCTAGTTAGCAAGACAGACTCCATATTGCTGCTTGACCCACCTGCCCGCCCTTTAGATGAACTCAAAAGGAGGAAGCTTAGAAACCTCCTCCCCTTAGAGTCTCTTAGAAACAACAATTAATCAACTGTTGTTTTACAAATGTTCTAACAGCAGGACGTTCCGCTTCTTTACCTTTTGCTTGCTTTACTAGTTCTATCCCATAAGGGGGCCTAGAAACTGCTGTCCTCAAAGGTGTATAAAATATGTTAATCTCCCCCCAGTGGAGACTCGAGTCCAATGCTCGGCTCCGGTCCGGCCGGCTGGTAATAAAGTCCTTTGTGGATTTAATATTGGTCTCTGGTTGGTTCTTTCTCACTGGGTGCAACATGAGCCACCCCGGGAACCTGGCCTTCTCTCTGCTCTCTAACATCCCAACCTTGTTTGCTCCTCAGCTCACTTGGACTTACTGTATCTTCTGCCCCAAAACCATGATTCCAGATGTTTGCTTTTTAAGCCTAATTACTTTTCTTTCTTTCTCTTTCTTTCTTTCTTTCTTTCTTTCTTTCTTTCTTTCTTTCTTTCTTTCTTTCTTTCTTTTTCTTTCTTTCTTCTTTCTTTCTTTCTTTCTTTCTTCCTCTCTCTCTCTCTCTCTCTCTTTCTTAAGACAGCGTTGTACTGTGTTTTCCAGGTTAGCTGGGATTCCTGAGCGCAAGTCTTCCTCGTGCCTCGCTTTCCCAAGTAGCTCAAACTGCAGGCACGCCCGCCCTGCCCAGCAAGGCTTTACTTCTTAGCATCCTTCAGCCCCAATGTTACTCCATCCCAGAGGCCAAATCTCACTACCGCACAAAGTCAGCCCTCCTTTAAGGTACCATGGTCGGCATAGGTGCTGGAGACTTTATGGTACTCACCGCTACCGAGAACATCTTGTGTATTCGTTTACTCATTTTTTTGCTTCCCACTGAGTATAAGCTCAAAGAGAACCTGCTTGTTTTTTCCCCAGTCACTCTACATATTATAGCCTGGAACACAAATAAATGTTTATGAAATAACAAGCAGAAAGAGGCAACTGGAAAGGGAAATAGACACCGTATTTAAATGTGTGCCTGGATTTAGTATAATTGACTTATGCATTTTATACGCTTTTTGGCCTGTTAGTGTGGCTGCTAACCTATATTTATGATAGTTAACTTGAGACGGACACATGAAATAAATATGGGTCAGATACTGGCAAAAAGAAATTTTTAAAAAAGAGGATGGAGGAAGAGGAAAAAAGAATTGAGATGTGTTATGTACTTGTACCAATTCCCCACAATGAATGGAATCATTATGTACGGCAAACATGTACTAATAAAAATAAAAAATTAAAACAAGACAAAAAAAGAAAGGGAGAAAATGTTTACTGAGCTTCTCTTACGAGCTTGGCCCGAGAATGACTGAATATTTGTAAATGTGTCTCATCTGATTCTCACTGTAAATTTAAAGGTAGTCTGGCTGTCCTCATTTTGCTAAGGAAAAAGACTCAGAGAGGTGGAATAAATTGCCTGAGATATTCCTTAAATATTTGTAGAAGAAAGGAAGGCAGGCAAGGAGGCAGCCAGAAAGTGGCAGGATTCATACTTTATCAAAGTCGGCCTGGCTTCACAGCGCATGTTTGTGCCTTCTCATTATATACTTTTCATGTACGTCAAATCCTTCTTTGACAAGGTGAGCAATATATTCTCCCACTCCAAGTCTGACCTTTTGCAAGTATCTTGCTGACAGTTGGAATGGATACTTTGCTGCTGTGATCTCCACCACTGAACCAACATGCAACATTGTTTCCTCTGATGTGCTAATGCTGTCATCTCCCATTTGGGGGAGAACAGAATTCAGGCTGGAGACTGTTGCCATGGGTTCCCTCCTCCTGTCAGGAGCCTAACACCCATACTTGGAGAGGACTTGGGCTTCCAACTGGGATTTTTTAATATGCAAAACATGAAGAGCAACAAGTTTTTGTTTAAGGATCACAGCAGGTAGGTGCTGCTTCCCTTGAGATCTCTAACATTTTCCTACTTTGGCTTTCTCTCAAAGTACCCTCCAACCACTTCTTCATTTGCTATAATTAATTCCATTTTATTTTGAAGCCTTTTTCTATAAAAATGGCTTACTATGTAAAACTTCCGTAGATCATCCATATTCTTCCAGCTGAATTTGTCATCTCTTCATTTTTAATAACTCAAATATTATATATCTCTATGATAATTACACTGTAATTTAATAACTATTTGTTTGGCTTTTTTTCTCTAGTAGATTAACCAGCAACTGAGGCACAGTATCTATCTTATGACAGAAGTAGTAGCAGAAAGTATTGATATTTATACAGTGCTTACACATACTCAACACTGTATCAGACGTTATATATAGTATCTCTTTAAATTCAAGCAATAATAGTATTGGTATATTGAGCACATACTGTTTTGAAGGAAATATAGGACACTTAAAATTGAATTCTCACAAAACTATGTAAAATCTATTATGAGTCCCATTCACCAGATAGAAAACTAAGGTCTAGACACAGCGAACCAGTCATTCAAAGCACAGAACTGGTAAATACAGAGTAAAAATTTGAACCCAAATATATGCTCATTCTTTATTAAGCTATGCACCCATGAAAATATTTGTAATTCCTTCCTTTCAATGTTTGTTGGGTTATGAATTTATTTCTGTTCTCTCGGAGTTGTATCTGACGCCATCCTTAAACCAGGCTCCAGGCAAGTCAGGGGAACATTTTATTTTCTCCTAAGTCATCTTGCTCATTCCTAACACAGCTGTCACTGGGCTCACCCAGTGTGGAAGGGCGGCATTCTTATTTCTTGACTACGTATGTACCTCCAAAATGTCCAGCTTCATATGGAGAACCTCAAATTGCAAAGCTATACCCCACATTCCTAACTGCAGTCTTACCCTCTGTGCAGTGAATCTCTGAATATCATCAGGATGCAATCATGCAATAGTGAATAAGAATCAATTAAATGCATAGGGTTCAGCTCTGGAGTCTGACTCTGTTGCGTGTCCAGGCCCACTTCTTGCTGGCTCTGTGAATTTGGCCCCAATACCCAAGATAAGTCTCAAATTCCTTTTCTGTTAAAGATCGTGGTCGTAACCTCCTAGGTTACCTGTGAGAATTAGGCCAGAGAATACATCTCATCATTAGCGTAGATTCTGCTTTGTGTAAGGGCTCAAAATAGTATTATGTAGTTTATAGTATTATGTAGTACATCAGAGTATTATGCAGTTAGGTGAGTAAATGATTATCAGTACCTAAAGTGATTAAGTCCTTACATTTGCATGTCAGGAAACAGGCCAAGAAAGGGATCCACTGACCCAGTCAAGGTACTCAATTGAGAATCACACCACAGTCTGACTCACAGACTCAAGCAATGGTTTTGTAGCTTTTTACATCTGGCTTGTATGTGAAACTTCATAGTATAAACGCTTAATCTTCTTTCACAGTTTTCATTGTTTCTAACCAAAGAGATTAAAATTTTGCCATCCAATAGTTTGCAAATATCTCAAAGAACCTTAATGAGGTAAGTCTTTACACTCAGTGCATTTTTCTCTACCATGGAGTTGGCTCCCTTTGAGAATGAGCACAGGGCTAGATAGTATCAGCAGCATAGTCATCAAAGAGGAAGGAGAAAGAAGGAAATGAGGAGAGAAGTTTGTTATGAATAATTTTAGAAATAGAATCACCAGGCTTGCAAGTTCTGAGCATCTGGGAAAAGAATCGGATTTGTTACAGGAAATGGCTATTTACTGAGAGGTAAAGGGACCTCCTTTCCCTAATCCGGAGCCTGCTAAGCTTTATGTTTCAACGATTCTCAGAAAATGCAAATGAAGAACAAAATCATTTCTGTTTGCCAAAATATTTCTTTTCTAACCCAAGATAAACTTTTTCTCAGACTATGGTAAACAACTTTCTCTTTGAAGACCAAAGACACAGGGTCCCATGAACCTGCCAAGTCACATGATCCAAGCCTTTTTTTTTTTGTAGTACTACCATCAGTAAAGTTACAATGGAGATGAAGCTAGTCATTTTGTATCTGTGCATCTTTTTGATTTTTCCATCTCAGGCATTCATTACTCCTGTCAAGAGCCTCATGGCCACAGCACTGAGCAAAGCCTCCACCAAAAGGTGATATTCAGCCCGGTTATTACCCTAAATTACATTCCTCCTTCCCTCAAAATTCTACACCCAATAGTACCATGACGCTAACATAAGCTTCATGACTGGAGAGACTTAATTTATGCATATGTAGGTCTTCAAGAGTAGCCAAAGGGGCACATAGAGAAGATTAACGTGTTTGCCAGGTATGTAGCTAGATGGACAAAGGAAGAAATTCACTAGTTAAGACAAACAAAGAATCTACACAAAATAACTCAAAGTCGATATAGTAAGTCTGTCTCTGATCCTTTCAGTTTAATAGGGCATTTATTTTTTCCTAAACACAGTATTTCTAGAAAAGATGGGTAGGAAAATTATCTTTTTTCATGCCCTCCACCAATACTCTGTACATAGTTACCTAGTCTACATTTTCTGGAGAAAATGAATATGCTATTTCTTAGTGTCTGTCTTCTGAAATGTAAAGGTGGGACTGAATACTGGATTTGCTTTGATTTGGAGCTTTGTCCCTCCCACTCTCAATGGATACATTAGCAGAGAGAACAACAAAAACCACAACAGCAAGAAGTCCAAATGTTAGGAATACAGGAGGACAGGAAATAAGCTTAGAAAAGAAAAAGAATGTGAGTTAAAAATACACAATACAGAACAGGCTTTGTCTAGAATAAGCTAGGAAAAATTAGAACTGAAAACTTTCTTGGGGCAAAAGGAGCTAAGAAATATCTTTAAAGGTTTGTGATGGGAAGCTGAAGACTAATAAAGTAGCTTTGTGTGATATATATGAAGAACTGAATTCCCCTTTTGGTTCTACAAATAATTTCCTTCCCAGGTCTGGGGCCATTCACTGCATCACTTCACTCCACTTACCTTATCTACAAAAGGAGTTAGTCAACTGTCAAGTGCTCTGATTCTTCATTTTAAGGAGGAGGAGGCTATCTTCCCACTAAAGAGATGTCCTACCTAGAGAAGATAATCAGAGCCCACTGTCAACAGCTTCTGACCTCACAGAGGGATGGAGCGGGGGGCAGATGATGCCTCCTCCTTGTAGCTTAGTGGTCTAAGCTTTTGTTCCTTGATTCTCTACTTTCTGGGATTTTGCAATGCCCAAGCTTTGAACAGACCAGTGATTCACACTTTCTCTGCAGCCTGCTGACAGATCGCACGGTGACCATGACTTTATGGTGACACGAGCAGTTGTTCAGAGTCAGAACTATTTCAATTTTCCTGTTCTTCCTCAATTTAAGTTTCTTTCCAAAGGGACTAGAAATGATTCTAGTTGGAGCGGTTTGCTTTTATTGCAGCTCTAGCAGATGAAAGTCAAGACAAGCACCAGACAGTGTGATAATGGTGTTTGGGTGCCATGCTGTCTTTCTTACTGCAAAGGAGTGAAAATGTTCTGACCTGATGGCCATCTGAGAAGACCCTCCAGGCTGGCCTCTCTTGCCCTGCCTGCTCAAGAGGTAAGGCTAGAGCAGGGCAGTCCAAAAGAAATAAATGGCAGTCACATACGCAGGCCACATGTGGAATTTTCAGTTTTCTAACAGCCACATTAAAAGGGCAAAAGTAAACAGTAAAATAAACAGGCACCTGCAATACCATTTCAAAATGTAATCAACATAAAAAATATTTGTGAGATATTCTACATTCATTTTTCTAAGTCTAAAACATTAAACTATGTATCGTATACTTGTACCATTGCTTATTTCAGATTAGTCTCTATTAGAACGCTCTGTAGATGCATGAACCAGTGGCTAGCATGCTGAGCAAAGGGCTGTAGACTTTTGCTGCCTCTATTAATTTAACATGTATGTTATTAGTAGGTTTTAGAGTGCCTTTTTTGTAGAAGGAATGGAAAATTAGTACAGTGATACATCAATAGATGTTTGCTGCTTTCAAGATGAAAAATAATTCATAAAGATATGATTTTCCAAGTGTTTTTGTGGGGTACAAAAAGAAATAAAATGGGAAATGCACTATTTTACAAGGAAATAAAGCTAAGAGAGTGTGATAGAGATGAATGTTACAAATGAAAATAATATATTAAGTAATTTGTAATCTAACAGGGAAGATAGGACAAGTGTTTTCAAAGATCTTTAATTATCAATAAAAAGCAGTGTATGCCTTTATATCAAAATGAGAGAAAAGTACTAATATGTTCTACACATATTAAAGGGACAAAATTCTATTTCTCAGTTATATATCATCAAGATTGCTAATGTGCTTGGCTGCAGAGAAATGCAGTAGAGCTTACATTCCCATAAAATGCTAGAAATAAAAATGACAACATTTATGAGGAATATTTTTCAAATATGTTTAAAATTGTATCTTTCAACTCAGCCATATTAATTCCTTATATTGATGAAATTACCAGAGAAGGGCATAAAAATGAACATAAAAGGATGCTTACTGCACTGACATGACGCTACTGGAAATATAGAAACAACCCAAATATCCTCTAGGAAGGCAAGACTTCAATATACTGCAGACATATTTCCACATGTACACATGTTACACAGACAGTTATATCTAGTAGATTATTATGCAGCCATTTAAATGGTAATGAAGTCAGTATGTATTGACATATATACTGTATATTTATTAAGTGAAAAAATTTAAGTTTATGGAATAGTATAATATGATACCATTTAACATGATACACAACACACAGAGTACTAAGGATATTGTACCTTTTGGAAATAAAACTATTTGAATACCCTAAAATGTTTTAATTAGAACAGGCAATACATTTCTTAACATTTTGAAAAACGGCCTGCAAACTTCAGAACAAACTAAAGGAAAAAAACCTAAAGGAATTCAAAAAACTAAAGGAAAGGACTATCACAAGCTATAGTAGTTAGAAAGATTTTCTTCAAAAAGAAGAAGGTTACCCAAATAGAAAATGTAAGGAAATTATTCTCCACTCAAAAGTACCACATTTTTCTATGACTCATCTATCACTATCGTGACTTATTTCTATGCCTTTGATCTTCTTCAACTTTGAGTTTAGGAGAAAAACCCTACAAAAATTAGGGCTATAAAATGATTTTCTATTTGACAGGTTTAGAGATCACAGCCTTCAACGAGATATGCCTGCAAGTTGACCGGCCAAGACTGAGCCATAGGAAACTCGGGGTAGAACTGAAGTGTTAAACTGAGAAGTAAAGTAATAAGAAAGCCATTAAAACACTGAATCACCACAAAGAAATTTCAGTGTCATACAAAGAGCAATATATAGGTAGGGACATTCCATGGGGAAAAGTAGAACACAGGTAATGGACAGATTCCTAGATACATGTGAATTGCCAAAGTTAAATGAAGATATAGAAATTCTAAACATCTCAATTACAATGAGTGAAATTGAAAATGTAATAAAATATTTACCAACAAAGAAAAGCCCAGGTCCTGATGGCTTCACTGCTGAATTCTACAAGATATTTAAAGAAGAACTATTGCCATTACTCTTTAAACTTATCAAGGAAATTAAAAGGGAAGCAAGGCTTCCAAATTCACTCGTGGAAGCAAGTATTACTTTGATTCCAAAAGCAGGGAAAGACCCAACCCCAAAAGAGAACTACAGGCCAATCTCCCTGATGAACATAGATGCAAAAATCCTCAACAAGATATTGGCAAACAGAATACAGAAGGTCATCAAGAAGATCATACACCGTGACCAAGTCGGATTTATCCCAGGGACGCAAGGATGGTTTGACATACATAAATCAATAAATGTAACACACTGTATTAACAGAGTCAAGGACAAAAACCATATGATCATCTCAATAGATGCAGAAAAGGCATTTGACAAAATCCAACATCCATTCATGATAAAAACCCTACAGAAAATTGGAATAGAAGGTCTTTATCTCAACTTGATTAAGGCTATCTATGAAAAACCAACAGCCAACATCATACTAAATGGACAAAAACTGAAAACTTTCATGCTAAAATCAGTAACAAGACAAGGATGCCCACTATCACCACTCCTGTTCAATGCTGTTCTGGAAACATGAGCTACAGAAATTAGAAAAGAGAAAGAAATAAAGTTAGGAAAGGAAGAAGTTAAACTGTCATTATTTGCTGATGATATGATACTTTACATAGAAGACCCAAAATATTCTGTTAAAAGACTTCTAGACTTAATTGACAGATTCAGTAGAGAGGCTGGATATAAGTTCAAAACTCAAAAAACAATAGCCTTTTTATGTACAAATAATAGACTCACTGAGAGAGAAATTCGGGAAAAAAATTCCTTTTATAATAGCATCCAAAAAATTGAAATATCTAGGAATCAATCTAACAAAGGAAGCAAAAGACCACTACATTGAAAACTACAGCACTCTGAAAAAGGAGATTGAGAGGCTATAAGAAAATGGGAAGACATCCCTTGTTCCTGGGCAGGAAGAACCAATATAGTGAAAATGGCCATACTTCCAAAACTACTATGTACATTTAATGCAATCCCAATTGAAATTCCAACAATATACTTCACAGATCTTGAGAAAACAATCCAAAAATTCATTTGGAACCAGAAGAGACCTAGAATAGCAAAGGCAATTCTAGGCAACAGAAACATGGCTAGGGGTATTACAATCCCCAACTTGAAACTACACTACAAAGCTAATGTGATAAAAACAGCATGGTACTGGCAAAGAAACAGACCGGAGGGTCAGTGGTGGAATAGATTAGAAGATGGAGAAACAACTACAGACATATTCAGCCACCTCATCTTTGTCAAAGGAGCCAACCACTCTCATTGGAGGAAAGATAGCCTATTTAATAAATGGTGTTGGAAAAACTGTATTTCAACCTGCCAAAGATTAAAACTAGACCCATACCTATCATCGTGCACTAAACAAATATCAAAGTGGATTAAAGATCTAAATATTAAGACAGAAACACTAAACTTGCTGGAAGATAAGTTAGGTAGAACTTCTGAAGACACTGGCATAGGAAAAGACTTTATGAACAAAACTTCAGTAGCACGGGAACTAGCAAAAAGAATCAAGTGGGATCTCATCTTATTAAAAACTTCTGCACTGCAAGAGAAACCAACAACACAGCTAAGAGACGACCTACAATGTGGGAAAAATTTTCAGCAGCTGTACCTTATACAAAGGACTACTGTCTCGAATCTAAAAAGAACTGAAAAAAAATCAGATCCCCGAAATTCAAAGACCCAATCCCAAAACGGGCATCTGAAATGAACAGACATTTCTCAGACAGAGAAGTAAAAGCAGCAAATAACTACATGAAAAAGCGTTCAACATCACTGGTCATTCGAGAGATGCAGATGAAAACAACACTGAGATTCCACCTCATCCCTGTAAGAATGGCTGCTATCAAGATATCCACCAATAACAAATGCTGGTGGGGGGGGGAAGGGAGAAATGAGCCCTTCTCCATTTTTGGTGGGAGTGCAGACTGGTGCAACCACTGTGGAAATCAGTATGGAGATACCTCAAAGAATTAGGCTTAGAGGTTCCATTCGACCCAGCTATTCCCCTGCTGGGTATCTTCCCAAAAGAATTAAAAGACTCATACCACAGCGATATATGTGCACCCATGTTTATAGTGGCACAGTTTGTAATAGCTAAAGCTTGGAAGCAGCCCAAGTGCCCATCAACTGGAAAATGGATAAAGAAGATGTGGTGTTTTTATAAAATGGAGTAATACTTATCCATAAAGAACAAGAAACTAGAGGCATTTATAGCTAAATGGATGCATATTGAGGCCATACTCTTAAGTGAAATAAATAGGACACACATGTGTAAATACTGAATAGTTTCTCTAGTGTGAGAAACTGAAAGTGTAATTAAGGATTAAAATTATTAAAATGAATAATTGATCATTTGAAATAGTAAGAAAAGGTTCAAAGGGGTAGGGATGGCCAGAGGGGAAGGGGAGAGATCAGAGTTACAGGCTGGAATCTGGAAAGAATCCATATATAGATTGTGCTTAAAACTATAGGAAGAGATGTAGATAGACACTAGGCTGGAGCTCATCAGTGGGTTGAGAAGGAAGAATCACTGAGACCAAAGGAGAGAAGGGTGTGTTTCCAGAAGCAGCACTTATGACTATGTACAATACACAGTACTTGACAGTGTGATAAATGACTGTTACTGTTTTAGGTACTTATTATAACACGCTGTGTTTTTCATCCTTTAGAGCATAATCCTACTTATATAAAAGAGTTTACTGTAAAACAGTGTGCTGCTATGCCAGGGGCAGTGTCATGTATCTCGTGTTTAACTGCATATTTGGATAATATCAAGGGGCCATCACAGATGATTGACATATACCTTCTCAGTTTGCACTTAGAAGTTGGCACCCTGTGTGGTACTTTGCAATACACACGCATGAAATTGCCTAATAACATATTTCTCAGATTATATTTCCATCACGTGTCTAATGACTGTATTGAAACTTAAATTAAAAAAAAATTTGGCCTATGTGGAGTCTACTAGCTAATTAGAATGTTTTTCCAGGCCACTATTTGTTCAATATTAGTTTTGAAAATCTTTCTAAAGCAAATCACATCCTTTGATGTCTTGTTAACGCTTGAGATTTTTTTAAATTACATGGAAAAATGTTTAAGTACTTTTCAGTTTTGCTTTGGTTGAGTTCTATTATATTTGAATATTATTATAGTTTTTCCCTTGCGTTGTTTTTCTTTGAATAATTTTAATTTTTGTATATGTGTGTGTTTAGTTCATGATAATAAAGTTATGCATTTTTATATAAAAAATATAGGTAGGGACATTCCATGGGGAAAAGTAGAACACAGGATGTCTCTTGGCTCTGTGAGAAAGATGTATCTTACTATGGGCCATGATCTGAAAGCTTATGTCCCTACAAATTGTTCCTACAAAATTCCGATGTTGAAACCTCACCTGAGTGCTGTAGCATTGAGAGGTGGTACCTTTAGGGACTTGCATTAGTTTTACGTTACTGTAACAAAACACCTGAGATAACCAACTTATAAAGAAAAAAGACTTATTTCGGTTCATGTTGCTGGAAGGTCAAGTCCAAGATCAGGCAACCCATTGCTCTGGGCCCCTGATAAGAGTAGCACATCATAATGAACATGTGTTGGAGGAAAGCGGTCACCCCATGAGCCAAGAAACAAATAACAAAAGACAGGAGAGACTGGGGTCCCACCATGCCCAGTACTGTGACCACATTCACAGGACACAAAATGTCTTTGAACTGAATGCAGCTGCTCTTTTCATCGGTCTGGATCCTTGATGTCTTTCTTGCTTGCTTTCTTCCTTTCCCTCTCTTGCCCTCTCTATTCCTTCCTTCTTTGGATCATCAGTGCATAGATAGCTCTTTTGCACTTTTCCATACCTGACTCTGTAGATGCCTATTGCAAGCCAATCTTGTAAAATTCTTGTATCTTTGTATACCTTGGATTAAATCTATTTCTTAAGTAAGCACCAGCTGATACAGATTTTGGTACTGACTTTCTTATGTGATCCTATTCTTTTCTATGCTGGACAGTCATACTTTGCATATTTTTCTTTAGCTCAATCATCTGCTTATTAGAGTCTTTCTCTAAACTTGCTGATCATTTGTTTCATTGTGGTCACTATATAATTAGTTATACCTTTAAATTCACCAAGTACTTTATAGAACTGTTTTACCTCTATTGGTCCACTTTCAGATTTACCTGCTGCATAGCTTATGATGTCCTCCCCCTCTATAGCATCTATACTGATTTTGGGGGAGCTGGGTGTTTGGGAGGCATTTTGTTGCCTTGTCATTTCATGTTTCTATTTTTATTTACCTGTTTTTTGTGATGGGATGTGCAAATTCTTTGGCCCCCTGTCCCATTCTTTGGGAGGAGGCCAAAGTACTGTTTATAACCCCCTAGGAAATCCAGATATTGCCATAGAGAGAAAACCAATTCCCAGCCACTACTATGTTACCTTGTCTATGATAGCAAATTTTTAGTGACAACAATGGCATCAAATATCAAGTGGCTTTTGACAAACCCTAGGAACCACTCATGAAAAGCCTTTGGCCAAAATAAAGAGGACTGTGATTTTTGTGAAGACATTTAGGTTCCCCTTATATGGACCGATGGTAATTCAGATCACAGGTTTCTGCTGGATGTTGGCAGCAGTGCCAGAGCTCAAACACATCAGTGGACTATAAATCTTCTTCAGGATGGCCCCGTCTGACAATTACACTGACCCGTTCCTCCCACAACAGAATACAGGGCCCATAAACTCCCTGGTCTGAGTCCACCTCCCCCTAAGAGGATCCCTATTCAGTCCTGAAACAAAATCCCTCCTGGGCATTGGTCTCTTCTTTGATCAGGTCAGGCTGTTGGTTGTCAACTCTGTGGTCCTGAACCGTAGAGAACCCAGGAACTGCAGACTGAGGACTTCCTGAGACCCCTGGGCCTGGCACAGGGCTCTGGCAAGGAGCAGCATCAAGTTTTCTGTTCTTCTCTGGACTAGTTTCAGCCACACATTGTCCGTGAAGAAAAAAGCAGTCAAATCTAGAAAACAAGGTCTTGTTGATAGGTTGACTGGGTGTGTGTATGTGTGTGTGTGTTTGCCAGGATGTCACTCAAGTGACAGTCAGTCAACAGCTTCTTCATAATGTAGGAAGGGTTGCTTTGATGGTTGTCATGACACTTTTTAAAATAAATTAGTTGCTCTGATTACAAAAGAGCTTTGATTATGTACATTCCCAAAGAAGCTGCAAAGGAGAGCTTAGTTCTCGGTCAGTATGTAACCTTATACTTTCTAACCCCTTTCTTCTTGAAGAGCATTTCCCTTGATTTGTGTTCAACAGAGACAAGTTCTTTTGCCCAAGAAACAGACACATCAATTTTATCCTCAACACTGGTGCTGTCAGTAAGGCCCTTAGCAGTTCTGACTTGTATCACAATGATTATGTTATCCACTGGCTTTCACTAAAACTCTAATCAGCTCGTGTACCCTATAATCTGAGCTTAAATATAATGAGCATGCCTTCTGTTTGTCAGTCTGGCTCCTGGGAAGGGAAACCTAAGTCAAGATACAGGAGCAAAGAGAACTTAAGTCAACTAAATTATACTTACCCAAAGGTAGCCCTGGGCTACTCGGCCCTACCTTTATTCAGGCCATATCTCTTCCATGTTATTACCAGAAGTACAACTGTATTCACTTTCCATCCTGGCCTTTATTAAATCACCCACACCAAATTCAACCAGGAATTTTCTAAATTATTCAGTTTTTACACAATGCAGGCTGCCCTCAGAGAACTGTACTATGTGGGTCAAAATCAGCCTGCATCAGGTCTTATAAATGAAGGTTTGGGGGTACACAGTCATTCCCACTTGTTTTCACATTGTCTACAGGTGCTTTACCATGAGAAAGTGCTTGACTAGTTCCAGCAAAGACCACACATTCTTACAGAGACTGTAATTCTTCCTTCCTCGCTCTTGGCAGGAAAAATCTATATGTGCTTGTGCTCTTTGTTAAATGAATAAACTGCAAATAATGCCAAAGTCAAGTGAGCCCCATTTAAAAAATCAAGATCCGGCTGATAAAAAGAAATGGATAAATAGATAAGCAGGAGAATAATGAAAGAACTCCTTTGACACTGAGAGGAATAATTCATTATTCCAGGTCTGGAGTAGTTGAGTAGTATCTCCCCAAGGTCACGGAGATGGAAACTGAATCCACAAAGTTGGATTTTCCTGGTAGAGGCTCCTAGTCCGTTAGGCTAACTTGGGCTAGTTGCTACTTTTGCTATTAAATGCAAAGCCTTTGGCAACCTATTTTCTCTACCAGCCTTTAGCTCCTTATAAACCCCATACAGCTGTCAGAAAAACTGGTGAGTCACACAAATGCGATGCCTGCTCAGAGATGTGGCCACATGTCACTCACCGGAGTCTATTTCCAGCAGTTTCTGCCTGCTGCAGGCTCTGCTGCTCTCACATCCACTGCGCTGACAGTGAGGTAAACTGAGAAAAGGCTGACAGCCCCCTGACCTTTAGTTAATTGAACCACAGATTTCTGGAGCTCGCAGAAGCAGCCAGAAAAGGAAATGAAGGACATGTATCACACCAATAAGCATTTACTGATTTAACCATCAAGTAAGTTATGTGATTAAGTAAATGTGTGATTATGGAAAAATGCGGTGGTAGGGAGGAAGAAAAGGAAAAGATACATGCAACATCCAACAAAAGATACTTAAGAGATTTATGTGTATCCCAGTGAGGATCCAGAATAAGTCAGGCATTTGATAAGTGACAGGAAGCCGAAATGTGTATTTTGGAAGTTGTGTTATACCAGTGTATACATTTACATTACTGTAGTGGTGCCGCGATTTATGAACTTAATTTACGATTTGGAGGAAGATGGCTGCATTTGTCTTTGTGTGGGGAAGATGGCCATGGTCATGTTTGTCACCTCATGCAGTGTTTGCGAATGCAAGCAAAGCTTTGCCAAATATTTTTGTTTGCGATTCAAATTGTTTGCAAGCAGAAGGATTTGTGAACCAAGGCATTACTGTATCACAAGCCAAGCAAATATTTTATATGAATAATTACAGTAACACATTTTAAGACACCAGAACGGTGCTCTAAACCTAAGCTACCACCGTAGCGGTATTAGTGTCAGATTTAACTTTTATCAAATTTGATTGCATGGGGGTAGTTTGGGTACCTGAAGACAGCTGTTTACAGAAGTAATACTGTCTTTGTTAATAGCATTTTCTAAAGCTCTTTCCATTGGTACTTATCAATGTGTACAGTTGAAATAATTTCTCTCAGATAGGCGTGTACTTCCCATGGTTGGAATTTTGCTTAAGTGTTGCTTTCCAATACCAGAATTTTGTTTAATAAATGTGTTAAAATACGCTAAAGTACAGTGTTGTGTTATGATCACGACAGAACTGACAAAAACATGGTCCCCACACTAAAAATGTTCAGAGTTCAGTGAGAGAACAAAGAACTGAAACAAAAACCATTGTACCTTGATGTCGTCTTTTAGCAATTTCATCAATAAGGAATTCTGAGTGGCTGGAAGCAGGGAAAGTTGGGAGATGGCAGGTGGCCAAAGCTAGTGCTCTAGGCAGGACTTCTTCAAATTATTCCTCTTGCTTTGGAATTTTCTGAGATGATCATTTGGGAATACGATTCTCCAGACTCACATCCAGGCCGCGGGGAGGGGGAGTGTCCCTAGCAACGCAGCTTGCATCTCTGCTTTTAAACAAATTCTCCAGGAAAAGCTTGAATGTATTCAAATGTGAGAGCCAGTAGCAGTGCCAGTCTGATGGCTAGGTCAGAAGCCCTGGGTCATCCTAGGGATGTTCTCCTTGTATCAGTGCATGTCAAACATTATGTGTTTCAGAGTCAGCTGGTAGGGGAAGGTGAAGTGGCAAATACAGATTCCTGAGCTCTGCTTCTGACAGTCTAATTGTGCAGCTCAAGGGAGTGGCTTTTAATACAAGCAGTTTCCCAGGCACCCCTTGAGAAATGCTGCCATAAATACAGTTTCTCAGTGAGCCTATTTCTTGTGCTCCCTGACATCTTTAATTTTCTCTCATCTGTTTCCCCTCCCCAAAATCACAGCATGATGCTTCCTACATCTCCCACCAGAATTTTAAGAGCCTGCTAATTAGTCTCCCTGTCTTAGATGTCTCAACCCAGTTTTTCAAAAATTGTTAAGAAAATGAAGGGTCTCTAATATATATGACTAAGTATCTCTCTCTCCTGCTTACATTCCAGCTATGATTTCCCAGGCCTTTAGAATCCAGCGCATATTTCCACATCTCATATCCTGACCCTTCATGAGCTGGTCCTATTTTCACTGTAATTCTACTCCTTTTGGTAACAGCTTTCCTCTACCCTCGGAGTCTCTGCTTGGGTATACGTTCCCAAGAATCTAACACACAGTTCTGTCTTCCTGTCCTCTCCTTACTCCACAGTGGGTAATTACAATGTCTAACTTCTGACTGAGGCCGGTCTCTCCACTGGGAAGGCAGGGCCACACTCATTTACACCTAGTATCCAACACCTTATATGGCCTTCAACATTCAAACTTTTCACTACATAAGTGAATAAAATGCAAGTTAAGGGCCGGGGGTGTAACTCAGAGGTAAAGCTCTTGCCTACAGGAGCAAGGCCTTGGGTTCTACCCCAGTCACCACAATCAATCAACCAACCAATCATAAAATAAAATATATGGCAGTGTTGCCGCCACATCCAAAAAATATGTTCATTTTCTTGCTTGGAATGCCTTCTCTGTCTATCCTCATCAAGTTATTTAAAACCAAGTTAAAATATTCCAGACATGTCCCTTTCTTACTTAAAAAAAACCCCAACTTCCCAGCCATATAATATTCCTTAATGTGACAAGAACAAAGAGTACTGGTGCCTCCTGTCATGCTCTTTACATACATCTCACTAGTGTCTATCACATTATATTCCAATTGTTGGTTGGTATGCATGTCTCTGCTACAGCAAAATAGGACGACAGAGCAAAGACAGGACTTCATTAAATTTGAATTCCCAATATGTATGATACCATCAGATATAAAAGAGTTGTCCAAGGCATGGTGGGAGAATGAATGATGATATAAACAAACAAATTGGTGGGCTAATGGAAGAATGAATCTATGAGACTGACATTATTATTGACCCCATTCTTCAGGGAAAGACACTGAGGTTTGCATTGGCAGTCAGGGAGTTGTCCACTCTACACAATAGATTCATGGTAACACTGTGTCAATGCCAAGCAATCTGATGCTGAAACAGCAAACATTTATGCAGGCCATTCCGGACAGCAACTGCGAGTGAAAGTGTCAGGCATCCACTTAAGCTGGCCAACCAGGCCAGTGTTTCCATTTCTCATATAGAGATTACTGATGCTAGCCAGAAGCCTGGCTCAGAGCACAGGCAGAGGAGGTCAGAAGTTGTCACCCGAGTTTTCTTTAAATACAGATTGGAACATGCCATGGACTGCCCCATAGACGTTCAATCACCTGTTAATGCCTTATGGGAAAAATGTTCAAGGACTTTAACCCATCAGCCAAAATAGTTTAACTTCAAGGTCCAAATAATCTTTTGTAGACTTTAACTACATGCCTTTCTCACATATAGCTATTGTCCCTATGAAGAGTACTGGCTCTTCTAGAATGATTACATTTTGGTGTTTTAGCTCATGCCTCTTATTTAGTCAGTAACTATCATGGCCACATGCCGTTGGGGACCATTTCCCTTTATAAAGCCCAATCATCCTTTAACTTCTTCAATGCCACATCCTCCATGAGATCTTGCCTGAGTCTGGCAGTTGCCAGTTGCCATTCCGTTTACCTTCTCCTCCTCTTACTGCGTGTCTGCTGCTTCCCACCAAAACATGTGAGTATGTACATCATTTTCTGTGACAATATCATTAGAGCTGGAGCACCCGGACGGAAACACCCCTGCCACCATCCCAAGCTCCTAGGGCAGAGAAGCTGAGCCGCACAGGCTCCAGAAGCACCCCCACCCCCACCCCCATGGAAATGAGAAGACACGTAAACAAGCCTCAAAAACAGATTTCTGGATCACCTACAGCAACCCCAAAGGGAAACAAGATGGAACAATCTGATACTCAACCACCTGGAATCTCTGAACAGGCAACAAAAGAGGATCTGAGAAAAATGAAATCAGAAATAATTACTCAGATAACAGCAAAGATTGTACTCATGGTGCAAGACATGATTAATAAATCTAGAGAGGACACAGATAAAAAAATAGAGGAGCTGAGGAACATGATGGAATCCCAACATAGGAAACAAATGGAATCCATAAAACAGATGCAAACAGATTTCCAGGAGATTAAAAACTCCATCGAAAGTCTGTGCAGCAGAATGAACCAATGTGAGGATAGAATTTCAGACACAGAAGAAAAGATTGCAATTAGTGACCAGGAAAATAAAAATTGCTTTAAAATTCTAAGGAAACACGAGAAATTAATCCAGCAGCTGCTAGATAATGCAAAGAAGAATAACATAAGACTGATTGGAGTCAATGAAGAAACAGGAGAGAGTTCAGATGACATAAAAAAACTGTTCACAGAAGTGATGGCAGAAAACTTCCCAAGGAGGGGAAAAGAACTTGACATACAGATAAGTGAGGCATATAGGACTGCAGCTAGCCTTCATCAAAAAAATCTACACATAGGCATATAATAGTTCGGATTCCAGAAATCCAACAGAAGAACAAAATTCTACAAGCAGTGAGAGAAAAGAAACAAATCACATACAAAGGAAAGCCCATCAGAATCACGGCAGACTTCTCAATGCAAACCCTCAAGGCAAGAAGAGCTTGGAGCGATGTATTTCAAGCCCTAAAGGAAAACAGCCTCCAACCCAGATGGATGTACCCTGCAAAACTTTCAAAATTGATGGAGAAATAAGATACTTTCATGATTAAAGAGCACCTCAGGAACTTCATGAATATCAAACCAGCACTTCAAAACATTTTGGACAATATCCTAGGAAAAGACAATAAGGATCACAACCCCAGGAAACCCAGCAGAATGAATCCATTGGGCGTGACAAATTAAACGCGAAGGGGGAGACTCCAACAAAAAGAAAAAGTCATGACAAGGCTTTTAAAACTTTGAACTTCATCTCCCTAATGAGTGTATAATTCAACCTTGTTATTGTACTGATCAGTATTTTTCTGATTCTAGAGGTGCATACCTTTCCTTGTGCTATACTGGCTATTTCTCATCTTCTTATGTCTACTTTTTAATTGGGTTGTCTATTTAAGAGCTCTAAAAATTCTTTATATATTCTAGTCATAGGTTATATGCATTGGAAATATGGTCTGTTTAAGGACTACTTTTCATTTTAATGATGTCATTTAAAGTTCTAAATTTTGATGGAATCTCATTTATCAATTTGTTTCTTTTATACATCATGTCTCTTGTACCCTAGGTAATTCTTGCCTACCTTGAATTCATAAATATTTTCCCTTATAATTTCTTCTTAAAGTTTTATATTTTTAGGCTTTCATATTTAGGTTCATAGATCCCTTCAAGTTATTTTCATGTATGGAAATAAAGGGTTGAGGTTAATTTTTTATATACGGATACCAGGTGTTCTAGTGCTGTTTGCTGAAAACACTATCTCTTCCTCGGCTCTTGAATTGAGTTTATATTCTATAATATGCTAATGTTAAATAACCTTTCAAAACTCAGTGGACCATATAGGTGTGGTTCTATTTCTAGATTCTCTGTTTTATTCCAATGATCTATATGTCTTTCCTTACACCAACACTGCCTTGATTACTGTAGCTTTAGAAGAAGTCTTAAAATCAGGTACTAAATGTCTTCCAACACTGGTTTTGTTTTTTAACTTCTCTAGGTCCTTTGTACTCCTGCATAACTTTTAAATTTCAATATCCAATTCTTCATTTATAGCAAGTATACACAGACCTGAATTTTTATATATACCTTGTGTTTTCTAATCCTGCTAAATTCAAATACAAGTTCTAAGGGCTTCTAGAGATTTCTTAGTATTTTCTCTGTAGATGATCATTTCATCTACATATAAAGAGTTTGCTTCTGCCTTGCCAATCCTACCCTAATTGTGTCATTTTATTGCCAGACTATTTTGGTGGGGACTAGGTTTCAAAGTTTAATGGACAGATAAAGAGTAAGCTTATCTCCCCTTGTTCCTCACCTTAAGGAGAAAGCATTGTATCTTCTCCATTCATATAAGGTGTTTTTGCTGGAAGTATGGAGTACATGTCTTTAATCTGTTGAGAAGTTTCTGTTCTACTTCTAGTCTCCTGATAGCTTTTACCATGAACAGCTGTGGAATTTAGTCCAATACTTTTTCTCCAACTAGTGACAGGATCCTATGGCTTTTTCCTTTCCTCTGTTAAAATGATGACTTTTGGGGGTGAATCTTCCAATGCTGAACCAACACTGCCATCCCTATAACAAAACCACTTTCTACATCCTGCCAGATCTGACTTCTAATAGTTTGTTTTGTTAAACAAATTTCTATGTTCATACTTTTTTCTTCTATTATCTTTATCCAGTTTTAGGATTAGCACAATGTTGAGTTCCTAAAATGAGGGGAAAAGTATTCCTTTTTTTTCTGCTTTAATTGTTTGATATAATTTATCAGTTGAAATGTATATGAGCCTGCTGTTGTCATATAGGTAGGTTTTCAAGCTAGGAATATACTTTCTTTAATAGGTGCTATTCAACTTTGATATTTCCTCCAGAGTTAGTTTCATTAATTTGTCTTCCAAGGTACTTCTTAGAAGTTGTCAAATTTATTTCAAAAAAGATTTTTGTAATATGCTTTCTATATCCTTTTAAATTCTGTAAAATCTGTGGTATTATCTCCTAGATCTTGATATTGTAATTTAAAAAATGTATAATTGACATTGTGTAACAGGAAGAAAAGGTCTAAAGGAGCAGGGGAAGTGGGAGGGGTAGGGGAAAGGAGAAAAGGGAAAAAAATATGAGAAAAGGAAAAAAATGGAAACAAAGTCTTTGCAAATAGGGAAGGGTAGAGGGGATGAAGGGAGGGCAGGGGAAGGGGAAAAAAATAAGAACCAAGATACTCATGTAATGGTACAAGATCCCAATGATGAATGTAACTGTATTTTATACCTAAAATGTACCAATAAACTTAATGAGAAAAAAAAATCATTAGAGCTACTTCTCTATCCAGAATGATCTTATTTTATTTTGATCCATTTTGATCCCCCCTTCAAGAAACTCTCAGTGATTAATATCATTCTGTTCCACTGGAATATATTTATTTTTAGTACTTTCAAGGATTTTTTCTGCCTGGCTGGGCATTTCTGAGTCTGATTTTCTTTACTTAGGACATGAGATAATGTCATTATGCTTCAAGAATGTGAGGGTTTCATGACCAAATGTACACAGATTACCAAAGTCTAGTCACCCTCCCTGCATATCTCACTTGGGGTAGTCATTTACCAGATGTCATAGAGGATATGGGAGTCCACAATGTGGTTTTGGTAATGGACAGTGGACCTTAGAGATGGATATCAAAGCTTAGGAGAACTTTACCTCTCTAGGCCTGAATATCCATGCAATAAGTAAATCCAGGTCACCTGGCTTCCATACCCCTGCCATGCCTGCTTCATGCTCTGCCATCCTTTCTTCTGACAGCACCTCCTGATCTCTGACTCTGTGATCCTTGTGCATGTCATCATTCATAAATATTTTTAAAAAGTGAATAAATGCTTAATACAACTTTGGGTATTATGCACTCCTTCATAATTCACTGCCAGGTTGTCATTCCCGTGTTGCTGTCTGGATGCTCCATTCCCAAGACAACCACACATTCTTTTACAAGAGAACGTTAAAACAAGTCTAGGAGCTGAGAGGAGGCAATGGAGGTCTCTCTTTGGTCTTGTTTATTCACTTTCTCACCCCTCAAGCTGGAAGTAAAATGTAGCGGCTGCCTAGTAAACAACACAGTATGCTCATTATATTTTCTAAGCCCACAGTTGTTTTTCCCTTAGGAAAAAGAGGGATTTTAAGTGACAGTAAGGAGATCTCCCTTCTTTCCTTCTGTACCTGAGAATTGTGTGGCATGGGCTATTATATGTTAGAAGGCAAGCCATTTCAGAGAGGGGACAGAGTCATGGACTGACTCTGGAGAATGTAGACTTAAATGAACATTTTTTAAAAATTAACTCATTTTTCCAGGAACCAAGAAATAACTCAACAAGTCTAAAAAATCCTAGCACAAGTGGTGAGACAGAAAGAGATGACACATTCGTAACCACTTCCTAGGGAGTGGAAGGATTCAGCTAAGGCATTAGGGACAAGGATAGAGCTGAGGGCTGAGGCTCAGCCTGCTGGAGATCCTGCTTGACAGCTCTGAGTTGCCTGAAACGGAGTTCAAAGGATTCTTATCCCACCCCACTCCTGCTGCCATTTTCTTTTGTTTAGATTTCAGCTCTGCTGAGGCCGAGGACACCAATCATGTCACACTTGTCTGCATGCACATAGGGACAAAGCAGAGTAATGGCCATCTTAGGGAAATGGCATTATGTGGGACAGTTTTCATAAGGAATTTTCAGTGACAAGACAGGAAAATTCATGTTCATGTTCTGGCTGTGCCACGAATGGGTCAAATGACTGAAGGCAATTTTCTTCCCTTTGCTCCTTTCCATTTTCATATCTATAAGAGTAATGGATTCAAATGGTTGTTCTTGATCCTAGAGGCACTTTAAAAATCATCTGAAAAGACTTTTAAAAATACCAGAAAACAACTACGCATCAGGCCAAACATGTTTAAATCCTGGATAGATCATCAGTCTTCAAAACTTGGAATGTATGATAGCCATTTGAGGAGCTTCAAAGAAACCTAAATGTGCTAAGGTCCCAAACCAATTCAAGAACTGAAGTAAGAATAAGCAAGTTACATTTCTAAGCATTCCATGGGGGTTCTCTATGGATAGCAGAACCCGAAACACTTGGCTAGATAGCCTTTGAAAAATACCTGCTGATTTTATTAATTATAATCGTGTAGGTACCTGAACTGGACCAAGATCACAAAGAGGATAGAGAAATTGAAATGGCCGAGGTTCTATTCAACCTCAAAATAACAGTGTTTGTGTTCAGGTTTGGAATTGAGTAGAGTTGAGAACCACTGAGAAGTATGTGTGTGTGTGTGTGTGTGTGTGTGTGGCTAATGTGTGTAGGTTCTGAAAGCCAGAGGTGCACAGTGGTTAAGAAATGAGACTCTGTGTTATATATGTGCAATGAAATATTATTCACCCCAAAAAGAAAGACTTCTGCCACTTGTGGCAATATAGATGAAACTGGAGGACATTCACTGGAGTGAATCAATAAATCGGGCATAAGAAGACACAATGTATGCTTCTATCTGGAAGCTAAAATACTCCACCACATTGAAGAGGATAGAACAGTGGTTACTCAAGACTGAAAAGGAAAAGAGGGACAGAGAGAGGATGGTTACTGGATATAAGGGTGCAACTGGATAGGAGGAATAACTTCCAATATTCTAAGGAACAGTAGAGCAACTGTGGCTGACAATTACATATTTCCAAATAGCTAGTAGAGAGGATTTTGAATGTCCTGACACAAAGAAATGATATATGTTTGGGATGATGGATATACCGATTACTCTAATCTCTGCTTTACACACTGCATACGTGCACTGAAGCACTGCAGTATTCTCATACATATGTATAATTAAAGGAAAGTTTTAAAATGAAAAATGGGGTTCATAATTCAAATTAACTGGTTTAGAACTGGATTTCCCACTTCAGAGTATATCAACTCGGATATTTTTACAAATTTATCCGTCTCATTTTTATTATCTTAATAGATAATAGAAGGGACATTACTACCAGAAACACCATGGAGATAGGAGGGAATGAAGACAAAGAACTTGGCACAGTGACATATGGCACATAGTAAGCACACAGAGACTGGAATTAATTATCATTATAATTCTCACTCCTGTGGGATCCAGGTTTGCTCCTTCTATGCATCTTATTTAAATGGGCATCCATCAATAGATAAGAAAAAGCCCCATCTCTCCCATGAACCCCCCCTGATGGATCCATTACTGATTGATCTTTTCCCACCTTTGAACTCTTACAGAGCCAATGGCCAGTCTGCACAGCGGGCTCTGTTTCCTATGTTTTACTCGTTATGATGCTCCACGTATGCACAGTGGACATCAGTCTCTAATGGAACAGCATACTTTTGACAATGCTTCAACTTCCATAGAAAGGAGAGAAAGAGAAAGGGAAGGCAAACAGCAGGTGGCAAAGAGACCTGACCAGCTTTACTCGCATAGCTACTGTGTCTTCACTCCTAGCTTCAGGGAAGGCATGAAACTCAGTCTGGGCCAATTAGCACATGCTGTTTCCGTGCAACAGTGATGTGTGTAGGAATAGGCTCATGTCCTAAATATACCCCAATAAAAGAATCCTCAAACTCATGCAAGAAATAATAAGAGAAAAGAAACACATTTCTACTGATAGAATGTCAGGCTGTTGTTCCTGGTTAATGCATTGCAGCCATGGGAGAAGAATCTAACAATAAAGCCATCAAAGAAGAAAGAAGAGCTGCTTAGCGGGAATGTTTGTGACAACTTGGAACATGTGGATCCATTTGTACCTGAAGTCAGTATACTAAAAACGTTTTCAAATACAGGAGATAGAAAAACCTCTTTTTCCTTGTTGTGACTTTAGCTGGTTTACGCTGTTTAAACCATTTGCCAAAATGATCGAGTTTCTCACTAACATAGGTGAAGAAAAGTCCATAAAGTAGTGAGTTAGATCATTGCAACCCACTTCATATCACCTTCATGTACCTCCCAGTTGAGAAAATAAGAAAGCCAGTAACATTGGCTGTATGCCTATGATGTGCCATGGCTTATGGGAAATAGTCATAATAATTCATGATGGAGGTATTACCATTCCCATTTCATAGAAAAATAAACTAAGACTCAGAACATTCAGAAAATATTCCCCGAAAGCTAATTTAGAAGATGACAAGGAACTCTGCACCCCCATGCAAACCAGAAAAATATTGGCAAAACAACATGATGAAAACTTGATACATTGGGCCGGGGATTTAGCTCAGTGGTTTCACTGCCTGCTGCACAAGTGCGAAGACCTGAGTTCGATCCCCTGTACCAAAAAACCCAAAAAAACCTCAGTACATTAAAGGCTTATGACAATCAGAGGAATGTTTGTTCAAGGGAGTGGCTGAGTGTGGCAGGAACAGCAAGCTTTGTGGCATTTTAACTTGCACTAATCCCATCCTAACCTCTGCAGCACCAGGGAGGCCCAGAAAACCAACTTTTAACTACAGTAGCTGTGGGAAGCAGCAGCACAGCAGCCACTGTAGAGACCACAGCAGACCTGGAGATCCTGCAAACGGTCATCCCCAGAAACTGCCGTTATTTGACCGGGCTGGCAGCTACTACATGGACATGTTCTTTTCCCGGGGTTATTTATTTGAACTGACTCAGAGCAAACTTTGTTTTAAGAGGCCCCACACAGGGATTTATTTAAAATACTCAGTGACAGTGTTTAATAATTGCAAATGCCTAACGTGGTCTTATCATTGTGGCTTACAAGAGTATGAGTTTTTAAAAAGCCTAAAAATTTGATCAAGAAACTGTGCATGGGGACTTTGAAATACTCTTATACACTTCTGGTAATCCAGAAGGTCGTGTACAAGCATAGTCATGTTAGCATGGTAAGGAATGACCTGGACAAGATCTCTAGCTGATTTTTAGATCCTCTATAAAAAGAAAATGGTTTTAAGTCAGAAGTATAAACAGCCTGTTGGGCTATAGGAAGTATATGCAACAGGTAGCTAGAATCTACCTGATTTGAAACATTTAAGGAAATTACTGGAGACCTCTGTAGCACACTCCAGTTTCCTCCCCAGTGTAAGACACAGGGTTGAAGAAAGACTCAAAGACAAAATTAAAGAAACAGAGAAATGAGGAGCCAGGACTGCCAGTGGTGAGCAACCAGCAAAGGTCCTGATCAATCCAAGTGACCAATTTTTATCAGGAATCAAATTTGGGTAAAGGAGAACTACCTGTGAGGAAATGCAGTTGCTATGAATACTATGCAGGTAAGGCTTGTAAAGGAAAAGACAAAGCATTCTCAAATTAGGAACAGAACAGATAAAATACAGGGTTGTAATTAGAAGCTTATCCTTCTAGTTAAGAAAGTTTTAGTCATGGGAATGGAGTTTGGGTGCAAGTTACTCTGACTTTGGCTGGACTCACTTCTACACAAGCCAACTGTGGTGTTCACCCTTTACAGCCTACACCGCTCATAGCCTGCTTTGGGCATAATCAATAAGGCGGTCCCCCACAGGAAATAAGTCTCCAGTAAGCTAACTAAGCAGAGATTTTAGCAATAACCCATATCAAAGAATACATGACTTTAAAGAATTAGTCCAGGAAAGCCACTAAATGAACAAGCAATAACAGAATCAATGAATGACACGGGCATGACTGGATAGTCACAGGGACATGAACGAAGTTTTACTCCTTCTTTATCCAGTTCATAAAAGTTATCTCAAAGCAAATCATACTCTTCAATAAAGCACTAAAACTGTTAAACCATGAGGTGAAAATGTAAGGTAAATCTTCACACATTAGATTGCATAAGCAAAAAAAAAAAAAAGATAAAACTAGGTTTCACCAAAATTTAAAGCAAAAATAAACCAAAAAAAATCAATTTTTTTCTTCAAAGGATACCATCAAAAAAGTGAAAAGTCAACATACAGAATGAAGAAACATTTTCATAGTATATGTCTAATTAGGGACTTTTACCTAAAATATATGATGCTGGCAAAAGGGGAGGGGGGGGGTTAAAAGAAATGGGATGTGCTATGTATGTTATACCAATTCCTCACAATGAATATAGTCATTATGTACTATAAACATATACTAGTAAAATTTAAAAAAATTTTAAAGTCACAGTCCTACTTAAACATATAAAGAACACTTAAAAGTCAAGAAACAAAAAGACATCTCACCTTACAAACGGACAAAGGATTTGAACTGACATTTCCCCAAGAAAGTTACCCAATAGCTAGAAAGCACAAGGAAATGCGTTGAATGTCATCCATTACTAGGAAAATGCATATCAAAACCACAATAAAATATCGCTTCACAATTACTAAGAAAGCTGTAATAATAAAAATAACACAGTGCAAAAATAAGCATTCCGGAGGATCTGAAGAAACTGGAGTGTCCATACATTGTACGAGGACATCTAAAATTGTGTAGCCACTTTGTGAACCAGTTTTCCCTGCCTCGAGAAATTAAACATGGAGTTTCATTAATCATACAAGCCAGAAGTTTCACTCCTGGGTACACGTGAGAAATGACTTTATTGTCCAGACTTGCAGAGTGGACTTTAGCAGTAGAAGAGCAGGAAAAGTGAGACTTTTATTTCCTGTTCTTGCAAGAACAGGGAGCCAGCCCAGCAAGCAGACTGCCACACTCAGAGTGGACAAGGAGTGCAATTTAAACCCTAACCCTCCCTCCCTTCACCTTCCTCATCGTCTGCACACCAGGGTTACAGTCTGTTGGTCTGGTGCCTACCCCTCCCTCCCCATCTGTAAACGTGGCATATGTTTTAAAGGCAAAGGATTAAACTGCAGGGGGTAACTTCTTAACTGCTAATACTTTTCTGGTCAGTTAGCATAGTGAATGCCACACTTAATTGCCTGTTCACCCTCCCCTGCCTTTGTTTAGAGACCCTCTCAGATGCATGACTCCTCTCACTTCAGCAGGCTGAAGATTTTATCCCAGAAATAGAGCACTTATTTTGTTTCTTACACACCCAAGAAATTTGAAAAGGTATCAACACAAAAATTGTACACATTACACATATGTTTATAACAGCAGTAAACATAACAGCCGAAGAATATAAATCATTCAAATGTCTACCAGTTGATTAATATATATACATAATGTGGTACCCATAACAACAACTACTACCCTTTTGTGTGAAGGAGTGATATACATACATACTAAAAATAGATCAATATTAGAAATCCAGATGCAAAAGTCACATATTTTGTGATTCCTTTTCTATGAAGTATCCAAAATATAGCAAACCATAAGGAAGTGGTTTCTAGGGGCAGGAGAAGAGGAGGGGAATGGAGAGTTACCACTAATGAATATGAACTCTTTTTGGAGGTGATAAAATGGTACAGAAATAGACGATGGTGATGGATGTACCACAGAACTGTATGCTTTAAAAAGGTGAAATCTATAGCACACTAATTGTATCTTCACTTAGCTGTTATTGTAAAAACATTAAAAAGACTTTTTCAAGAACATACAAATAGAAGTGAAGGTTAACCTTGATTTAAAATAAGTTTATGTGACTTTAAATCCTGTGATTTATTATGCCACAGCTCTTCCTAGATTTAATAATGCCTACGAGATTTTAGGTAGGCAAATGTGGTGCTAAGTGGAGAACCAGAGACGGAGCGATGATGAAAGATGTTCAGGGGCTAAGCCATGCCTGGAAAGCAGAGAGGGGAGAGAGGAAATGGCCTGCTCAAAGGTGTACTTTCCCTTTGAGAAGTCAAGGAACCCTGCAACAAAGGCCACACTCAAACTAGGTTATAAAATATAACAGCTGAGAAAATCTGAAAAGAGCAGTGTGATGCTCTTATTCAAGGACTGAAGGTCAAGTCGTACCCTCATACTGTCTGATGACAGGGGAGGAGAAAAAGGTAGATTTAGGCTGAGAGCCAGGTGACTAGGGGCGAAATACCTGAGGCTTTCTTGGTTGCTTTCTTAAATTGCAGCTCTTTCATTGAAAAAGCAAGAACATTAGCTATTGTTGATTTTTGTAAAGGCTAGGTGAGAAGTTTGACAGCTCAGGGTAGAAGGAATAAAAGGGGCAGGCAACTAGTAATTACTGCTGTCTAGAGACAAAGCATGTGTGTGCGCTCCCACACTTGTGTGTTCCTCATTCTTTAGTTTTCATCTCATAATTTAATTTCTTTCTTCCTGCCAGCAGAGGTAGCTTCTCCTGTGACATTGGCAAAGTGGAGTTGCAAAACAGAAGAGACATTAAAGTTCACTGTGGGATGGAAATTTACCAACTGCATAAATTTAGCTTCCCAGATAATAACTAAATTATTTCTTCCAAAAGTAACAGATATTCGTATTTTGGGGACCTAGAATTTAGTTTTCCTCCTTCGAGCCCAGTTCTCTCCTGTACTGTCTCTATTCTCCCATAGAACCAACTGATGCTTCTGTAAAATTTTTGTAACATAAATGTAATTCCAGTTTTAGATTTAGTTCTGTGGGTAAAGCTATGTCTAGAATTTGGTTGTGGACCACTGAAAAAAAGATAGGAAAGGTCATACAAATACATACTATTAAGATTTTAAACTCAGTTTTCTCATAGGAGCATACTGCACTCTGAAGGTGCTTTCCACACCAACTTTACAAACAATTATTACAGGTCTGGCCATTTGACAGTCATCATGTGAAAGTGAAAGCAGAGTAGGAGACAATGTAGCACTCATCACGTCTTAATTCTTATAAATGGAAGCTGGAATTATATTTCTATCACTTATTAGCTGTGTGACCCTGTGGCTGGGTTTTCTCTAGTGGGAAAAATAGCAACTCACTCACTTTGGATGACTTTGTGAAAATTAGAGATACTATAGATAAAAGCCTAAACAGATTCAAGACCATGGAGGTATTCAATCTGGGAATAAACCACAGCTGTAAAATTAAGCAATATTTACAGCTTTTTAAAGAAGTAAATAAAATTTTGTACATGAAAATGTCCACAGTACAAAAGGCAAGCTAAGTTCGGGAGGTTACACTAGAGTGGGAGAGAGGCTACGTGGCCTGGCATCCTCTCCTGCCACCTCTAGGCCCCATCCGAGGAGAGCCCTGAAGACAATGAACAATGCTCATCCTCACGGGTTCCCCACTCCTTCTCCAACCCAGGAAGTCAGGAAGGAACGCAAGAAAGCAACTATTCCAAGGTCCCAGGGCTTGTTCACTGACAAAGCCTTTATGAAAACCCAGCTTCCGAGAGCCCTAGTCCAGGTGTCTACCTCACAAGGCTTGTGTGCGCCACTTCCCATTTGCTTCATAATTATTAGTGATACCCCAGTAACAGTGTAGAGGAGAAACTATACTGTTAGAAACAGACTAGGAATGTAGAAACATGTAATAAGACATAATGAAGAAGGCGACAGAAACTCAAAAGACAGAAGTAATTAAACTGCATCGCCAGTGAGGGAATTGTGGCTTAAAGACCAAATAGAACTACATAATTGCGCAGAGTACAAGAACACACATTTCTTATGGGAAAAGGAGCCGAAAAGTTGTGTGATAAATTCCTGTGAGAAATTAGGGGACTCTAAAAGGTTTTTCACAAGGACATATATCCAAAATGGGTTAAACACATAAAAAAAACTCAGTTGGACATTTAGAGGGTACATTTAAGTAATTTGGAAAATTTACTTTTCATCAAATTCTATATACCTCAATGATGTTTAATAGTGAGATTTTTCTATTTATGTGACTACATCTATGAATAATTTTCCACCAACCCCATTGTTTGAGAAAATGAAATGTTATCACCAAAGCATACATACACAATAAAAGGTCAGCTATGGTAAAGGACAGATGAGAAAAAAGTCCAAAGAGTAAAATCTTTCATTGCTCATAAATTCTGGGTTCTATGTGTCTATAATCTCTCTTGATATCAAATGACTACTCTTTCCCTTAGTAGCTAACCAAATAATAATCACTTCCTTCACAACACATTCTCCAACTTCTCCCAGTTGACACTAACCTCTCTTTATGAATTCCACTCACGTAGTACTAAAAGCATCTTGTAACATTCCTCACTTCATCTTTCTTGTACTATATTCTAATTGTAGATTGCTTATTAATATCCACTGGTGTATATCTATCCAGTTAATTTAAAAATCATTTCAATACAGATTTAATTTCATGATATAAAGGAGAAAACAATAATCAGTAAAAGGATTAACTCAGTAAGCCAATACATGTATGAACATAAAGAACATTATGTAAGTTTAGGAGCAGTGTTTAAAACACTGGGTGAAATGAAACCTATTCTAATGAATGCTTCAAAAATATTGGCATATGGATTGAATTAATGTTACCCCTTTCAATCATCAGACTCTGGCTTGTGTTATGAGGACTCTGCACTGAACAAAACAAAAGAACAGGAACTGAGAATAAGCAGTGAAATATTGACCCAATCAGCCACTGACCGAGTTTAGAGCAGATCATATCACTTCCATTAAGCAAGAAGGCTGTCTTGGGATCAATGAGGCCCCTTTCAATATTTGATTTATGACATGTTGAGAACTAAAAGGAAATAACCACTTCTTAGCTAGATAGAAAATGCTTCCAGTTTGTTGGTTTCACTCAAAGTCTGATAGTTTGCAACCAGGTGTCACTTCAGAGTCACCTATGGAATTTCCAAACATATATATGCACACATTGCGTAAAGCTCATAATGTTTAATCCTATAAGTATTCTACATTTTACAACCTATAAGGATGATGGAGTAATCATAATAATTTTCTTATACTTAGTACTTTTCTTGTACTTAGAGATCATTATAGAAAATTCAACAAATATCTCTGTAATAATGTAATACACGAGGGACAAAATATCTTTTAATTCACTGCAGTAGATAAAAGCAGACTCTGGTTGCAGGGAAGACTGGTGTAACAGGCAAGATGTTCTAGGAAACTTCTGAAAATGAACAATGTGGTGGGTGTCACACAAAAGATTAAAATTCATTCTAAAAAGTCATTAACTAAAATTATACTGACACTTAAATCAACAGAAACTCCTGTGAGTCAGGATTTCCAAACTGTGTTAGTAAAATTAATGTAATCATCTTGTGAAGATGTTTAGATAAATTAGATTAATTTAATAATTTTAATTTAAAACCAACTGCATGTCTTCATATTTTTACCACATAGTAAAAATTATGTAAACACAATGTGTACTTTTCTTTTTTTGGTACAAGGGATTGAACTCAGGACCTTGGGCTTGCGAGGCAGGTGTGGTGCCTCTGAGCTAAATCCCTGGCCCCACAATATCTACTTTTTACTAGGGTAGAGTTTATTTTCTCATGATTAAAATTTTCAAGGTGTTCTAAAAACACATAAAAAAGTATAAAATGTAGACTTACTTTCTAAACATCAGAAAGTTTGGTATGGGACAAGCTATCAATTCCTAATGAGTAGACTTATGTATTCTTAAATGATATAGAAAAAAGCGAGACTTTCTAAACAAAAGATCAAGTTAGATCCATATATCATATCATACACCAAGGAAAACTCCAAATAGATTAATGATCAGAATGTATGTGATATGTGTGAAGGATTCTACAGTACTTGAAGAAAAAATGGAGTATACTGTAAAACCAGACAGTTGGGAAAAGCATTTGTAATAATGATTCAAAATGTAGAATCCATACATAAAAGACTCTTAAGTTTTAACACAATTTTAAATAATTTTGTTACAATAATAATTTTTAAGTAACAAAAGAAATATAACTTTTTTTTCAATTCATATCACAGACAAAAAGATAGTCTCCCTAATATATAAAAAGCAATTCAAAAGCAAAATTAAAATAACAACACAATAAGAAAAAATGTACAAAATTCATGAACATGAAGAGTAAAATAAAGGAATGACCCTATGTGAAACAAATGTCCAAACTTTCTTAAGATATTAGTACAAATAAGAGCAAGTAAAAGCTGAAGGCTTTTCAACATTGAAGAAGGGAAGCATATTTGGTAAGATCTGTGTTCATAGTATTTGCTCCAGTGTCTGTATCGTGAAAAATGGCTCAAACTGAAACAGTGACCCTAAGACCTTGATATCAATGCTTGTCAAATCTCAAAGTCAGTTTTTCCAAAACATCTGTGAATCACTTTGTATATGTGTTATGTGTGTGTGTATCTGTGTGTTTGTGAATATAAGACATAGAAACATGTGGCCTAAAAAATAAAAAAGGTAAACTCTCCATAGAAGAAATATGGCAGTTTTAAAATTTTATTAGCTGCAGGGCCAGGGATTTAGCTCAGTGGTGCCATGCTTGCCTTGCAAGCACAAGGTCCCGAGTTGGACCCCGGTGCCAAAAAAAAAAAAAAAATTATTAGCTGCATATTTTCTATTGTTCACATTTCTTTTGCAATGAAAATGAATAAAAATGAATGAATGAATGAATGAGAAAAGGAGTCAAATATACCAGACAAGCAGAAAAAAAACAGACAAGTGGACCTGGATTTGTGATTTGGCTCTACCAACTACTGGATGAACTTGAAAAAATTAAAAAGTTTTCTCAATTCTCATTGTTTAAGCTGACAGAAATAGTCCTAGTTTTGACTATTATTGTTATGAAGTTCATTATTCTTAAGAAGTTTAGTTGCTAAAATGCATTTAAACTATTTAGCTTAGTGCTTGACACTGACACTACTGCTAGTGATCATCATATTAATGCACATCAGCATTGTTAGTATTCAATTACATTTGTCCATCGAACAAATGAGTTCATCTATGAACCATAAGAAGACCTGGCTCAGCTTCCAGTTCTTACTGGCAGAACAGCCATGTTTAGTTCTCTGGACAACTGTCATTTGGGCTCACAGGGTCCTGGCAGAGTGAATTAGTCACTTTCTCATCACTGGGACAAAATAACAGACACCTGCAACATAAATGTGGAGAGGGTTCTTTTGGCTCAGGGTTTCAGAGTTCAATCTTGGTTGGTTTGCTCTAAGGCAGAAAAAGCATGGCAGAAAAGCATGGCAGAGAAAAGCTTCTCAACTATGCCAGCCAGGAAACAGAGAGAGAGAAGGAAGGAGCTGGGGGCAAGAATAGGCCACACCCTCAGTGACATTCTTCCCACTAGGTCCCACCTCCTAACAGACATTGACCTATGAACTCATCAAAGGATTAATCCACTGACATGTGTAGCATCCCCAGTGTCCAATCACCTCCCAAAAGTCCCACCTTTAAGCACATGAGACTTCTGGGAGACACTTAGGTCTAAATTATACCATTCTACCATTGGCCCAAAATGCTATGTCCATCCCATTATGTAAGTTGCACTTAGCCCCTCTCTAATAGCTACCCAAGTCTTAAGAATTCCACCATTGCTCAAAAGTCTACAACCAAAGTTTCCTCTGAGGCACAAGACAAACTTTCAGCTGTGAGCCCCTGTTAAAATAAAAAAGAAAGTTAAACAATGGCATAGGGTAAGCATTCCCATTCCAAGGAACTGGAGGAAAACAAGCCAGAAACCCTGAATGGCACCCACTAAATCCTGTAGATCTGGGTTCACACAAGAGCATCGGGTGATAACTCCAAAAGGCTTGGGCGACCCAACCCTATGGCTTTGCCAGTTGTGAACCACTCTGCCTCTCTCTCGGTCTAGCTCTCCTCATTGCCTGTAGCTTTTCTCAGCAGATGTTCCATGTTTCTGGCATCTCCAACTTCCTGGGGTCTCCACTGCCTTTCAGCTTTGCTCCTATAGCTCCATGTGTCACTCTCATGAGGGTGCTGACAGAGACTGTGACACTGTCACACATATTTGACCTCCTGTATCTGTTTTTTGAATTTTGCATGGAAGCCATTATGAACCCATCACTTACACTTTCCATGCTTGTAAAGCAATCAGCAAGTGGGGATGCAAAGATCTGCTACCAACTTAAGTAATAGCAATGTTCTTTTGGACCATGAATTCAATGGCCTCTGAGTGCCTGGATGGCTGAACTTTGAGAAACACTTTCCTAGGGGGCCCTGAGTCAGTAGGGAAGTTGTTTTAAAACAAAGTCAGTTAAAATTCACCATTTGTCACACTTGCCTTCCAATGGGTAGAGTCTGGCCAATGTATGAGATGCCCTCAAGGTATCATTCCCATTGTCCTCATGCAAAGAATTCCTATTGTCCTCATGCAAATGTTCTTTTTTTTCACTTTATTAAATTCTTTTATTGGTACATTGTAGGTATACAACACAATTACATTTCTCATTGGGAATTGTACCTTTACAAAATGCATCTTGGTTCTTATTTTTTCCCCATTCCTAGCCCTCCATTCACCCCCTCCACCCTTCCCTATTTACAAAGACTTTATTTCCATTTTTTCCATTTCTCATCATTTTTCCTTTCCCTTCTTTCCTTTCCCCTGTCCTTACCACTACCCCTACCCCTTTGGACCTTTTCATCCTATTTTGCATTATCGATTATTCATTCTAATCATTGGTCCATTATAGGTATACAATGTAATGACATTCATTCATCATTGGAAATTTGCACCTTTTTTACATAGTCTCTCTTGGTTCTTATTTTTCACCCTTGCCCAGCCCTCCCTTCAACCCCTCCATTCCTCCCTATTTACAAAGATTTGGTTCCTATTTTTCCATTTTCTCATATTAATCCCATTCCCTTCTATCCTTTCCCCTAGCCCTCTCATCTCCTTCCCCTTTGCCCTTTTTCTTCCTATTTCATATTACCTATTATACATTTAGTCCTTATTTACACTTTCAGTTTCTCACACCAGAAAAACTATTCGGTATTTATATATGTGTGTCCTATTTATTTCACTTAAGAGTATCGCCTCAATGTGCATCCACTTAGCTATAAATGTCTCTAATTTCTCATTTTTTATGGCTGAGTAGTACTCCATTTTATAAAAAAACCACATTTTCTTTATCCAGTCTCCAGTTGATGGGCATTTGGGCTGTATCCAAGTTTTAGCTATCACAAACTGTACTGCTATGAACATGGGTGCACATATATCACTGTGGTATGATTCTTTTAATTCTTTGGGGAAGATCCCCAGCAGGGGAATAGTGGGGTCAAATGGGACTTCCAGTCCTAGTTCTTTGAGGTATCTCCATACTGATTTCCACAGTGCTTGCACCAGTCTACACTCCCACTTGCAGTGGAGCAGGGTTCCTTTTTCCCCACAGCCCTGCCAGCATTTGTTATTGGTTGATTTCATGATAGCAGCCATTCTTCTGGAGTGAAGTGGAATCTCAGCTTGGTTTTCATTTGCATCTCTCGAATGACCAGTGATGTTGAACATTTTCTCATGTATTTATTTGCTATTTCTACTTCTTTGTGTGAGAAATGTCTGTTCATTTCAGATGCCCATTTTCTGATTGAGTCTTTAAATTTGGGAGGTCTGATCTTTTTAAGTTCTTTATAGATTCACGATAGTAGACCTTTGCCTGAGGAAGAACAGGTGAAGATTTTTTCCCACATTGTGGGTTGTCTCTTCACACTGCTGGTGGTTTCTCTTGCTGGGCAGAAGCCTTTTAATAAGAAGAGATCCCACTTGTTGATTGTTTGGGCTAGTTCACGGGCAACTGACGTTTTGTTCATAAAATCTTTTCCTACACTGATGTCTTCAAGGGTTCTACCTAACCTCTGTTCCAACTGGTTCAGAGTTTCTATTTTAATATTTAGATCTTTAACCCATTTTGATTTTAGTTTAGTGCATGCTGAGAGATATAGGTCTAGTTTTAGTCTTTGGCAAGTTGAAGCTCGATTTTTCCAGCACCGTATATTAAAGAGGCTATCTTTCCTCCAGTGAGGGTGTTTGGCTCCTTTATCGAAGATGAGATGGCTGAGTGTGTCTGGCATTGTTTCTGCATCTTCTAATCTGTTCCACTGGTCCTCAGGTCTCTTTCTTTGCCAGTACCATGCTGTTTTTATCACAGTAGCTTTGTAGTATTGTTGCAGGATGGGGATTGTGATACCCCCCGGCCATGTCTCTGTTACCTAGAATTGCTTTTGCTATTCTCAGTCTCTTCTTGTTCCAAATGAATTTTTGGATTGTTTTCTCAAGGTCCATGAAGTATGCTGCTGGGATCTCAATTGGAATTGCATTAAATCTATAGAGCAGTTTTGGAAGTATGGCCATTTTCACTATATTAATCCTTCCTACCCAGGAGCAGGGGAAGTCTGTCCATTTTCTGATATCATCTTCAATCTCTCTTTTCAGAGTACCCTAGTTTTCAGAGAAGAGGTCTTTGATTTCTTTCGTTAGGTTGATTCCTAGGTATTTCAGTTTTTTGGATGCTATTGTGGAAGGAATTGTTTGCCCTATTTCTCTCTCAGTGAGTCTGTCATTGGTGTAGAGGAAAGCTATTGACTTTTGTGTGTTGACCTTGTAACCAGCTACTTGACCGAATTTGGTTATTAAGTCTAGAAGACTTTTGGTGGAGTTCTTGGGGTCTTCTATATAGAGTATCATGTCATCTGCAAAGAATGACAATTTGACTTCTTCATTTCCTATCTTTATTCCTTTTATTTCTTTCTCTTGTCTAATTGCTGTGGCTAATGTTTCCAGAACTATATTGAACAAGAGTGGTGATAGTGGACATCCTTGTCTTGTTCCTGATTTTAGTGTGAAGGATTTCAGTTTTTGACCATTTAGTATGATATTGGCTGTTGGTTTTTCATAGATGGCTTCTATCAGTTTGTGGTAGAGACCATCTATTCCAATTTTTTGTAGGGTTTTTATCATAAATGCATGTTGGATTTTGTCAAATGCTTTTTCTGCATCTATGGAAATAATCATATGGTTTTTGTCCTTGGCTCTATTGATATATATATTGAACCATCCCTGCATCCCTGGGATGAATCCCACTTGATCAGGGTGTATGATCTTCTTGATGATCTTCTGCATTCTGTTTGCCAGTATCTTATTGAGGATTGTTGCATCTATGTTCATTAGTGAAATTGGCCTATAGTTCTCTTTTTCAGTTGGGTCTTTCTCTGCTTTGGGGATCAAGGTGATGCTTGCTTCCAGGAAAGAATTTGGGAGTATTGCTTCTCTTTCAATTTCACTGAAGAGTTTAAACAGTAGTGGCAGTAGTTCCTCTCTAAATGTCTTGTAGAATTCAGCAGTGAAGCCATCAGGGCCCGGGCTTTTCTTAGTTGATAAGTTTTTAATTACATTTTCAATTTCATGGGTTGATATTGGGTTGTTCAGAATTTTTAGGTCTTTTTCATTCAACTTTGGTAATTCATATGTATCTAGGAATCTGTCCATTTCTTCTGTGTTGTCCATGTTATTGGCGTATAGGTTCTGGAAGTAGGTATTGATGATCCTCTGGATTTCTGCTCGGTCTGTTGTAATTTCACCCTTTTCATTCCTAATTGCATGGATTTGGGCCTTTTCTTTCCTTTTTCTGACAAGGTTGACTAAGGGTTTGTCAATTTTGTTGATTCTTTCGAAGAACCAACTCTTGGCTTCATTGATTTTTGGTATCGTTCTCTTAGTCTTCATTGCATTGATTTCTCCTCTGATCTTTATAATTTCCTCCCTTGTATGAGCTCTGGGGTTGTCTTGCTCTTCTTTTTCTAGAAGCTTAAGGTGCAGCATCAGGTTGTTTAATTAGGCTCGTTCTGTTTTCCTAATATGCATATTCACTGCTATGAATTTTCCTCATAAGACTGCTTTCATTGTGTCCCACAGAATCCAATATGTTGTATTGTCATTGTCATTTAATTGAAAGAACTGTCTGATTTCTTCTTTAATTTCCTCTGTGACTCATTGGTTATTCAGAAGTATGTTGTTCAATTTCCACATGTTTATGAAATTTTTTGAGTTTCTTTTGCTATGGGTCTCCAATTTCATCACACTATGGTCTGATAATATACAGGGGATAACTTCAATTCCTTTGCACTTATTTAAACATGTTCTATGTGTGAGCATGTGGTCTGTTTTGGAGAATGACCCATGTACAGCTGAGAAGAATGTGTATTCTGATTTTGTGGGGTGGAAGACTCTCTAAACATCTGTTAAGTTCATTTGTTCAAGAGTTCGATTGAGTTCTAGCATTTCATTACTTATTCTTAGTCTAGTTGATCTATCTATTTGTGACAGTGGGATGTTGAGGTCCCCCACTACAATTGTATTAGTGCATATATGACTTTTCATGTTTGTTAGTATTTGTTTTATATAGTTGGGCGCACTAGTGTTTGCTGCATAGATATTTATGATTGTCATCTCTTCCTCTTGGATTCTTCCCTTTACAAGGATGTAGTGTCCTTCTTTGTCTCTCTTAATCAGTGTTGATTTGACATCTACTTGATCTGCAAAGAGGATAGCTACTCCTGCTTTTTTTCAGGTTCCTGTCACATGGAGTATTGTTTTCCACCCTTTAACTTTCAGTCTGTGAGTTTTCTTTTGAATTAAGTGTGTTTCTTGTTTGCAGCATATTGTTGGATTTTGCTTCTTGACCCATTCTGCCAGACTATTTCTTTTAATTGGTGAATTGAGACCATTAACATTGATGGTTATAACTGAAACGTATTGACTTGTCATTGCCATGACTTTTTCTTTTTGTTGGGTTCTCCTCCTTTCCATTTAATTTCTTGTCATGCCAGATGGGTTCATTCTGCTTTGCTTCCTGGGGTTGTGATCCTCAATGTCTCTTCCTAGGCTATTGTGTAAACTTCTTTGGACTGCTGGTTTGGTATTCACGAAGTTCCTAAGGTGCTCTTTGTCATGAAAGTATCTGATTTCTCCATCCATTTTGAAAGATAGTTTTGCAGGGTACATCAATCTGGGTTGGAGGCTGTTTTCTTTTAGGGCTTGGAATATGTCACTCCAAGCTCTTCTTGCCTTGATGGTTTGCATTGAGAAGTCTGCTTTGATTCTGATAGGCTTTACGTTGTATATGATTTGTTTCTTTTCTCTGACTGCTTGTAGAACTTTGTTCTTCTGTTGAGTTTCTGGAATCTTAACAAATTTATGCCTATGTGTAGATTTTTTTTGATCAAGGCTATTTGGAGTCCTACATGCCTCACGTATCTGTATATCAAGCTCTTTTCCCCTGCTTGGGAAGTTTTCTGCCATTACTTCTGTGAAGAGATTTTTTTATGTCATCTGTACTCTCTCCTGTTTCTTCGTTGACTCCAATCAGTCTTATGTTATTCTTCTTTGCATCATCTAGCAGCTGCTGGATTGATTTCTCATGTTCCCTTATAAGTTTGAAGCAATTTTTCTTTTCCTGGTCACTAATTGCAATCTTATCTTCTATATCTGAAATTCTGTCCTCACATTGGCTCATTCTGCTGTGTAGACTTTCAGTGGAGATTTTCATGTCCTGGAAATCGATTTGCATTTGTTTTATGGATTCCATTTGTTTCCTATGTTGGGATTCCATCATGTTCCTCAGCTCCTCTCTAGATTTATTAATCATATCTTGCACCATGAGCACAATCTTTGCTGTTATCTGAGAAATTATTTCTGATTTCATTTTTTCCAGATCCCCTTTTGTTGCCAGTTCAGTGGGTCCAGGTGGTTGAGTATCAGAGTGTTCCATCTCATTTCCCTTTGGGGTTGCTGTAGGTGATCTGGTAGTCTGGTTTTGAGACTTTTTTATATGTTTTCTCATTTCAACTTGGTGGGGGGGCTGTTGGCACCTGCACAGATTACCTCCTCTGAGCTGGGAGAGGTGGGACAGGGGCCGGGAGCAGCAGTAGGGATGGTGGCCCAAAAGCCCTTTCCTGTGGGCTGGGAGCAGTGGGAGGGATGGTGGCCCGGAGGCCCCTTCCTCTGGGCCAGGAGCAGTGGGACAGAAGGTGGCCCAAAAGCCCTTTCCTCTGGGGTGGGAGCAGTGGGGGGATGGTGGCCGGGAAGCCCCTTCCTCTGTACCAGGAGCAGTGGGACGGCGGCTCAGAAGCCCCTACCTCTTGGCCAGGAGCAGCAGGACTCAGTACCGTGGTCTGGTGTCCTCTGCATCTTTGTAGTGTAGAAACAGGTGGCTGTCTGTCTGCAGCTGACTGATTCGGCATGTTCCGCGTGACTCGGGACCTTGGTAGGGAGTGTGCAGGCCTGCCTGTCTGCGGTGGGCTGATTCCGCAAATGTTCTTTTTAACAGCACTAATCTTTTTAGCAACTACACCCTCCTTGGGCCTAACTTTACAGGGGATCCCTTTCTATCCAAGCTGTACAATTTTTATATCTTTTGGTTTTGCTAATTGCTTCTGATTCTCATTCTCCTGCCTAAAAGTAGACAGCGATACTCATGCCACTTCCTGAACATTGAGTTACTTTGAAATTTCCTCTACCAGATTAATTAGCCCACTGTCTTTAAGCTTGATATTACACAAAATTTTGGGACATGGACAAAACGTAGAGAAATTCTTTGCCAGAATGAAACATACATAGCCTCTAGTGCAGTTTCTAGTTATAGTCCTTGTTTCCATCTGATAGCTCATGAGCCTGGCCTTCACTGTCCACATTCCCGTCAGAACTCTGATTTCCTGAGTTTGAAGCAGTTTCTCCTATTAAGCACTGCTTATCACATTCTAGTGCTTCTCTCATCTTATCTCCAAACTTTTCTGAATTTCTTGCACAAACAAGTTCTAAAGACTTCTGAATCACCTTGTTGTATATATTCATAACAATAATCCCAAGCTCAGTACCAGTTTTTGGAATTAGTCACTTGTTCATCACTAGGACAAAATACCTTACCTTGGCAACTTAAAGGGGTAAAGGTTTATTTTGGCTCAGGGTTTCAGAGGATTCAGTTAGCTGGCTCCAAAGCACAAATGGCATGGTGGCAAGGCTTGGTGGAAGAAAACTGCCCAACCTGTAGAGTCAGGAAGCAACTTCTTTAACCATGCTCCACCTCCTACAGCATATTCACCTGTGAACTCATCAGTTGATGAATCCACTCATGAGTATAGTATCCAGATAATCCACTCATGTTCTAAAATCCTCATCTGTGAATACATGTGACTTTTTGGTGACATTGTTTTTGAAACATGGTCTCACTATTTAGTTCAGGCAAGCCATGAACTCACTATGTAGCCCAGGCTGACTTCAAACTCATGATGATTTTCCTGACTCTGCCTCCCAAATACTGGGATTACAGGAGTGTTCCACTCAACCAGGCAGCATTTTAGGTCTAAAACATAACACTGAATTGGAGTGACATAATGGAACTGAGGAAACACAGGCTGGTGAGCTCCAAAGGACAACCTCAAGAGCCTCTGCTCATAGTGCCATGACAGCACACATCCAGGGGGAAAAGTTGTCATTCAAGTTGAGGGAATTCAGATCAACTACTTGTCCAAAGCAGAGGTTTTAAAGGTATTGTATATAGTAAAGAATAACAACAGCAAAATTCAGCCTGGTGAGTTCTTATTAAAGCAATCTTATAAACTGTCTTTTTTTTCCTCCAAAAATGTTGTAGTTGAGCTAATGTACGTGAATTTATTTTTTGTGGATATACTGAAACTATAATCAGTTTCTCTTGAGTTTAAATGAGAGACTAACGAGTGGCAGGAAAGGCAAGAGAGGGAAAAGGGATGTATTTTAATGACAAGAAGTGGAAGGGGTTACTTTCAACAAATCTGATCGTAGAAGACTGAGTTTTTCTCATTTATGACATACACTCAGAGATTTATCGTTGGCAATTAAATTCATAGTTAAGTATAGCGGTAGTTGTGGGAACATAACAGTAGAACAGCTGTAAAGATAAAAAAAAGTGTGGAATACATTTAAGTACTTTCCCTATTTACTAGTATTCTGGATCCTCAAATGACCAGAGAGTTGTTATTGGCTGTATTTCATGAAAGAGAAAACTCGCTGACCTGACTGCTATCAAAACTCATAGAACTTGGCCACAGAGCACAGAGTTTACATTCAGTATGGATGCCTCCTAGCTTCTGGACCTTTTCCTTACCTGACAGCATTCCAGATCATGTGCTTCTGTGCCATCCTTCCTGCAAACACGTACTTGGTACTTGTTTGCCCATCTCCCCGTACAAAATGTGGAAACACAAACTGCAGGTGAAATATCTCTGAGCCATCTGTTGAACCTTACATGCAGCATCACATGGCTATATTCACTTGCAGGCCTATATGGATTTCAAAATCAAACTGTACTAAAAATTTACCATCTTCTCCTCTCTCAAGTTGTTCCTCCTTCAGGGTCTCTTATGCTCATGGACAGCACCCAATTCTTCAATTTAATTCAGCCCTGGAGCTTGCTGATGAGTCCATATTTTATCTCTGTTCCTTAAAACACTCCTGCCATATACTGCTCATCAGGTGCTTCTGCTCATCTGCTACCCATTGGACCTCTTCTTCTGGCCTTCTTGCTGCTCACCTCTCTCAGGGATCCTTCTAACACTCCTGTATCACATTTGAGCCTATGGACTGAAGCTCTCCCCAGCCTTCAGCACCTCTGGTCCATCCTCCACCACCCTTCTGTATTTCTTTTATGTATAATTAGAATTCCAATTTATGAAGTCTGAGAAACACACCACTGATTACTTGTTCCCACTGGAAATTATTTCTTTTTATCACTTGGCTGCTAGGTCACTACTTGTGTGCTTGTTCCTATGTTCCTAAACTATCTCCATCTTCCTTTGCTGCTTCTTTTACTTCACTGAGGAACCTACTGGTGGTCATTCCCTGGGACCATTGCTTCCAATAATGCTGTTTGAAATATTAGGTACATGTATATGTTAATAACATTCACAGGTATATCTTCCTCTAGAACTATCAGCTGAACTTCAAAATCATGACTGACCCATGTCACATCTCACAAGTTTAACAAGCTTCTCAAATTTGATGTCTCCCAAATCAAACCCCTAATTCCTGCTCCTTGACAAAACTATGTCTGTAGTCCTCTTCATGTTGCTCAATGGAAATGTTATCCCTCTGGTTGTTCAGACTTTGTCCCACCCAGACGAGCCCTCCCACTCCCCAAAACAGTCAGAGCATACTTCTGCCATTACACCTGCTGCTCCCAAACAAACACTAATTTTCCCTCAGACCTTCCAAAATTCCCTTTTTTAAGTACTCTATCAACAAAATATTTTCTCACCGTTGTATAGAAAATAATAATCCTCACCATAATTCTCTGTCCCCTACTGTATATTTATCCCTAGCTGAAAGTCTTTATATTTCTTTATTATCAATTATCTCTCTCCCTCTACTAAAGTGTAAGGCATGAAACTTACATATTTTGGTAGTCAGAGCAAGACCTGCAATGTAATAGACACCCAAGTATCTGTGGAGTGGATGTGTGAATAGATGAATACATGACTAATAGCTCATATTCTTTATAGCTGCATAGTTCATACATCTGCCGGATCTCTTATGCTGTATTACACATATAGGCTAATTTCTCTTTGTCACTACATTACAGTTTTCCTACGAGCAAAGCCCTATTTCATTGGTACTTATGTTCTTGTGCCTACAAAGTACTTGGCACATACTAGGTGCCACATGCTTTTTATGTGAAGGAAAGAAAGTAGGGGGAAGGGAGACTGAGAGAGCATGGTCAGCTCAGTGCAGGGTAACTGAGATTTATCATCTTTTCTCCTTAGAAAATAGCCCCTTTTCACCTAAGAGTGCTTTCCTTTTAAAATAATCAATAAGAAAAGTTCTTCCCCTCCAGGAGTAGGAATTTGGAAGATCATGAATGAATATGCTGCCTAGTAATAATGCCCAAGAATCACAGCCATAAATCTCAGGTTAAGGGAGCAATCACATAGCATTCTGAATGTACTATTGCACATCACTATTACTCTGCAGTGAGTAATGAAGGTCATTCAGAGTGCACAACAAATTAATGATGAAATGAGTCTTTAAATCTAGTGCCCTAGATTTATACATAGATAAACTGAGACCAGAATAGAGTCCACCCAAATACCACATAGAAAGTTAATGGCAGAGTCGGAATTTGAAATTAATTCTTTTCAATCCTAGTTTAGTTTTTCTTAATGTATCAGACCCTAATCACTCCACATCTAATATCTTGTTAATAAACAGGTACAATTTTTCTCTTATTGATAACACTGTATTTTCTATAAATAAGACAACGAAGGAAACATTTCACCCAAACCCATCTGTGACTTGAAGTTAGGCTGTGAGGTTGCTTATCAGAGCGTTAACCTACCAATGAGGATAAAAAGAGGAGGCCATGAAGACGCTGAGCCCTAACGAAAATTAACATTGTCAACAGCAAAGCATACAGATGTAGCCCAAACTTTCCACTTAACTGACTTTCACTGCCTTAATACTCATATTTGCCCTTGTCTTCTGTGTGAAAGACAAAGCTGACTCTGATTTGAGATTTTAAAATCCCTACTGTACATCCCAGATCTGCTAACAACAGATTCATTTGGACCCAGAAGTTGTTAGAGTATCTCTGGCTGTGTAACCTAAAAGGAATTTATTCTGAAAGATCCTGTGTCAATATTTCTTTCATTTTCCTCTTTCTGCTCTGGATAGTTCTAACTCTTCCTTTCAGGACTGCATGTTAGGATAATATTTAGAATCATATCCTCATTCGTCCTCTCACCTTCCATACTTGGCTCAGAAAATCTCATTCATTCCTATAGCTTGAAATGTCATCTAGCGGCTGGTGATTCCAAACGATGTCTCTCACCACTGTCTTGAACAGAACCCCCAATGTTCAATTTCCCACTGTGCAAGCCACTGGACACCACTTTGAATGTACTGTTGGTCAAGATGGTCTCGTGAGCCACTACTGTTCTTTGCAGGCACCTGGCCCACACAGACCCAGGTGGAGAACTTGCAAGGAAGATCTGGACTCCCACAGCCCAGGACAGAATCTTGAGCTGACCCTGGTCCTCTGACATAGAGAGGGACTGCAACCATTAGGCTCTGACGCTGGCCATGCACAGAACAAATGCAGCTGCGATCTCTACAGAAGACCCATCGAAAATAAGGAGGAAGTGCTCCAAAAATAAATATGAAAAGAATGCAGGATGTATGAGACATGGCATATATAATAATCTTAAGGTCAGTATTATTTGCATGATTCTTATAATCCTGGCACTATACTAAATACTTGTATCACTGTCACATTTAATTTTCATTATAACTGTATTAAAATCTGCATTGAAACTGGGTGTGGTGGCGCACACCTATCATCTCTGCACTTGGGAGGCTCAAGCAGGAGGATCACCTTGAGTTTGAGGCCAACCTGGGCTACATAGTGAGTTCAAGGCCAGCCTGAACCACACAGAGACAAATTGTCTCAAAATATAAAAATAAAACTGCCTTTAACGATGAAAAATTAAGGCCAAGACCAAGAGAGTGTAACTTTTCATTCAACTCACAAAATGTGTATAATAGAACCGGGGTTTAAAGCAGGTCTCAATAGAGAACTCAAGTGCTCTTCTTCCTCTCCATGCCATACCCTTCTTCATTTGCGATTTTCCCTACAGGGCAGCCCAGGCTAACCACTCCTTTTGCTCGTCAAATAATCATCCCAGTTCTTAAGAGTTCCTAGAAGACAAGCCTTCACATGTACTAACCAGAGGTCATATAAATGGCCCACAAGCTCTACTGAAACTACCAGCATCCCACCTACAAGTATCACAGTTTCCAATATCTGTGCACAATGTGTGAAATGTGCAGGCTACACCATCAGAGTTGTAGATGAGAAGTCAGAAAATGGCCTTGGAGGGCGTTTCTTAAGAATGTCAGGAGTAATCCTTACTTCAAAAGGGGGTTGTTTTCTTGAAGGGAAGGTGTATTTGTCAACGACAGGCCAAAATGAGCTGAGGGAAATGCCAATACAAAGCAGAACTGCAGGGCCCCACTCACCAGATGGGCCTAGGCTCTGCTACTTTTGTTCCTCTAATAGTAAAAATAACTCTGTGAACAGGGAACTGCTATAATTGGGATGAAAAGGAATGAGGAACTCAGGCTCCTGAGTCCAAGGCAGGAGGAAGATGGAGAGCAGCACAAACGAGTCTTGTGAAATCACAAGTCACTGTGGACAGGCACGACTGCTCAGCCTCTACAGTGACACAAGTTTACCTTGGACGGGTACCTCGGCAACACTTCAGGACCAGCTCGGGCTGAAGGCCATCCATAGACACAGCTCTTTACAGCCAAACACCTTTGTTCCAGGATAAATTTTTTTAAGAAATCACAAGAGTGTGAAATGAAAGCTGACCAGGGGAGAAGGAGTAGGCGGCATTCAGCCCAACCTCGTAAGAAGAAACCGCAGTCCGTAAAGAGGATGGGACTCAGCACTATCACACAGGGAGTTGGGACCAACAACAGCTTGCAGGAGGATTACGATCCAAACCTTAAGGCCTGATCCTTCCAGTCTCTTTTCCTGATCACAACCCTTGCTTACTGAATTCTACATTGTTCCCCTGGTGAAGTATTTCCAACATTCTTCACAACATAAAGAACGACAATACATTCAAGACACACTAGGGGGGAAATGTAAGGCCTCTTTGGTCCAGAGGAAGTGAACACTGAGGTCTCAGCCAGTCCCCCTACTCCAAGCACCTTGGCCCCTCACCAGAGCATTCTGCCACAGTCCGCCATGCTTCCTTCACTACCCGCACACGCTACCTACACAGCCTAGAATGCTTTTCACCTAGAGAGCTTGTACTCATCCTTCAAGCTCAAGAACCCTGCATCCAAGAAATCATCTCTCAACTACTTCCCCACTAGTGCCTTTTCATGTATGCTCCCAGAGAAGTGAATTGCCCTTCAGTGGAGCACTGGTTTGAATGTGCATTGGTGTGATTATTTGATCAATATTATCATCCAGTGAAGGGGACGGCGACTGGATCAAGAGAACAAGGAATATGTTTCTTTTGCCCATATTATCCCCCAGCCTTTGGCATATAGCTTCTAGTAAGTTCTCAATGAGAATATGTTGGCTAAATGGCTACAGTTTATAACCTAAGACTTCCAGAGGAGTACTTTGTCATGGTATGACTTTCTGACCATACTTCTTAAACTTCCTTAACACTAAACCTTTATTCTCTTGTAAAATTCTGTTAGTACTTGCAGAAGGAGTATTCTCCAGAGCACAATTAGGGAAAGGCTGAGGATTTGAGGAAGGAAGCAGGTCTAGATGTCAGCAGACCTAGATTCTAGTCCAAACTCGGTCACTTCCGTTCTGTACTACTGCAGGAAACTATAGCTCTCCTCCATTCTTCTCTGGACACATCTGCCCACAGATCAGCCTCTTCTGACTCTAATACTCCTTCCTTTCTAGGTGAGTGTACCTTCTACAGCTTTTCCGTCACTTTAATAACTTACCTCCAGTTATCTGGTATCTATGTATTTCCTTCTAAGTGTGCCAAGTAGGTAGTTTTCAGGGTTCCCAAAGTTCTTCCTGCTTTCCAAATTGACTTTTCACATTAACTTGAGAAGTCTGATTTCTTCTACAGTTGCTCCATTGAACTCAGTCATATTTAGCTTAGGTGGCTGGGTGAGTTGCTCTGCACAGGGAATCACTGTCATCTTAATAAAGCCTCTTGCTTTCTTAACTCCAAACAGAGTGATTCAAGCACCACAGCAAGCAGGACAGAGGAGACACTTTGGAGAATACAGACCTTTCAGTGATGCAAGCACCGTTTCATACAGCCCTCTTCATAGTTATGGATGCTGAGTACAGGCTCATAAATAAACTAATGAAATCCAGGCCATAGAAGGCTCAGTGAGTCTTCTTAGTCAAAAGCCAAATTCCGCGGTTTCCCCAAGAGTAGGAAGGCACCCAAGGACAACCCTGCTGAGTTAGCAGGAAGACAGATTGGGCCAATGTGAGCCTGGCAAGGGCACCCTCCAAGGGCACTGCAGAGGGGGAAACAGATGCCAATCTAGTTCAGAATGCACAGTGGGAGCATCAGGAATAGTGTAGCAAAGGGAAGAGAAGGAATCCAAGCCAGATGCCTCACAGCTGGAAGCAAAAGCACTGCTCACTGCTAGAATGCCGCAAAGCAAATGGCACAGAGGAGTGGAAATTCTCCAGTTCCCAGGCAATAAAAAGAGTCATCACACCATCACTGAGCACGGACTACTCTTGGGTGAAAACTTCCTTGGGGTCCATGAAGGAGAAAGCAGCCCTCTCAAAATCTCACTTGAAACAAAGATGTGCAGGGCTAAGGAGCCCCTCAACTCAATAGTAATAAGTCTGTAGACCCCCCTCCGTGAACCCCTGCACACTCCATTCTGTGACCCCCTGCACACTCCATTCTCCTGAGCACCCTTCAGATTCCAGAGCATGATCTAGGCCAAGATCATCTCTCAGTGACTCACTCTCTGTAGCAGAGTTAGCACATTTTTTTTCTGCAAAGGGCCAGAGAGTTAGTATTTTAAGCTTAATGGACCGTGTTCTCCATCTTCCAATCAATGCTCAGCTGGGCCAGGGTAGCATGAAAGCTACCACAGACAGCAGACTGGCTATATTCCAATAAAACTTCACACAGACAGGCAGTGAGCTGAATGTGACCCTTAGGCTTCAGTTTACTGACCTCTGTGCCACAATAGACCAGGAAGGACACTCAATACCTCACTTCCTATTTGCTTAGCCAGAGTACAGTGCCTCACCAGGAAAGGTCTCTCAAGTTCCCAAAGTCAGAGAGTTGGATTAACTGCTCTAGGCCCAAGAGTTCTTCAGTCTACAAGCCACACTTTCCTCCAGTATTCAACGAAAGCTTCATCACAGCGAAATCCCTGGTCTTAGGAGTTCATTGTTCCAGTTCTGGGCATAATAGTTATAAGGCACAATGAGGGAAAATGTTGCAGACTGACCAGTAGGTTTCCGATGGTATGCACAGTTCTACCATGATTACTATCAAGGAGAGTAGTATTATCCATTAGCTTTATACCCTAATGCACCATAGCTTAATGACCACAGATGGGATGACTGCAACTGAAGGAATTAGTAAGACCCTTTATTGACTAAAAATCTAAATAAAAACATATAACAAACCAAAAAGAGAGGGATATGCAAAGCCTTAGACCACGAGTCAGAAGGTCAGAGTCCCAAACATGGTTGGGACTGATTGTGTATGTGTGTCTGCCTGTGCACACACAGACACACACACGTGTGTGAGTGTGTGTGTAGTGATACTGGGGATCAATTCCAGGGCTTTGCACATGCTAGGCAGGCACTTTGTCCCTGAGCTATTCCACCAGCTCTGCTGATATCTTAAGGTTTGGGGTTAAGTCTATCAGAGTAGTTTTTCTCATTAAGGTAGCTCTTTAACATATCTTGTCAGTTCCCTGAATAAAAGCAAAGCTTTAGAAAAATGGAAACTCTGCTTCCCTCTCCCTCCTTGCCTTCTATCTCTTTGCCCTCTGAAATCTACCCTGAAGTGACAGGAGCATAACACATACCTACCCAGTGCCCACACATCTCCACGGAGCTTTTCTCTCCTGGCAAATCACCATCTGCACTTGGTGCCTACTCTATCTACCTCCCAGCTGTATTTATCTTTCTGGTCTCTATTTAGACATCTATCTTCTATAACACATTTTTGTCCCCTAAAACTGTGTCTGCTGTTTTTTTACGATCCCACATAACTTTCTTTCACGATGATTACCTCACCACATATTATAATTTCTTATTCACCATAATGCACTAGAATTTTTTCATAGTCTCCAGTGTATCATCAAAACGTAGTAATCTTTCCTATTTACGTCAAGAGTTCACTTATGGAACTAGCTAATTGATAAACAGCATATTTTGAAATGGTTTGAAGAGATAGAGAAGCATCTAATTCCGAGGAATGAAAACACGTGAAAAAAAGAAAGCCATCAAAATCTTGTTTTGATTTAAACTTTCCCTTTGATGAATAGGAAACACTTCAAAAGTTAAATTTATGCTTCAAACTGATATCCAACCAATTTTTCAAAACACTGACGCTTGCTTCAAAATAATGCAATGAGGCAGAAGTAAACAAATTGGAGTAATGAAACAAGATTGGCCATAAATTAATAATTTCTGCAGCTAGGTGATAGGTATATGGGCGTTTGGTTTAATATTATATGAGATGCTTTTACCCATTTCAATTTCACTTTTACATACTGAGACAAGAGCAGTCCCTTCAATAAATGACGCAAAGAAAGCTGTAGATTTTTATGCAGAAAAATGAAACCAGAACTTTTTCTCACCCCATATACAAAGATTAACTTAAAATGGATTTAAGACCTAAACATCCATCCCAAAGTTACAAAACTACAAGGGCCAACATTTTTTAGATTTGATCCAAAGTAAAACTAACAAAATAAAAAGTAGACAAATGAAGTTACATCACGATAAAAAGCTTCTGCATAACAAAGAAAGCAACAGAGTGAAGACACAATCTATGGTGGGAGAAAATACTCGCAAGTCATACATTTGATGAGTAATTAATATTCAGAACAGATAAGAAACTCAATCAATGCTATAGAAAGAAACAAATCACCCAATTTTAAATAAATAGGGGACCTGAAAAGACATTTCTCAAAAGATGACATAGAAATGGGCAATAACTATATTTTTAAAAAATTCTCAGTGATCAGTAATCCTCAGGGAAATGCAAATCCAACACACAATGAGACAGTCTCCTCACACCTGTTAAAATGGCTGTGAACAAACCATAATAATAACTGCTGTCAAAGATGTGAAGAAAATGGAACACTTGCACACTGTTGGTGGGAACGTCAGTTACTTCAGCCATTATAGATTACTTTATGTAAGTTCCTCATAAATCTAAAAATAGAATGACTGTATGATCCAACAAGCTGGCTTTTGGGCATTTACCCAAAAGACTTAAATGGAATATTTTGAAGAGATGTCTTCACTCCCATGTTTATTGCAGCACCATTCACAATGATTATGTCATGGAATCAACCTAGGTGTCCACCAACAGATGAAAGGATAAAGAAAATGTGATATACATAATGGAATACTATTCAGCCTTTAAAAAATAAGACGTTCTGTCATTTGTGACAACATGGATGGAACTGGAAAACATTACATGAAATAAGCCAGACACAGAAAAACAAATCCCACAGGATCTTACTCACATGTAGAATCTAAAATAATCAAAAGTAAAATCAGAGAAGCAGAGACTAGAATGGTAGTTTCGGAGATTAGGAATGAGGGAAAACAGGGAGATGATACTTAAAGGACACAACGCCTCACTTAGGATGCATAGTTTTCTGTTTTGAGATGTAGTTCACACATGGAGAATAAAAGAATGGATTGTGCATTTTAATATTGCTAAGAGAGTAGATTTCAAACGTCTTTATCACAAAAAGTAATTATGCGTGAGATGATGGATATGTTAATTATCTTGATTTAATTATTATACATTGCATTCCTAAATCATAGCACATTGCTTTTTACCTGATACATATATACAACTATAAACTTTCAACTTTCAATTATAAAAGCAAAAGACATAATAGTTTTATGTAAAGCAGCAAGACTAACAGGAAAACCAAAATAAGAAACCATTATAGTTTTATCTTTTCCAACATATTCATGCATATTCCACTTAAAATAGCATTGTGTAGGAACAGTTACATATTATTTTTAAAGATACAAACTCAACTGTAGGATTAATTTAAAACTAATTAAATCTGCTATTTGAAATTACATACCATGCTTTGTCTTATCAATCATAATTTCTGAAATTATTATAGATCAGTAGTCATAATGGCACAAACAATATGTAGAAAAATTATTATAATTTAAAGAAATTTTTATGAAAAACTAAAATACATCACTCTGTGAAGAATGAAAATAATTACCACCTTATAAGAAACTGACCACACCATAGACTGGGAGAAGAAGTTAGAAGAACCCTGTTGGAGCCGGGTATTTAGCTCAGTGGTTCCACCACCTGCCTTGCAAGCGTAAGGTCCCGAGTTTGATCCCCAGTACCAAAAAGAAAAAAAAAAAAAAGCAGAAGAACCTTGCTGAACCCAAAAATTTGAAATGTCTTCTCCACTCTCGTGGTCTGCTGTTTTAGAATCACAAACAGCCGTCATATGAGCAGGAGTCGCCATATTTCAACAAAGAGGCATTGCTCACTTGCTGCTGTTTAACGCGTGGCCCATGCTGGACAGACTCTCATGGAGGCTCACAGTAACAAGACATAAATGAGTCACCCAATACTCCCCAACAGGGCATTCAGGCAGATAGTTAATCACCAGCAAGAAATCAACAAAAGGAGGAGTTCTATTTTTCTTAATTCTTCTTCCTATTATTTTTGTTAACTCGTAAAAGCTAGACACGTCCTTCAGGAAACAGACCCAGCTTTCTAAAAATTAGGAGGAAATTTGCCAGAGAAAGCAAGTACTAGGGCATTGGGTTTAACGAATAAGGTCCAAGTTCTAGCGAAGACATTGACCCTCTGTGCCAAGTCCCATCCCACCTCCGAGTTTCATGTCCTCTGTATGCAAAACAGCGGTGGGAACAGGGCTGGTCATGAGGTTTACAGGGCTCACCTCGCGGTGTATTAGATTCCTGTTGCTGCTTCAACAAACTGCCCCAAGTTCAGTGGCTTAAGACAACAGTCACGATCCTGTGGATTTAGAAGTCAGAAGTGCAAAACGAGCCTCATGTGTCTAAATCAAGGGATGTTTGGATTTCCTGCACGGGCATAAAGGTGAATCTATTCTTTGGATTTTCTAGCTCTAGAGGTCACTGCATTCCTTGGTTCCTTTCTATACCTTCAAAGCCAGTAAATGAGTATCTTCATGCACAAATACGTGCACATGTGCGCACACACACGCATAAATTTTTTTTTTTTTTTTGTACCGGGGATCGAATTCAGGACCTTGCCGCCTGCAAGGCAGGTGGCACAACCACTGAGCTAAATCCCCGGCCCCTACATGCAGAAATTTATTCCAAACACTTGGTTTATGCAAAAATTCATGCTGGAAGTCCAAAAAATGTATCAGACAGAGCAATGAGCTGGAAGCACTCAGGCATGAGATGAATCTGCAGGCTACAGGTACAGTTTCTTCTTCCACTGAGAAACATCAGTTTTCTTCGCATGTCCTTGTGAGTGACTACACAAGGCCCACTCCAGTTATAGACTGTTCAATTCCCCAGGGGAAACTGGTCTGCCCCTTGCCTTTGCTCTAACACCTCTGCCTGCCAATAATAGGTGGTTCTGGAAAGCCAGTTGTGGAAGAAGGTGACCTGGTCATTGGAAGGAGAGAACTGTAGCACTTCCTAGGTCTTGAAGTCAAGCCGCCAAAGGCTCCAAGTGGTTATGAGGCTGCTGCCTCAGAAACTGGAAGATTTAAAGCATACTAATTGCTCTGGTTCCCAGGTGGCTGCAGGCTGCTCAGAAATGTTGAGGTCAATCTGTCTGTCTGTCAGACTGTTTGCCTTACCCTCCTCCCTTTTCTAAGGCAAAAGGTAAACTATGTAAAGGTAACTGCAGTATGGAACGACAGGAATATGCCTTCCATCCCAGTAGTGGGCAGAGGAAGCAATGGTTCACCTTGAAGAAGGCAGCAGAAGAAAGCCATCCAATAATTCAGGTCACATGAGTGTGTTCTCCTTGTACACTCACAGAACTGAAATTATTCTTTCTCTTTAACATACTCCTCCACACTTTTAGTATTATAAAATATATTCATTTTAACATTTATTGAATGCTTACTATTCGCCAGGCACCATCTATACATCTGTACTTTATATACATTTCACTTGTACGGCTCATTTAATCTTCTCAATACCTTCATGGTAATTATGATCATACTCATTTTATAAAGAATAAAGTGAGGTAAACAAAGGTTAAGCAAGTCATCCACGATATAGTAGAACTAAGACTTATCACACACGTGTGCTGTAACTCCCCAGCTTACGAAAGGTTTCTGCTCTGGGAGCGTGTTCATGAGTCATATTTGTTTGTAGGTCCAACAAAGTGACTCTTACACAGTATACCTGTGAAAGCTCACAACCCAAATGTTCGTAAGTTGGGGGAACTTACTGTATTTGACATCAGGTAGTGTATAAAATCTTAATTTAGAAGTAATGCTTTTCATATTCTTATAGTTCATACACTTAAAGTTCAAGACACAAATTAATCACCTATGAAAACACGTTGTACATCGGGTCTGTAGTCATGCCTGGAGACATCTTTTGAATTGTGTAACATAATATCCCAGGTCTCATTTCTGCCCAAGTTGTAAGAGATTCAATGCTTTATAAATTTCTATTTCATTCAAATTTATATTGATTCTAGAAATGTTACCAAAACACCCAAGGAACTACTTCAAAAATATTTTAGACTCCCCCTCAAACATTTTTTAAGTGTATTTTTGTGATCCTCACAATACAGCTTATTATACTGCTTTATAATGCTTATCAATTCATATATGTATACAGTTTAAAGTACAAAATAATATTACAACACTCAAAAATAAAATTTTGCACATAGTATTTTCCCAACTTCTTTATCACCCAGAAACATTCATTCTCACTCTCGTTGGTCTGTAGGTCTTCATTTTTTAACAATGTGCTTATTCTGCTATTTCTTCATTTATCAAAATTACCCAAAACATATTATCATCCTGTTGTGGAAATTTTGGGATTCTTCTAAATATAGTCTCACATTTATCTCTAATTCTTTCCTTTTACTTAGTTATATAACATCCTTTGGTTAAGTAGAGATTATATTTCTATGTAAGTATAGTTTGTAATAGTTTTCTTATTTTTTTCTTTTGCTCCTGTGTATGCTTAACATTACTATATCTTTCAAACGTTCTTACTTTGTACAATAAAGTTTTCAGTGAGTCAAATGGTCTGCGTAATCATTTGCTTCATTATTTTCAGAAGACATGCCACCTAAACCTACACATCTCACTGTTGCTATATATTAGAGCTCTCCAAGAATGCTCAATACTTTCAGGAAAATTCTTTATCTCACTTCCACATTGGGTTGACTACTTCTTAGACCAAACGCCTTCACTCTTTTGATTTGCTGTTACATTTCATAGCATTTGTCTTCTACAGCCTCCTGAAAAAGGCATAAAAATAAAAATGCTAATGAAATTTGCAAATATGCTTTTCTACATCACTGATAATTTAGCTTGGTATAGAAATACAGGTTGAAATTAATCTTTCAAGTTTTTTAAAATGCTTTTCTAATTTTATGGTGACATCTGTTGTTATTCTGGGTTTTATTTCCATGATTCTTCTCTTCCCCACATACTTTTGAGCTCTTGCTGTGAGTTATCTTGAAATAAGTTGGGGAAGCTAATGTTGCCAACTCTTTCAATCTAGACTCTGTTCTGCATTATCTCTTTGACATTCCTTTTCCAACATGTTTGGGGTAAATTGTCATCAAGGAAAGGAATAATTCTTTTATTTGTTCCCTTATTTTACACTCTATTCTATCTTATAGATTTACTTAACTTAAGCTTTCAATTTTGTACTGATGTTTTTTCAACACTAGCATAATGACCAGAAGCACCGATTGCCTGGATTCTGTTTCTGACTCTACCGGTTAGTATTTCAATGACCTTTGACAAGTAATGTAACTTGTCTCAAGTTTCCTTTCAGGGAAAATGGTGATAATATTAGCTAACACTCAGGGTTCTTGGGAGAGTGAATGAGTTAAAATTTAAATTGCAGAAGTTAAAATTTAAATTGCCTGACATGTAGTAAAATGCTACATAGTTGATTTTAATTTAAATAATTATGAGCCTTTCCAGTCCTAGCCGTCTTTAACACTGGTGAACAGCATGGAACCACAAAAAGTAACACTGTCTGTGAATTTTAACTTTGTCTCTGTACTTCTTCCAGGCTTCTCTTTCTCCTGTTAATCTGTCTTCTGTCAAGTTAAGCCACAGCTCACCCATCCCAGAGCCTAACCAGGTAGAGCAAAGTTTGTCCTCCTGACTCTGCAGCGCTGAATCTCCTTCAGTTGGCCACAACTCTCTGGTTCTCTCTTGGAAACTCATTTCTCCCTCACTTCCTGTCTCAGGGCTCCAGGTGTGGGCACGTGACACAGATCCAACATGAATGTCCCAGGTTGGAAATCCCTTATTTCATTGACTGGTTCAGAAATGAACCTAATTCTGTCAATCAGCAATAATTTGGGGACCACTGGATGTGTACAGAAAGACATGCTTTCTTTTCCCAGGATACAGCCCTCAAGGCATGATTGGTACCCAGGGAAGATATCTTTTCTGAGAATAAAGCTGACAGAGAGGGACAGAGAAAGATGACTAACCATAGCTTTTAACCCTGATTCCACCTGTACTGAAAACTACTTACCCTGAGAATTTTCATTTATATGAGGTTTTTTTTTTTTTTTTTTTGGTAAGCAATTTTGAATTGTGATGTTCAAGGAAAATAGTCCTTATAAGGTCAGACTGAGGCACGACTGAGACCACCTAGGCAGGGAAAGTCTAAACAACATGCACTCAGTTTATTGCCATGGGAGTGCAGATGGGGCAAGGGCAAGAACTCCATTGGCACTGAGAGGAGGGTGTTCTCGGTTGATATAGGGGAGTGTAGGTACGGGAGGAGGCACTGGTCGAGAGCATGGAAAATTCTAGAGTCTCATGGACAATGAGCCTGGGGCTGGCTGATAAACAGGATGGTGGCAGTAGCAGCAGGGTGGCTGCTGGCTCACTGTAATCTCTATGCTCTGGTTGATGGGGATCGCAGGTCTACTTGGCCAGAGGTCTGACTCCCGGGCCTGTCAGTTCTGACTAACTCAGTGGGCATGAAAGCTGTAGGCATAACAGCATATTTGAACTGAGCTTATTCAGTAGGAAAATATCTGATGGAAATAATGCCCAGGCTTACGAATTTCTAAAAAATTCTGACAGACTATTCCTTCGTAAATTGACTTTGGCCTAAATTATAAAGATACAGTTTATGAAGGCCAACACTTAAAAAGATATTCTTTCTTTAAGAGCTGGGATTGAAGGACAATCTCTTCTCAGCTAAACATTTAGAATCATCAAGACTTCTTCTTTTTGCCTAGTAAGGTAGATTGTTATAGAAATTAAGAAACAATTGCTTTAAAAAGAAAAAAACGTTGGTCCAAGAAACTCAAGTACAGGAGAAAAGAAAGAACAATGACTATAACGTAAGGCTATAAGCAGTGAAATCAGATTAGTCACATTTCAAATCCTGGTTCTGCTACTTGTTTGCTATATACTCTTGAATAATTTATTTAAGTCCTTTAGGGTCTTCAGTTGTAAATTACCAACACTTGTTACAGCTCACATATTTCTGGGAAGATTAAATGAATTATCATGTGCAGGAATTTAACATCTTTTCTAGCACTGTTATTACTGAGATCCTGCCAAATAAATAAGGTTTCCCTCTCAATATGCTTCCTCACAAAATGTTACATCTGATGTGACTTTTACCCAGCCTGTTCCACTTCATATCTTGTTTCTTCTCTCTGACATACTTAAACAAGATGTATTCACTATCTCTTTGACTTGATAGTTATAGTTCTGAGCAAGAATCTTTTCAATCCAGTGATCTTCTTTTTAAAAAATAAGAATGTTAGTGGCCTCATAAAGAAAATCATGCAGGTGGAGTTTTCTCTTTTGTTGTTGACTTTTTTGGTCCACTTTAATTTTCTACGCAATGAGGTGCTAAAAAAGAGACTTTTACTTTTGTGGGTGCAAAAGAATCAACCCATATTGGAATTACCACAGTTACCAGAAAAGTGATTCTTCATTAAGAAGAAACTCACCACACAGCTCTACAAACAGTAAACCAAAGATAAATCCATAAATCTCGGATGCAAATGCACAACAAAAATGAGTAGCAGTGTGCAGTTTGCTTGCTTCTGTCTTTCTTAATTTTTTAAGTCAGTGATAGAGACTGAACCCCAGGACCTTTGCACTGAGCTACATCCCTAGTCCTGTCTGTCTGTCTGTCTGTCTGTCTATTGACGAAGTCTCCCTACATTGCTAAGTTGGCCAAGCTAGGCTGAAACTTGTGATCCTCCTTCCTTGGGTAATGAAATGTTCTAAAATTGACTGTGGAGCTGGATGTTCATATTTGTTAATATACTAAGAATCATTGAATTCAATACTTTAAGTGGGGGATTTTACAGTATGTGAATTATATCTTCATTTAGATATACCTATTACAAAGAACAGTAACTATAATTACAAGGCTTATTTCTCTTGGTCCTCATCTGTAGAACTATCACATAGGCATGAGGGGGGGCAGGAAAATAGAGAGAAACACCACTAACTACAATGGATTACTTATTATGTGCCAAGTTCTTTGATAAGCATTTTGCTATCCCATTTAATTTTCACAAGAAATCAGTAGGCATTTTTTAAAATTTCCATTTATTAGAACAAGAAACCAAATTTCAGAGCAGCTCATCTAAGGTCAGTCACGCACAGAGTTGGCAATCAAACCATAGTTAGTTGTAAAAAAAAGTTTGAGTCAAACTAACTAGATAGTATTCCTGTATGCAGATTTCTCACCTTTATCAAGTCCACAGGCATGAATAAAACCTTCTAAAATTAATCAGAATCCCAGGATGAGCAACTGGGCTCCATTTGCTGGAAGACACCTGCGTATATGTATGTGTGTGGATCCTCTTTTATATGTGTATGTATAATGATCACAGAGAGAATTATTAACTCAATTTATTTACTATTTCAACCATAAAATAGACACAACTGTTTCAAATTTAGTCAGTATTTTAATCCAACAACTTACACTTCATATATCCAATTTGCTAGTTATCCTCTAACATTAGGCACATTTTTTTAACTTGTTTGGATTCTTTATGTTAACGCACATATGAATTTATAGGGAATGGGGCACTTGCCCCAATCTATAAAACACTAAACCTAAATGAGCAACTGTAATAATCTAAGTCAACTTTTAAAATTCCCCAGATGAGAAAGATTAAGGCAAAAGGTCTTCTTGAACATAAAGTACTACATAGAAAAGGAAGCTAGGCTGTAGGCGGACGTCAAGTTTCGGCAATGTCATACAGAAGCAACTGCTCTGACATTTCTCACTTCTGCTATTTCAAGTACAAATGTTTGGCAGGTTCTCATTAAATGTTCCCCAACATTTTCCTCACCAAAGACCTAATGTACTATTTCACCACCATCTCCATTTGTTATGGTGTCTGTGACTTACTATAAAATATTTCAGTATAGACTGCAATTTATACAGCCTTGTGAGGGTGAGTTTTCATTTGTAAGTTGGGAATATCTAGTAAACATTTCCAACATCTTTAGCAAGAATACATGCTCTAAGGACAGTGTTTGAAAGATTAGTCAAAAGCTCACACAGGGTTTAGCTTCCTTATCTCTAAGCAAAATCTGAGGTTTGGTTTATTACCCTGAGATGCAGACACTCTGTATGAAAATATATAAAATCTAGCACATCTAGAAAAAGACATCTGAAAGAATAGGGCCTAAGATTAGGATTCAGAAGTGCCTGTTCCAATATTTATATAGAACATTTGTGTCCCTCGAGTCTAGTTTGAAGGTGACAGATACCTATCACTAGGTCTTGTCTACTTGTGAACTTTTCATTCAGTCAGGAAATCATTGAAAACATGTTTTAAGTCAGGTACAGTGGCACACACTTACAATGCCAGCACGAAGGGAGGCCAAGGCAGGAAAATCTCACGTTTGATTCCCACCAGAACAACTTAGTGAGTCTCTGTCTCAAAACAAAAAATAAAATGGTTTGGAATGTATCTCAGTGATACAGCACTTCTGGGTGTGAGCCACAGTTCAGGGAAAAATCATATTTCACAATTGTATATCACCTTGCTTATACTTATGCCATAGGTGACTTGCTGTCTTCTGACTTCTGACTACAAGCTGTCCAATTGTACTGTGATGCAGGAAAAAATGGAGACCCCCCACCCACCTCTTGATCATAGAGGCAACTGATATTAACCAAAAGCACTCAACAATCACATGTGATTAGCTTAGCCCAGGCAAATTTTCAGGAGCATTCTTTGTAATATCTTGGGCTAGAATCTAACCCATTGGTTGCTGGGTTTACTGGGGCTGGAATTACCAGAGAGGCTATCAAAGCACAAGATAACAGTCTGGTCTCAGGAGTGCTGAATTAGAATCTTTGAGAGGAGACATGGGCATCTATATCTCTCACAGTTTCCTAGGTGGTTCTCCAAAAGCACTATCAATTTACAAGCCAGCCACTGGCCTTTTGAAACCACAAAGCAAAGGGGCCCTTGGAGTTTCTTGTGCAATTCATGGGTTTATGTCTCTGGTGGGAAGGAAGGAAGGAAGGAAGGAAAGAAGGAAGGAGGGAAGGAAGAAAGAAAGGAAGGGAGAGAGATACAGATTAGGCAGAGACAGGAAAGAGAATCAAAAGACAGATCCACCATGGACAGACATTGGGTATTGAGGGATGAAAGATGCAATAAAAATTCTAATTAAAAATCTCCCTGTAATCTAAGAGGAAGCAAGGGCCACTGGATAGACTCCATCTTTTCACTGGAACTGAGAAATGAATCATAAGCTAACCGTTTATCTTTGCCAAGTCCCAGTTAAATCCCTCAGTAGAGATTGTCTCAAGCAAATGAATTCTAGTTATTCCTCCTAACTCCTGTTGGCAGAACACTGGACATTTACCATCTGTTCAGCTTTGCATTGGCACAAGTAAACACTGCCAATTTCCCCAAGACAGAGGAGCAGAAAGAGGTAGAAAATCACAGGACGGAGGGTGGGGCCCCAGTGTTCTGGCTGAGATTGCACGGAAAAGGATGTCTCCAGCTCACTTAGCTCGCTGGGGCAGGGCCCCACTGCCAGGTGCCACACCAGTGCAATTCTACGCTGCTGAAAATTTGGAAATCTTTCTTACAACTGTTTTTCATGCTTTCCACTTTCTCCAAGTTTTTAGATGTCCTTTGAGCATAAGATTAGCTGAGATTAACTTAACATAAGAATAACTTAACTATTCGTCAAGTCCTCCATGGCCCTGTGTGAGGCCCGAGGTTCTCTGCCCTCACAAAGGTTAGAGTCTAGGGAAGGTGTCAATGGAGTGGTCACAGACAGTGTTCTCAGTTGTGTGATAGGACTCATAGTAGTTCAGCAGGCATCTAGGAAGTGCTGTTTCATGGGACTAGGGTGGGCTTTATCAGGAAAGATTTCTGCTGCAAGTTTTATTTATACAGAGAGTTTAATGAGTACACTAGTAGAAAGAAAGAACGTGACCTGAGAATTTTCAAATGCAATAAACAATGTCAATGTGCCTGGCACACAGAGGCATAGGTCGACAGAGATGAATTAAAGTTAAGAAAATGCTTTCGGTCTGGGTAATGAAGGTCTTCTCAGGTCCTGCTAAGGAGTTCGCATTTTATTCTAATATTGGGGATAATGAGACGAGACCTGTCATCTGGCCACAGTCTCCTATTGTACATGTATCCAATCATATATTCAACAAAGATAAATAGCACATTCTGCATTTGACAGCACAGCTATAGGAAGATAGTTACAGCCATGAACGAATAGAAAATGAATACATTCTCATAAACAAGACACACACACACAGAGGATGATTTCTGATGGTGACCTCCAGAGAGGACAATAAAATGACCGAGGCAGAGCATGCAGGTCTGTGACAGTTGAGTCAGAAATGCCCTCTCTGGGGAAGAGATATTTAAAATAAGAAACACTTGAAAGTCTATGTAAAAGGTATTTCTGGGAAAAGAAACTCCAAGGGGAAGATAATTAAAAAGGAACCTGGCACGATAAGGAAAAGAACAGAAAACTGGTGTAGCTTTCTTGGAATGAGCAAGGGTGAGCGCAGGGTTGGACTGGAGAAGGGATATTAAACACTTACTTCCTGTCTAGTGCTGGGAATATAGCGCTGAACTGACAGGAACATTTTCTCTTCCCAGTTTTTCCTACTAAGCTTCTTTGCTCTGACTTCTCTTAATACACAGTTTTTCTTTAGTTTTTTTTCCTTTTCCCCCCTGTAATACTGGGAATGATCCAGGGCCTTTGCACTGAGCTACATCCCTCAAGCTTTTTATTTTAAACTAGGTTCTTGCTGCGTCACTAAGTTGCCCAGGCTGTGATTGAACATGCAATCCTCCACCTCAGCCTCCCAAAGCAGCGGGATTGTAGGCATGTGCCACCAAGCCTGATTCCTCTTATTTCTTTGTTCATCCTCAGGACCCTGGTCCTTCCTGGTGTTCTTGGGGAATTGGGTGACCAACTCACCTTGGTTTCCTTAGGACTTATCCAGTTGTAACACCAAAATCATCACATCTCAGGAATCCTGTCCTTCCCAGACAAAGAAGAGTTGCACACCGTAGGGAGGAAGCCCACCCTGATCATCCCACACCTATAATATCATAGGCACCAAAACTTATTTCTTGTACCAAAGTTTTTTAAGAGATCAATTTGAGAGGTAAGTAGGGGGCAGATGATAAGGGCCCCGTGGATCATGGCAAGGAACCTAGATTTTATTCAAGGAATAGCAGGTTGGGCCAGAAAGTATCAGTGATGCTATATTATTTATCTGCTGCATGACAAATTCCTCCAAAATGTAATGATTAAAACACTTATTTCCAGTCATAATTCTGTGTGTTAGGAATTTGGGTATGATATGGCTGCAAAATTCTGGCATGAGTGTCTCCTATGGCTGTGATCATGTGTTGGCCATGTGTGCATGACATAAAAAGGCACAGGGTAAACATTCCTATTCCAAAAGGAAGAAGTAGGGAGATATAAAGGAATAGAACCAAAAGAAGTCTGAAACCCAACACAGCCAATATTAAGTCCTGCAGTTCCATGTCTAGCACTCAGCACAAATCGTGGTGACGTGTGAACTCCAAAGGGCTCTGGTGGGCCCCCCTATAGCACTGCCAGTGGGTGTAGTGCTCATGGCTTCTCTTTTGGGTGGGCTTTGCTCATTCCTTGTGGCTTTCCACAGATGCTCCATGTTCCTCACATTTTCAACATGGTGGCATCTGGTGCACTTTTGGGTTCACACTTACAGCTTCACAAACTGCCCTCTCTCAAGAGTACACTCCCTGGCTTCCCAGGCCTTCTTCCAAAATAGGGATAGAAGCTTCCCTAACCCCATAATTCTTGCATTCTGGATGTGTATGAAAAAACCCAGCAATACCACATGAATAATGCGAAGGTCTGACACCAGCTTGATCAGTCACTGAGACCCTTTGTATCTTGCTGGTGGTTGCACAGGCCTCTGAGTGTCTTGTTAGTTAAGGACAGTGAACTGAATCCTGGGGAATCAATTTCCATTCCATAGGCTGCTGCTGTTCTGGAGCACAGTGTACTGGGACTCTGCTCAAATCAAAATCTTTCACTTTTTCATCCTTGAGTCTGTCAAGAGTCAAGTCTTTCAGATCCCTCCCAAACTAAATAGAGTCCTTTCAGATTCTATTGCCTAGATCAAGATCCAAAGTATTTGGATTCTTTTTCATGCTAATCTTTTTAGAAACCAGTCTCTTGTCTACTCCATCTTTGCAGTCTCTAACTTAATTGGAGCTTCTTTTTTGATCAAATTCAAAACGTTTTAAATTATTAAGCTGTTACTTTTGGTCTTGATTCTCAAGGTAAATCTTGCTAAAATCTCCCAACAGTACCCATGCCAACAGCTCAACATTAGACTACCTTGAAATTTCCTTAGCCAGATTAGTAGTCTGCTGCTCTTAAACTTATGCTCCCTCAAAGTCTCAGGACAGGAGAAAAATGTAGACAAATTTTCTGCCAGATTATAACACACCCAGCCAAAAGTCCAACTGCCAGCAGACTCCTTGTTCTCAATGGAAATTTCCCAAGCCAGGTCTTTTCCATATGCTTTTTTTTTTTTTTTTTTTGCATTTAAAAAAATATATTTATTGGTACATTTTAGGTATATAATACATTTCCATTTATTGTTGGGTGCTTGTACCTGAACATGATGTATCTTAGTTCTTAGTTTTTCCCCCATTACCTATGCGCCCTTCACCCCCTCCAGCCTTCCCTATTTACATAGACTTTGTTTCCATTTTTTTTTCTTTCTCATAATTTTTCCTTTCCCTTCTTCCCTTTCCCCTTCCCCTCCCGCCACCCCTACACCTTTGGACCTTTTCCTATTTCAAATGATCAATCATTCATTTTAAATCACCATTTTGGTCTTCTAAGCTCTGATCAGAATCTCCCATCAAGCTACGCTTACAGCATTCTAGGGCCTCTTCTGCAGTCAGCATCTTTAAAGCATTCCAAATTCCTCCTGCTCAGTTCTAAAGAGTTCTGAAGTGTATGGTCAGGTAGCATCATAGCAACAAACCCACTTCTTTGCTACCAAAATTTGTATCCGTTAGAGTCCCCTATAGGAATAGACTTAATTCTCTCTCTCTCTCATATATAATATATAATATATATTATATAATATTATATATCATATAATATATATAATGTATATTATATATTATATAATATATTATATGTAGATAAATATCTACAAGGTAGGCTCATAATGGATGCCTATAGAGTCAGAGGTAGAAGAATGCAAAAGGGCCATCTGTGTGCTAGAGAGGTGGAAGATCCAGTCAAAAGCTGAAAGCCTGGCGCTCCATGTGAGTCCATATTGGGAAGCTGGAGGGTCCATGTTGGAAGGCTAAAGAGTCTGGTCTGGAAGGTAGAAGAGTCTATGCTGGAAGCCTGGAGAGGGCCATCCAAAGGTGATGGTGAAGCCTGGAGCTCCTCCAAAGTAGCAAAAGCACGACTTATTTCTTCTTCCCATTTTTATTCCATCCAGGCTATGAGCCTATTGGTTCATGCCACCCACATCCAGGGTGAGTTTTCCCTCTTCAGTAAGTCAGTCATTGAGATATGCCCCAAACTATGCTTAACTAACCTACCATGTGTTTCTTACACAAGTAGATACCACAATTAACAATCACAATGTGTTTTCAAAATATTTTAAAACATTATCTATTCTTCCTTCTCAAGAACGAGCTCCTGTTTTAGGCATTGCTACAGACATTATGCAGCATGGAATATATTTGAAATTGATATCTGTTGAATGAATCCCACATGCCAAATGAGAATTTTTTCCATGTCCCCTTTAGAAAGGCTCTCTTCCACCTTGGTCACAAATGGTAAGCAGCCATATCATGTGAAACCCGGTGATTTGCCACAGTTACATGGAAAGCTGAGAGCAATTCTCCAACAGTGTTTGGAATCGAGAGGAAGAGTGTCACAATCAATTAAGCACCTACCTTAGTCACTTTCTCACCACTTGGACGACATACCTGATCCCTACAACTGAAGGAAGAAAAGATTATTCTGCTTCACAGTTCTTAGAGGGCTCAGTCCAGAGTCAGCCCACTTCAAGGCAGAAAGGGCATGGCGCAAGGGTCTGCTGGATGTCAGCTGCTCACATCATGGTGGCCAGGACGCAGCGAGAGAAGGGAAGAGCCAGAGAAGAAAAGAGACCCTTTCAAGTCATGCCCCCTCTGAACTGCCCCTTCGGAACAGGCCTTATCCCCCAGTAACAGGCCAGCTCTGAGCTCTTCAGTGTACAAACTCACTCATGAGTGGAGGGCCCCTATGATCCAATCACCTACCGAAAGCCCCACCTCTGCCCTGATGAAGATTTTGGAGGGACATTCTAGATCTAAACCATCACAGTGTGCATCATTTGCATGAGAGAAGGATATAATGTCCTACTACCTGTGTATCTTCCATCTATGCAAAGGTGTTTTATTTCATCTTCATTATGGTTTCTATCAGACTCAGGTTTTTGATTGTGTGTCTGTGTTATCTACTATATTTAATAAGCAGTTTTTAAAGGCTGCCTATTTTTAAAGTATTTATGGGACACAAGCCTCGCTTATTTCATCTTCCAAATTTGATAATGTTATCTTATTCACATTTTACTAAGGAAATTGTGGGAGACAAGGCATTCTAACCACAGAGAACACCATCTAGTCTACAGGGTGTAGTGAAGAATGTGATTTGCTACTTATAGTAATTACAATAATAATTATATATACTATGCATGCTTAAGACTTAGCACTAAACACAAAGACTCACATAGAGTAGGTATCTAAAATAGGTGCTAAATAAACCAGATAAAAGTTGGTCTGGAGACTAAAACCAATGAGGAAAATGCTGTGATACATAAGCCCGTGCTGTTTGTAGCAACACACTTCAAAACCACAAGTACATGAGCTCCCAGTCTGATGAGGCCTCAGCAAAACATGCAGCAGCACTCTGAGAGGTTTGTTGGAGGCATAAACATGAGAAGGGTGAGAAAGTACAGAACCAAAAGGGTGAACTGTGATCCACTCACATGTCTGGATGGAGGCTTAATGACAAGAAGGAAGCAAAACTTCCAGCCCCTTGCAGCTACATTATTATTGTCCCACTTCACCATCATGAGCTCCACAGAGCACGGTGAGACTCATGCTGAAGTCCCTGCTTCCTGAAAACATTCACTCTGCCAGCTCCTTAGACAGTGGCCCTTCTGGGATAAAGACCTTCCGGGATGAGCACAGGTGTCCATGTTTTGCCTTGGCCAGAAACACCAGAGCCACACACCCCTGTCTTCATCTCAGTGTTGCCAGTCCAAGCTGCTTCACTTCCCTTCCCACCCTGGCCCCAGAGCATCACTGCCCTGGATTGATTACATGGGAATTTCTACTCCCTTTAAGATTTTGGGGAACCACCTGCAATTACTCTGCTATTGGGATATTCAGCCACTGTCTTTAGGGTATTCAAAGTGCATTCAGTCCTTAAGGATGAGAGGAAATGGTGTTATAATACAACGATAGGAAAGAGAGAGCAACTTCATTGGGAGAAAGATAAAAATTCGGTGTGACACTAAAACATACAAGAAAGGATTTCTTTGTGCCAGCCAAGCAAGGCCAAAAATATTAATCTTCCACCCTGTGCTAAGCATAATGTCAGGCCACTTGTGAGCCATGAAACGAAATGAAATGTGGTCTCCACCATTAGGACTCTTTTCCTCCATCAGGGGGAAACAAGGCAAATTCAGAAGCAAGTAAGAAAGCAGGTGCTTCCAACCAAGAAAAGACCATTTGAATTCAGGGCAAGATTATAAGAGTGAAGAACTTGCGTAGACCGGGTGGTGAATCTCAGCTCTGCGCTTGCTCAGCAGTATGACTTCAGGCAGTTATTTTTCAACTTGAGGCTCAGTTTCTGCCTGATAATTGTATGACCCACACTTCAGAGAGGCGTCACAAGGGCTAAATTTAAAGATATTATATAATGTACATAGATGTAATATACTAAAGTGATAAACACCTCAGATAAGCACCAAGCACAGCACAGACAGCGCCTCTATTCCCTCAGCAAATATTCACTGTGCACCGTTAGATGTTGGCAACAACAAACAAAGCTGCAGCTTTTGTTCATGTCACATTCTGGTAGAAGGATGGTAATAGCTAGTATCACCTAGGTCATTACTGTGCAGAAGCTGACAGTGAAGCAAGCAGACAGTAAGCTCAATATTTTCCAATCGATAAGACATATGAAGAGAATCACAAAAGGTAGAGTGTTTAGAATTCAACTGGTTGTTCTGAGAAGGTGTCATTTGAGCTGAAGTCTGGAAAGTCTGAAAAGCCTGCTATGTAAATATCTGAAAGCAGAGCATTCCAAGTCAAGGCAATTTCATAAATTTTAGACATTTTTAGGAATATGAAGACCATTCTGTGTTTCATGGAACAGGCTTTCCAATGTGGAGATGTTGGGGAAAGTGACAATTCTATGTAGGGCCAATCAGAAAAGGACGCTTTGAGTAAAGGAAAGTCTGGAGCTGGATGTTGCGAACAAGGAGTATTCAGCAAAGAGGAATAAAAACACTGGCAACACATACTCAGGAAAAGGATCACAAGGACATAGCATCTGTAATTTATTTACCTACTGATTATGACCGCTTTTGAATTACAGTGCAAAGTTGAGTGGTTAAGGCAAAGACCATTGAGCCAATCATATCGAAGATATTTACTATTGGTTCTTCACAGAAGAATTTGCCAAGTCTTCTTTAGAAGGTCCAAAGCGCACTAGACAGGTAATATTTTGGGGACCCTCATGCTCATTTGAGGTAGACTATATTGGAAAGCCCACTTAAAGCAAAGAAGTCTGAAGACGTCCATCCTGGTCTATCTCAGAATCTAATATGCAATCCAAGATACCTCATTGGTTCCCACTCACAACTGGTTTTATGTGAATGAATGAATCAGATATCTCAGAGGGGTTTTTCTGCATAAAATAATTAAGATCTCACTTCACTGTACAGACAAAGAAATTAAAGACCTGAAGTAAGTAAAGTCAAAGCTAAGAGTGAATTTAGGTCTCTCATGACTTTAATTTGATGTTATTTTCTATCAGCACGCCACAGGCATACTTAAATCTAGTTTCCACCTATCAGCTCATGCCGAACCTGAAATGTAGAAGATGCTTCTTTCCTTGGCATTAGGAAAGCCTCAGGCAAGCCTCCACCTTCAATCACTGACACTGTGTTGTAATTAACCACCAAGTGACACTATTTCAGCTGGCATGCTGTTCTCACTCACCCTCAAGTCTGCTCAGTCCTGGGAAAACACAAGAGAGGGGAAGCTTCATGGGTATTTGTTCCACTCCCCCAACAATCACTAGACACTCCAAAGTCAGACACAACACCATGCACCTAGATGTGCCCTAAATGAATGCCTCTTCTACACAGTCCTTCACATGGGGAAGGGAGAAATCCTAACATTCCAGACCTAATTGCTTCTTTGTACATATCAGGAAATCTAACAAAGGAAAAGTATTCTCAGATCTGACACGTAGGTAGTAGAGACAGAATGAGGATAGGATCACGATGAACAGCCAGGCAAGGATCAGGACTCAGAGTTCGCCAATGGATAAGTCAGTAGGTGGTGAGGAGATGGACCCCTGAAGACATCACTGTTCAAGTTCAAGTTCTGCGTCTGCCACTGGCCAGGTGTAAGAGCCTGGATGAAACAGCTGCTTCATTTGCAAAATGGGGACAGTGTGAATTTCACAGGGTGCTCAAGAGAATGAAAGGAGCGAGAGCAATTTGGGCAAAGTGGTCCTGAGGATCTGTGTTACTAGAAAGTATTCGTCAATAAAAGGAGAAAATAATGATGTTGATAAAAGTGATGAGGCAAGGACGCTGGCTCTGATTGTTGTCAATCAGATGACCTCACGCAAGGCACAGAGCACCTCCTAAGCTCAGTTTCCTCTTTTATAAAACAAGAACAGCAATACTGTCCAATGTGCAGAGTTGCTATGAGGACCAAATGACTTTAGAAAGATTAAATATTTAGCAAAGATCCTCACATTTATTAATAGGTCACCAAATGTCACCAAATTAAATAAAATCAAACAAAACATGTTAATACATACCTGGTCAACCTCAATAACTCTTGAGAAAAGTTGTAAAAACGTTATAAATATAAAGATGCCTTAAAGGTACAAACTTGCTCTGCATATACTGCAGGTTGTCTGGTTTGCTACTCAGCTGAGCAAGCCTGTCTGGTGTCTGTTTACTTGGCCTGTGATTTGCAGGTCACTCGTGGAGTTGGATGCTTCAGTGGCCAGGTGCTATATGAAGCTAGGGTTTAATTAACCCTTGATCTATGGGTTTTAATTATTGTTCTCAATTCTCACCTAATATTTGCAGTTGACACTTAAAAAACCATATGGAAAAGCATTTGGAACTGAAACATATTGGCATGGTGAGTCTTCTGTGCTATTCTACTCTCATGATTAGGTTTGTGAAGACAGATGCAGCACATCGAGCTGAGCTATGGCAAGTTTCCAGACTGAAAATTCAAACCTTGGAGTTTCAATGCATCCATGCACACATGTGCATTCTACACATATGTATACAGAAGCTCACACCAGGGCAGCATTATACACTAGAAATAACATGGTCCTGAAGCCAAATATATTCTGGGTTCCATTATTCAGTCGTTTCATGAACTTAAGTAAGTTACGGGGACCCTAGTGTACCTCAAGTTCTTTACTTACATGTGAATAATAAAATCTACTTAGAAAGGTTGTGGCAAGGCTAAGAGATGAAATATGAGGACACCTAGCCATAATTAACAATCAATACAAGTTTCTAGCTGTGTCAGTACCATGACTTTTTAAATGAGCCCTGTTATTTTTGCCTGACCCTGACTCATGCATTCATCATTAATGAAATAAAGTTAATCCTATTACCCTGCCCAATCTTTATTTTCCCCAGTACTAGAGATTGAACCTAGAGCCTTTCTACCAAGCTATAGCCCCATACTGATGAACTAACCGCCCAATAAACCTCCTCCCTCATTCCCTCCCTTCCTTCTCTCTCACTCCTTCCTGCCTCCCTCATTCTCTCCTTCCTTCCTTCATCTTTTCTGTCATCTTGAGACAGGCTCTGACTAAAGCACTAAGTTGTCCAAGTTGGACTCAAACTTGGATCCTCCTATTGCAGTTTCTCAGAGTGATAGGATGACAGGTGTGCACCACCACGCCTGGCTCCTTGCCCTAATCTTCTAATCTTGGTCTGCCTACATAACCTAGCTAAATTTCTCCCCAGCCCTAATCTTGCTGGATCTAAAATGGCTACCAGAGTGATCGCCAGACAAACTAACTTCATTATTATCTCATCTGTGTGCTGTATGCCACCCTCCAAGCTCCATGAGGATGACCAGAAAGGAAAACGAGTAGAAAAAGGGTGGCACCCAAATTCCCAGGAAATGTCAGCTCAGCTCGTTCTCAGTAGAGACATGAATATCCTTCCTCTTCATGTCTCTTTTCCTATATGTATAACCTTCTGATCCCAATAGGACAAGAAGCTGATGTACAAACTTATCTCTAACTTCTACTTTTGACCAAGAATGAAAGACTCCTTTGCTGCTTAGTGGGTGCTCAGTTTTGCTATTGATTCTACAACTCTGAAGGGAAAAAAGGACCAAGGTTAGGGTTTAGAAAAGGTAACTATATGGTATATCCCATGGATTTATTCTTTCAGCAAATATTTATCAAGCTTTCTTCTTTCTGTAGAAGGAAGCTGATTACAAGGAAAATAATTAGACATAATAAAATGACAGTTCTTTTTCTGATAGTATAAGGCCCAAGGAAAGTGTAAATAAACAAGGGTAAATAATAGATGGCTATTTATGAATAGGAATTTGAAGAGAAAGTGCAGAGACCATAAAGGGGGAACCTAATTTGGAGTGGGAAATCAAGGGAGGACTATCAGAAGAAGTGGCATTTAGGCTGAGAGCTTAAGAATGAAAAGCAAAGAGTGGCATGAAGAATGCCAGAGAGAACCACATAAATAATGACCCTATTGGGGATGCATTCATTGATTGTTGAATAATTAATCAGAACCAACTCTCCCCTATGCCCTTGGGATATAGTGGTGACAAGACAGATAATTTCTGGCTCTGTTGCTTATATTAAAAAAAGAATGAGGAAGATAATGCATTTAAATGGTTTAGCATTGGGTATGGTACAAAGACCACATTCTATATCTAACTAACAATAATTAAGATCACTATCATAGTTATGATAATTATAAAATTAACAATACATGCCCCTGCAGCAAAGCAGCTATAGCCTTTGAAAGCAAAGCATTATAAGAAAAATTTTTCTTTCTTGAGAGGTGGAGAGCCGCTCACCCAAGAAAGATAAAAAATCTCCTACAACTTTCCTATTTAGAAAAAGAGCAACTTCAGGGTTCAAATTTCATATTAGGGTTTCAAACACTGTTTACTATTCACACTGGCCTTGGATTAGACCACTTAGTAGAGGGGAGATTTGGCCTCGAGCATGAAGTAATTAGTAGTCCATATCTCTCATCCCTCCTTCAGGCTGGAACAATGACAGAAGGGTTTAACTCCTGGAGGTCCTGTGTGTTCCACTTATGGAAGGGTCCATGACCACTTTGTAACGTTGTAAGAAAAGATTTAGCCTCTCATATGGCAACAGTTAACACTGGCCCCTAAGGTCCCCAGATAATTGGTGATTTGAGTGCTAGGGCGGACATACACAGATGATTTCAAAAGTAAGTAAAGAATCGTCCTTTCCCATGATACAGGTGACTCCGGGAAAGGTCTTCTCTAGGCAAGAGACCATCACCTTTATTGATAACCAAGATACCAGTGGTTCTTTGGTTCAAGCAGAGCTACCTTATAAACATCTAGCAAGAGACTTGCAGCACTCCACATTCATATTGGAAAAGAAACATTATTTTAATATTTATTCAGAATTAGAAAAACTTTGTTTTCTGTTCCCACATGCTTTTTTAAAAGAAGCCGCTGAGATTCAGAGAGAGGAGTTGGTGTGCCCATGATCGCATGCCCTGGCAGTCACGATCCCTTGAGTGAACTCACGGTTCCATCTCCTAGAGACCTGCTACCTTCAATTATGCATGAGCTAAATCATGTTTCTCTCCCCAGTTATTTCTCTGCCTGTAGTAGTAAGCTTTCCTGCCACTGAGAAACAAGACTTGACAGTCACACCTTAGAGGAGGAAAGATTTAATTAAGCTCACGGTTTCGGGGGATTCAGTCATAGTCATGACATCATGACAGAAAGGTGTGGGAGAGAAAAGCTGCTGAGTCCATGGTGGCCAGGGAGCAGAGCAGGGGACCAGCACAGGAGAGGAACGGGTCAGGGACCAGATATTGTACCCCAGACCACATCTCTGTGACCACCCAGACACACTCAGGAGTGCGCTTTACTAAGCTACTAGATGTTTCGAGGTCCGATGAGGTTCAGATATCACATTTAAAGGTGACACCAACTATTTGATAGTAGGGAACTTTTACACTGATAATTTAGGAATAACAGTTGTAACAGAAGAAATAAGAAGGAACCAGGTTCTCAGGACTTGGTTGGTCACATCCTAGCAGGATCAGAAACAAAGCTCTGAAATTTCTCCTCTGGTACCAGCTGTAACAAGAAGTGTGAGCAGAGTAACTTCTAATGCTGCTGGAGCTCAGCATCCTCTGGGCTTTCAGTCCTTGTTTTCTTGCTACTTTTTAAAAAAAATTTCACTGCAGTGTACCATAGAACTCAGCCAGTAAGTCTCATAAAAAAGAGTAGGGAAAATCACTAGGAATTTTCTCTGAATCAATGTATGGTCTCTGGTGGTCCAACAAATGAGGCACTTTTCTTTGACCAGAAAACTTCTACAACATTCTGTCTCTTGAAAAATGTATGCACTAGCGGGGGGGCCTTTCTGTGAAAAAAATATCAAGAAGACATTGAGCCAACTATTTCTTAGGCTCAAGGTTGTCTGTATATAATACTAGCTACCAGCTTGCTATCAACTACTCTATAACCCAGACTTTTTTCTTGTCTGGGACCTAAATACTTCCCGCCTTTCTGAGAAGACAGTGGAAGGGAAAAGAGACTATTTCTTTCCTAGAGGCAACAGTGAACTCTGGGGCCCACATTCTTATCTTTGATCTGTGGAACGTGGCTGCTCCAACCACCTCAGACAAATCCTTCCTCCCCTCCGTACCTCAGTATTGTTATCGTAACAACAATATTTGGCCTACACTCTCAGGTTTGTGTAGTACCCCAAATTTAAAATAAATGTGCACACGTGTGTGTGTGTGTGTGTGTGTGTGTGTGTGTGTGTGTATGTCTATATATATCTTCGGTGCTCCTGAAAAAGTAGAAGATCTGGTCAGGGAGTGATTGGCCACATATACTGAACTATGGATTCCTACAGTGGCTGCTCAGTATGGAAACATCCTGTCCACTCCACCTCCCTCGCAACCTCCAGTTCTCAGCAAGCCCATGAGTGAGATCAAAATATCTAAGCTCCTTATGGGGCCCCAGGAAGCCCCTGTGTTTATGAATCAGGACCTGGTTGCAAGTCGCTGCACCAAGGAAAACATCTGTTCTGGCACAGATGATGTGTCTACGAAATATTACGAATGTGTATTTGATGAGTATGAATCTTTCTGTAATATCTGAAATAACACATCCACAGTAACTCACATTTCACATACTAGGCTTTTACACTGGGCGTAAGGGTGCTTGATAATTTGCAGGTAGTGCTTTGTTCGGTTAGCATTAGCATATTTTATTTGCCTCGTTTCTGGTCATTCTTTTCATTCCTCAGTCTTTTGCCCGTATTTATAATCATGATGCTCCCTTTTCATCCCAACATATCTGATTTTCTAATCATTAAGTTTATTGGTACAGTTTAGATGTACATAATAATCACATTCATTGTATGGAATTTGTACCTGCACATGATGTATCTTGATTCATGCTTTTTCTGATTCCCCTCCTCACACTTCCACCCTTCTTCCCCTGCTTATTTACAAAAGCTTTGTTTCCATTTTATATCTTTTCTCATTTATTTTCTTTTCCTTTCCTTCCTTTCTCCTCTCTCCATTGTGCCCTTTCCTATTTGAACATTTTCTTCCCATTTAAAAGCTTTTACACAGAAAAAGAAATCAATGACAGAGTAAAGAGACAACCAACAGAGTGCGTAAAATTTTTTCCAGCTATTCCTCAAACAAAAGACTAGTATCTAGAATATATGAATAACTGATTCTCCCAAATTTAAAGATCCAAACCAAAAATGGGCATCTGAGATGACTACACACTTCTCAGATGAAGAACTACAAAGAGCAAATAAATGTATGAAAAAATGTTCAACATCACTGGTCATTCGAGAGATGCAAATGAAAACAATGCTGCGATTCCATCTCACTCCAGAAAGAATGGCTGCTATCATGAAATCAACCAATAAAAATGTGGCAGTAAAAGGAACCCTTCTCCACTGTTGGTGGGAGTGTAAACAGGTGATATGCTGTTGAAATCAGTGTGGAGATTCCTCAAAAAACTAGGACTGGAAGTTCCATTTGACCCCACTGTTCCCCTTCTCAATATCTTCCTGAAAGAATTGAAAACAGTATACCACAGTGACATATGCACACCTATGTTCATAGCAGCACAGTCTGTAGTAGCTAAATCTTGGAAACAGTCCAAAAGCCCACCAACTGATGAATGGATAAAGAAAAAGCAGGTTTTTTATACAATGGAGTACTACTCAGCCATAAAGAAGGATAAACTTGAGACATTTATAGCTAAATGGCTGCATTGAGTGATCATACTCTTAAGTGAAATAAATCAGACACACATGTATAAATGTCACATTGTTTCTCTGTTGTGGGAAACTGAAAGTGTAAATAAGGACCAGCCTATCTGATTCTTATTTAAATTCTCTTAGCATTTTTCCTTAGCTTTCTCAGGCTTTTTACACATGCTAAATCAACTTTACATTCCCCAAAACCTTCAGTTCTTCCAGAAAATAACTACTCAAAATGCATGCAAGTGTTAAATTAATAAGGAAAACTGTAGAAATGCATTAAATTCTATGAACAGCCACTTTCTTTCCTGTCATGTCAACAGATAAAATAACAGGAAGGCTTGAGTCTCATTGGTGGAAGTTTGCTCACACAAAAAGTGCTGCAGCCAAACTTCAGTGTTTCCTAGAGGAGCACTTATTCATGTAGCTCTGCTTGTATGGTAGAAGGAATAACACATGGCCTATCTTTCATAGATGCCCTACTAAAGAGCCAAGTAGTCAGGGACAGCTCTACTGCAATAATAGGCTTGCAGGAAGTGGTACTATGGCATTTCTGAGGAAGAGTTCCAGAACTCTCTCTTCGACAGTCTGACCATCAGAAAACAAAGTTCCTTTTTCAGGCACTCTTAGTTTTATTACAATTCTAATATTTTTTCTTAATTAAAAATTTTTTATTAGCATATAATTATATATGTTTATGAAGTAAAATGTGCTTACTTTGATAGAATAAGTGAGTTTTGGCTCAGTTGTGCATAATGCCCAAGTCTTTGAGTATCCATCTTTTGGGGAAACCTCAAACTTGTAACTCACTATGTTACAGGTGGAGACTTGGATGTCTGAATATACTCTCACTTGAGTCAGTGATGCTGACATCAAATCCAATTCTAGAAACACCACCCTTCCTTAGGAAGCATCCCATCATATGCTTTATCCTGCCCTTGAATTCCAACTTTCAAGGCTCAGAATGTATTCTACTGACACAAATTGTTTCTTGACTGCCTGACTAAATAGCATATTTTCTCTATTCATTTTTCTGATTTTTTTGACAATTAATCATGCATTAAAATGTTGTCATTTACCAAAAAATTAGTATTAGAGAAAAAGATACAAAAGTGACTCCACTTGAAAGGAAGATTAAAGTTTCACAGCAAAGCATAAACAAAAATGCATTTAAATGACGCTTTATCTTGAAATTTGCAACTTTGTGTAATTAGCTAGATTTAGGTTACTATACCTATGAACTAATGTTCAGAAGGCCCAAGGCATGTATCAGAGATTGAGTCTGAGAATGATATAATTTGTCTAGGAAAAATGGCAGAATTAAAATAACATCTTTTACTTCATGTTTGCAAAACTATAATTAGGAAAGGTTTTTTTGTGGCAATATTTGTAAGCCTTATCAGTTTATCCCACGATGTGCCTTATCTTCAATATTCAAATCATCTTTTGTTGAAGGTCATTCAGCAAGCTGGCCCTGCTCTGCCACACCCTTGTTTGTCAACAAATTTGCAAGGTATTCTAGCATCATTTTAAAGGACTTTTTAAAACTCTGCCTTTTTTGCAAGTTTTGCAATTTTGCTTTGCAATTAATCGTTAATGAATCTCCACTGTATTGCCTGACATTTAAAACATGCAACCATCAGCAAGAGGCTGACTGGTAAAAATGCAAAAACACAGGAACTGTTTAACATGCATGTAGACTGAGCTGAAATTGATAAAATAAAAATTCATTGGAAATTCACTGAATTCATAGTGTTTTTATCATTATAGGTTTATTTCATCAATAGATAACCAAAGTACAACAATTCGTAAGACAGGGACAGAACTGGATTCTTCAATTTCTTATAGGAAATAAAAGAGGAAGAGAAAAGACTATCTTCTTGAAAAAGTTGGCCACAAATGTTCTAGTCCAGTGGTCCTTATAAGAGAAGTGCTCAGGTTACCAGGGTCAGCATCACACTAGAATTTGCTACAATTTATTAGAAATAGAAATTCTCAGGGGCCGGGGTTTTGCTCAGTGGTTCCGCTCCCTGCCTTGCAAGCGCAAGGTCCTGAGCTCAATCCCTGGTACCCCCCTCCCAAAAAAGAAAGAAAGAAAGAAATAGAAATTCTCAGGTTGTTGCGTCAGACACCATATGAGTAGAGCTCAGAAATCTGTTAGAACGATCTTTTAGGTGATTCTGGTGTATGCTGAAGAAAACCATTAATTCAGTCCAATCTTATTTTACTAACGAAGAAAGCAACAATTTGAGAAGAAAATGTAATATTACTAGGTTTCAAGACAAGGAAAGAATCAAGTCCTGATTTGATCTGGTGTTCCTTCCATCTTTCAGATAATACTCTAAAAGCGGGTATTTGTGAGGAGAATACAAAGCTTAGCGCTCTTTTAATATCCTCAGGAGACTGGATCCAGGGTCCCTGCCGTTATCACAATTCGTGGCTTTTCGAGTTTCTTATAAAAATGCTCAGCCCTTACAGCTTCCACAATCCTCCCACATACCCTGTCGAGATTACTTGTAACATCTAACAAAATGTAAGAACTACATACATAGTTGCTATACTGTATTGTGTAGGGAATAAGGACAAGTGGAAAATAATCTCTAAGTATTTAGCACAAATGCAATCTCTAAAAAGTTTTTCCATCTACAATTGTTTAAATCCACTGATTGGAACCTGAAGACATGGAACCAGCAGTTACAGAGAGCTGACTGGATGCTACGCATTACTTAATCATCGCCACTGTTGCACAGTTTTTATGTTCATTTTGCATATGAGAAAATACTAAGGGGAGTAGGGTGTACAAAGTTTCATTTAGTAAGTGATTAAGTCTCAAGTTCTGTTAACAGTGATCCATCCAAAAACTCCAGACTCTCAGAAGGTAGACCTATAATGTATGTGTATAATTTTCATTGTTATAACCTTTGACTCATGATTATACATTTTTAAAATCACCTCTCGTTAGTAGAAATAACCCAGTATTTTACTGAGGACTATTTATAACTCTGTGCTTCACAGCTACAGTTGAATAAACCCACTACTTTTCTAAACTTCAGCAACAAATGTAGAAATCGACTTATCTACATCAGATTGGCAAGAAAGGCTATTTTTATTTCTCATTGTTATGTATGAGATGCTTCTTATTGTACATGGTGGGGCTGTTGTTTAGTTTTTATAATATTTTAAGTACTATTCATTTATTATATTTGAGGCTCCAGGCTATGTTAGCAAATGATACAATTTTAGAAATCTGAAACAAATTATAATGCCATGTGATGAAAGAACAATATGGCAAAATATAGAATCTCAATATTAAGTTAGTTTCTCTTCTAAAAATACTACTAATAACAATTATCACTGACAATATTCCATAAAACTTACTGAGGGCTTGCTATCAGCTAAGAACTAGATGAGCCACTTTACCTACACCATTTCCTATAATTCTTACAATAATTTTGTGATGCTAATACCATTAATTTATCCCCATTTCATACACATGGATGACACTTTCAGAAGTAAAGAAATGGCTCACGGTAATAGTCTGTATACATTGTATCTTTTGGACACATTATCACAGAACTACTCTTGAGCCTGGTTGCTGACCGAATCATAATGCTTCTGCGAGCAACGGCCTCCACTGGTCTCCTCTTTGAACTCCCAAATACATAAGCAGATAAGCAAATGCCCCACAATCTGACCATATTCTACTACAGTCTAGATTATTCTTCATAGTCATAAAATCTCCCAGATATGTAGTACTATAGTGAGGACACGAACGCATTTCCAGTGGTCTGAATCATAGCCATAGAAGCCAGAAGTGGTGGTGTGGCATTTAATTTGGCTGTGCACTGGCGCTTGACCTGCACCCTGCTTCCATGTGCACTGAATGGCAAAGCTTTCTTGGGATGTGTGTGAGGGAGATATTCACTCAGTGTTAGAATAATAGAGCAATGGGTTCATCCATTCGAGGAGATAAGGTGCATGCAGAGTTAGGCCACAGAACAAGGCAGGAGTTATGGTCTCAGACCCTACCCCTGTGCTACAGTTTTCCTAGAATTTCCATGACTTTTCTTCTGTCTACCATTTGCTGGCATCTGTTCATTATCTTATGTTGCTGGCATTTCTCCCATGTGTTTATTTCTTAAGCTCACTTCTTAAATTGGAAATTCCCTTAGAGTAGAAATTAAGATTTCAGTTTTTGACATATAAATGAAACTGTCTCGAACTAATTCTCTGAATTCATTATACTGCATGTTCCCATCCATTCTCCGCATACTTTCAGAGTAAACTAAAATACAAATTGTCCACAAACCACAGAGAATATCTTGATAAATTTCACTGCACATCTAGAATCTCTATGGGAAAAAAATGTCTGCAGTAAAGGGGCATGCCAGTCAAAAACCCAACGAAAATACAAAAGAGAGGTAAACTATTTATTGTTTTAAAAAGTTTAAAAGAAAACAATTGGACAATGGGGAAAATAGGAAAATGGGCAAGGCAGTTCAAAAAGAGCCAAATAGCATAAAAAGATGTTACGCTTTAATTTTACTCGAGTAAATGTATATTTAAAAAAATAATAGTTTGACATTCTACCAAAGTGTAAAATAAAAATTTACAGTGCTCACTATTGACCAAATAATGATATCACTGGTGCACTATTCCAGAGTGAATATATTAGCCTATTAATATATTCACAGTTAATATTAATACATTTTTACATTTTACTCTATGTATTTTACCTCAATATGAAATATTAAATTAGTACAATACTTTGGAGTATAATGCTACTATAATAATCAAAACTTTTGTAGAATTATTTATTTATGTTGGTACCGGGGATCGAACTTGGGTCCTTACGCTTGTGAGGCAGGCGGCGGAACCACTGAGCTAAATACCTGGCCCAATAATCAAAACTTTTAAAAGAAAAATTCTTTAATCCAGTGATAATAACCCTAAGTATTCTCCTATGGAATCTTGTCACAAATATGATAAGTATAAAAGGGAGTAACAGGTTCAAATTGGACATACAGTAACCTAAATAATAACCCTAAAAACCTATCTATATATAGCTAACTAAAAGTATTATATTGCACATAGATCAAGGGTTGGCAGATGTTTTCTACAAAGGGGTCAAACAGTAAATATTTTAAGTTTTAAGCCCCTACAATTTCCACCATAACTACTCAGTTCCCCAATATATAAATAAATGGGTATCGATGTATCACAATCAAACTCACTTTACACAAACTACGGCTCATGGTCTGCAGTTTGTCAATGGCTGATCTAGACAAAAGGATCTTTAAACTGAGAAAATATGAAAACTTATTACATCAGGACAGCCTTCCTTATACATCATGTTTTCCAGAAACTGCCTGTCATGATCCCTGGTAAAGGGAATGAATGAGTGTACTCCAAAACGAAGTAGGAGAGGCAGACAAGAAGGCCCTGCCAAAGAGGAAGGAGGAAAAGATCCTTCCAAGCTCAGTGGAGGAGGGATGGAGAACGGATAAGGCGAGCAGGCAGTTGAACAGGTGGGCTGTTTTTCTCCCCTCTTTGGAGCAGAAGTCCCAAAGAAAAGGTCATTAGAAAGATCGGGAAATATGCGGGAAAATCTGAAAAGAGGTATCCTGTGATCAGTTTCCTTTTAAAAATTCCAGAAGGAGACTTCCATGTTGGGTATGACCATAGGAGAGGGTACACAGAAATGAAAAGGATGATACAGGGAACATAGGGCCTCCCGGGCTCCTTCCAGGACTACCTCAACTCCAAAATGCCTTTGCTCCTCAATGCACATGGATACTGCATTTACTAATTCATTTACTTGTTAAAACAACCCCAGGATCATCACTCATCATGTATTCTCGGGAATCTGAGGATATGTCCACAGTGGTGAAGAATTTTACCCTCCCAACATGCATGTTCCCAGCTGGAATCAGACGAGGTGAGTCCCGTGTCTTCTTCTTTCTTTTAGTGAATTTGTTGTTTAAATGTGCTCTAAACAGGGCACCAGAATGCTGTCTAGTATTCCTAAGCACAACAAAGCTGCGATATAACTTAGCAAGAAGAAAATACATGTGTTAGACAAACTTTACCTAGACATGAGTCACAGTACTGTTGGTTGTGAACTACATGTTAATGAATTAACAATATATAGTAAACATTGTGTCACTGCACAGAAACACCAATAAGACAACTTTATGTGCTGATTAATAATCAAAAGATTCATGACCAGAGGCTTGCATGGACCTAACTCTATATTTTCTCTAGAGAAATGCTTCTATATTCTCTAATTTGGTGTTCACAGTGACGTTATGGAACATAAATACTGTAGATGATGAGAATCAGTTGCAGGACAGAAAATAGCAACAGATATCCATATAACTCATAGGAATAAAGAACATCACTGACCTAAGAGTCAGTCTTTTCCCTTGGATCTTTTGAAGAAGAGTTGAGTAGATCCCAGAGTGGCTTAGCAGGTAGTAGTCAACAGGCAGTATAATTTATATAAGGCCTAGATAAAGAATGCAGCCTGATTTAAGATCTATAGCACCAGGTAGAAAAAAGAAAATCCAAAATATCAAGAACATTGCCCCAGATTCTGGTCCACCATATGAACATCACTGAATATTAGCACATGGTTTCTGAAACACTAGGCTAACCAAGCTACCTCACAGCAGAGGCCCTATGGAAACCCAGATAATAGGATAAGGACACTACTCATGTCACTGTGAAGTCCTGATCTCTTTCTGACACATTAAAAGCCATCCTGGAAAACAACTTGGAGAAACCCCAAAAGAGCACTCATCCACCCAAATGAAATGAAGTTCATCACGGGGATTTTGTAAAACCAAGAGGAACCACCTTACTCTTAGATTCAGGGTGTTGGCAGATGTTTAAGTTTTATCTCCTTTCTTCCAGCCCATATACTCCATAAAGTACTGCAGAAGCATGGCTCGTCAGAAAATTGAGTTGAGTTATAGAAACTGAAAAACTACAATTCCACATATATTTGTATGTATCGAAGAATGTCTGTCATTCTGCCACGATTACATGGAGGATGTAAGGGAAGCAAGGAGTTTTATAGGTGGTACCATAAAAAAATGTCTGAAACACATTTTTAAATATAAAAAGGCCAGTTTCAAAGCCTTATGTAGATTGAATATTATGGTTTGAATGTTACCCTTTCTAAGAATCATGCTGGAATTCAAGAGCCAATTTAATAACGTTGAACACTGTTAGATGAAGGGCTTTGGAGAGTGAACCCTCCCTTCTACCTTGCCTCTCCACCATGCCTGAAGTACACCTTCACTCAACAATGCTCCCTTCACCATGGACTTTTCAGCTTCCAGAACTGTGAGAAAATAAAGTTCTGTTCTTTGTCAATTACCTAGTCTCAGGCATTCTGTTAGAGAAGTACAAAATCGATGATGAGAGAGAATGGTAGCGAGAGGGTGGTGTTTTAACAGATGACACCAAAATATAGCAGTATTGTTTTTCTGGGGAACCCAGAGCCTTCACAATGAGTTATACCCCAGCTCCGCCTGTTTATTTTGAGACAAAATCTCACTAAGTTGCTAAATTCCCCAGGCTGGGCTTGAACTTGTGATCCTCCTGCCTCAGCCTCTCAAAACTGTGTCCGGCTAGAAGTTTCAGAACTGGATAATGAGCAGAGGCTGGAAGAACTTGGAGAAACAAGCTGAAAACTCTTGTACTGAACAAATAATCTGGTGAGGGTGTAGAAGAGGAGAACTGTAGGGAAATTCTGAAAGTTCTCAGAGATTATTTAAATGGGTTGATGAGGATATTATCAGAAACATGGACAGTGGAAAAAATACCTCTGATGAAGTACTGTTACCTGTTGCTCTGTCCCCTAGGCTTACCACTCTCCCACAAAAGTACAGTGAAAAGAAAAAGACTTTGCTCACAACTAGCACTGGGGAGTAAGAGAGGCCTCAGGTTGCCACAAGTCACCATCTCTTCAGGTGTGGAAGGGCCTTCTTCTCTAAGGAACGGGAGGAAGAGAGAATACATTGAGACAATAGCAAACTCCTAGCTTCCTTGTCCTCCCTTTCTTGTGGAAATGAACTGGACCTTGAGGTTCTGGGGCAGCCTCTGAAGAGAGGAGGAAGTGACGGTTCTGTCTTTATTCGGAGGAAGTTTGGAGAAGCCACTTGTCTCTACAGAAAACAATTCTAACTTTTCAAGTTCTGTTTGTCCTGCACATCACGGGATCAGACGGAAGAAAGGATTATCGTATCAGAAACCAGAGTAAGGGCCATCCTTGCTGTCATGTGGCAAGATCTTGGGTAAATTGTGTCATGTCCAAGGTCTTTATGGGAGACAGTAGAAATAGCTAAGCAAAGCAATGAGGGAACTGTCTGAATTTTCTTAATTGTGTGTAGTAAAATATGAGGAGAGAGAAATGATTTAAAGATGGAACGAATCATCAGAAGGGTAGCAGAACCGAGAGACTGGGAAAATCCCCAGTCTTCAGAGGAAACAGTGAATTTAAGTGAGAAAAGGCAAATGTGTGGCTAAGCAACTGTTTGATAAGCAGATATGTAGGAACAGAAGGGAGCAAGATTATTTTCATCATGACAATGGCAAAAGGACCCCGTAAGTGCACCAGAAACTCAGAATGCTGGGCCTTAGCAGCAGAAAATTTCCAGATGGGACACAGGGTAAATGTGAGAATTCAGCTTTCACCACCCTGAATGACCTCAGTAAGCTGCTCCCAGCACGTGATCATAGCTCCTCCTCTCTCAGCTGTTGCAGCCCTGGCTCACGGGGGTCCAGTTGTAGCTCTGGCCTCCACTCCAGAATGCACAAGCTGTAAACCTTGGCAGCATCCCCACAGTGGTAATTCTGAAGCCACACACTGTGTACAAACTCTATGGCTACCTCCATCTGATTCTAAAGGTGGACTTCTACAGTCTCCAGGAGGGTAAATACGCATAGGCGAAGCCACCTTTGAATTCCCAGAACTGCGAGGTCAACAGAGAGCAACACCGGCCTGGAAAACCTGTAGGTTCGAGACCCTATCCAAGGAGAGCAGTTGGGCAGGCTAAGTGGGGTGTGGCTGCCTGGGGCCTTGGAGACCTGACCCATACTTGATTTCCCAGAAGGCAGGACACAGAATATAGGAAAATTATTCTGGAGCTTTAAGATTTAATGTTGTTCACTCCATTAGGTTTTAGATTTAATTGAGAACTGTTACTTCTTTCTCTCTTCTGTTGCTCTTTTGGAACAGGAATGCCTGTTCTACCATCTTATTTTGGAAGGAGATATCTTGTTTGACTTCACCAGCTGTTATCTGGATGACAATGTGCCTCTGAATAGATACACCTGGATTCTCAGCCACATCAGATTCCGGTGAGGGTCTGGACATAAAAGTTTTTGATTGAATGTTGGAAGCAGGGACAAATTCTGGGGCTACTGGGATGGAATGAACACATTTTCTATGTGAAAAACACATGATTTTGGGGTGCGGGAGGCAGAATTGCAGTGTGAGTGTCTGTCTCCTCCCAAACTCATGTGGAAACTGAATTGTTTTTGTAACACTGGGTCTTCTGAAGATGGTTAGGAACAGAGGCTGTGCCCCAGAGGGAACTGATGCCGCTGACGGGGATTGAGGTCCTCCCTCCTCACCTTTCTGCCCTGCCGTCCTCACAGAAAATGAAGCAGTGGTTCCTTCTGGGGGACACAGCCGTCCTCTTCCATCTGGGACCCAGAATCGCTAAAGTCCACCAGCATCCTGATGTGGAACTTGCTAGCCTCCTAGACTCTGAGAAAGAAATCATGCTTTTAAATTCCCGGATCGATGTTATAATATAACAAAGAGACTAAGATACATATTAAGTGCACTGTGCATTTAAACATATCTATACACATTATAAATGTGCATAATGTTTTTGGAAAGTTATACAGAAGACTTGTTTTTAAAATGTTTTTGACCATTGCTTGGTAAAGTCAGGCACATGTCTGTCTTATCCTCGTTTGCTATGCCCAGCATGTTACCTTGTATATACTATGTATCCTTTTAATATTTGTTGAGTGAATAACTGAATGCGTGAATAAGTAATGGGCTGACCATGAGCAGGGAGAATGGTCTGGAAACTTTACTTTGAATTTTTATATGCCTTACTCTTTGCACGTATTAGTATGAGCATGTATGACATTCAGAACAAAATATAATCTGAATGACTGACTATACCCCTGTTTATCCTTCAGAGGCTGCTCAGCACCTTTCAACATCACCACAAAATTCTGTTCCTGCTAACTATTCTTGCTCCTCACTCTCCCTCCTATAATCCACCGAGGCACAGAGTGGCCTCTCTATAATCTTGTTTATATTTGGGACTCACCTTTGCTGTAGCTAATCTGACCAGAAGTAGATGTTGGGTGCAATCTACACTGATCTGACCCTCTTGCAGGTTCATATGAACTTGTAAGAGCCTTGGGGGTTTCATGTTTCAGTTTCTGCTGGATAGAATCATAAGCTGTGTCCTGCCTACTCTGGAGTTATGGATCTCCATCATGCACCCAAGTAGAAAACCAAGCCAATCACGCAGAAAGAAGGAAAAAGCAGATGGGCACAGAGAAGCCTTGAAGCCACAAGAGGTGCAAAGAGGAAATGGCTTAATCTCTTGGCATTTTTCTGTTTTTGTGGACTTTCTGAGATCCACTTGCATCCCTTCCCCTCTGGCACAGGAGATACGCTTTTATACTTATAACAAAGCAATCAGCTACTTAACATAAGCAGCTTCAAGTTGGTTTCTGCTAGCAGTCATTTAGAATTCTGAGCAGTACATCTCTCTGTGGCCTCAGCCACCTGGGTGGAACCTTCGTGCCTACACACAAAGACACACAGACTTTTCAAGCTTTCACCCTCACCTACATCTGTATCCTCTTATCTCCAAGCACCTTCACACGCTCCCCACTTTCCTTGGCCTGAGACATTATCACATCTTTTTTCACTGAGTTAACCTGAACTTGGTGTAGTATTTGTTTCTTTGGAAAATCTTTCAGGGCCACCATGGCAGCCACCATCACAACCATCTTTGGGGGAGGAGCCATATGTGTTGCCTCTAGAAATTAAGCATTCATCATACTGAGATACATTGGTCTTACTAGATTGTAGCTTCCTCAAGGATGAGTGAGATCCTTTTCTATTTGTTGTATTATATCCAGGGTCTAACATGGTTGGTGCCTTTCACGTAATTGCTATTCAGTAATTTCTAAGTGAATTGCTTTAGTTATATCCATGCCCTTGGATCTTCACATTGTATTTATTAAAATACATACGGAAATGTCAGGACAATAAAAATGTGGCCAATCTGGTACGTTTTTATGTCTTACAGTCCTAAACCTAAAAGACACAGACAGAATTGATAGATGCAATAACCACAAAAAAATCTACATATATCAAACAAGAGAATGCTAGGGATGAGCTAAGCTAGTCACATCTTATTTGAAACACAGTAACAACCAAGTATCAGACAATATAAACAACTCTCATCACTGTAGATTTTTACAGCTATAAATTCAAAGATAAAAGTAAGAAGAAATATCTCAAATCAAAATAATTCTTTTCCTTTATTTAACCAAGTTATACTTTGATCTTTTTTGCATTCTGCCTCAAGTAAAGAAACTTTCTAATCTAGACTCTCTCATGGTTTTAGAGATGAGTAAATGCATTTTTAGATAGAAGTCATATGACCAAGAACAGAAAGGTAGTTAGAGTAGAACTCCCTGCTTTCAGCTTCCTTACTGGGTCCAAACTATTTTCCTTCACCTTTAATAGCTGCAGCTCAATCTCAGTCCCCTTAACCCCTGAGTCCACCTAGAATTTAATCCTGCAGACTTGTCAAGCTCCCGGCCCTGGACAGCCGAGGTATGTAACAGCCAAAACAAATTTTATCGGAAACTGATTTCACAGGCGGAAATCAAGATGACATCAGCTGAAATAAATAACTGCAGCACTGTCTGGAAGGAAAGGTTGACTGCGTCTGGAACAAGGTCAACTTTTAGCATCCACGTGAAATAAATATAAGGCAGCTTATCTTTTTGAAAGAAGGAGACTATAAAAACACAATTGCCAGAATGGGAGAAAATTGAAGCTGATTTCCATGGCAACAAAACAGTTATGTGGATGAAGTAGGGGCACATAAAAATCTATGCATGCTACATTAAAGGCAGAAAAATGGAAAGTAAACAACAAGGGACTGGCATTCATCAAAAATTCCCTGAGAGGAGGCCACCTCTGAGACTCGAGAGCAGGAGCCAGCAGGAAAACGCTAAGCTGAAAACTCCAAGTCAGGTTTCTTGGACTCTGCAAATCCCTTGGTGTTAAAATCCCACTTCACCAATATATCCTGGACTCTTCCCTTGTCCTTGGAGTATATTTTGTGTCAAACTCTTACAGATTTACTAAACCTTTGGGTGAGAGACTTGACTGAGGTTTTTCAGACACTAACGATCTTACGGATATTTTTAAATTACGACTTTCTTTTAGTGTACTAGACTTACCTTAGTTCTCCTGTAGCACCTTCATGGTCAGGGCCTTTTCCCATTCTTACATATATTCCACCACGGATTTGCTCTCATGGATTTGCTTTTCTAAAATGAGCCTTCATCTGGACCTACCCTCAGCCATTTCTATGGATTCTCAGGTCCACATCTCTTAGTAGGACACAGAAGCTTTTTATATTTTCACTCCTGGAATGTTCCCACACTCTGAGCTGATCATGTCGTACTCTTAGCACCCTGAGCAAATGTTTCCCCATAATTTCTTGTTTTCTTTCAACTCTAGACTTTTTGCATGCTATTCAAATCACACCATCTATGTCTTTGTGGTCCCCAGCCCCCTCTCTCTTAGCCCTCCCTCGTGTGGCCTGGGAGTAATTTCCACCTAGAAGCCTTCATTTGTGTTCCATCTCCCTACATGGGACAGATATTCCTGGAGCTCTCTGCATGGGTGGACTGCAAATGCTTATTGCACTCTGTTGAAATTGCCTGCTCTCTTGCCATTCCCCCCTGCTCGGCTGAGATTGTTGTGATTTATCTGCCACCATGGCTCTGGTGTCTGGCACAGAGTACATAGTCAATACATATTTATGATCTGAAATGAATTCAAGATAAATATTCCCTGTGACTATTTGCTCAGGCTCCTGTTACATGCCATTCTTAACTTGAGGGTTATTTGCTCTAATGCAATTTCAATCCACTCTTCAATAGTTTAAACACGCAGAATTTTCTTCCTAATTTTCACTTTTACCTTCATGTATTGCAACTTGTACTCGCCATTACTTTATGTTTCATTATTTTGAATTCCCATGACCTCTGTGCAAATTCCTGATGGTCTCTTTCTATGACTCAGCTGCTCAGGGAAGAAAACCTATAGAAATGTACAATCTAATACTCTACACGCCATATTGTTATCTACCCACTACCTTGAGCTATTCCTTAGAATAGCCTAAGGAGAACATTAGAGAAACTGAGAGAGAGAAAAGAAGGCATATAGCCACCTAACAATTTATATAAACATGTTTTTAGCCACTTTTCTCATCACTAGAACAACATACCCGACACAAGCAACATAAAGGAGAGATATATTTGGCTCACATTTTAGAACTTTCAGAACTTGCATGGTGGGGGGCGGGGGTGCTGCTGCAGGCAGAAGTGGCACGGTGGAAGGGTCTGGTGGAGAAAATCTGTTCATATCTTGGCAACGAAGAAACAGAGAGAGAAGTGAAGGAAGAGCCAGGAAAGGAGGTTTCCCTTTCCAGGTCACACCCAGAGTGACCCGCCTCTTCAGAGGAGATCCTGCCTCTACCTCAAGTCAGCTGCAAAGCCCCGTCACCCAACTGCCTTCCAAAAAGCCTCCCCGCCATGAGCACATGAGGCTTTGGGGAACACCTAGATATAAACCATTACAGTTGGGGTGGTAGATATGATACCCACCCTCCCTTGATGTAGAACGTACACATAAGAGCCACATCTTCCTGGTTATCCATGCAGAAGGAGATTTGGAAGAGGGAAAGAGTTGGGGTAGGGTGGGCTGTGCTAACTTCTATGTTCCTCTCTTGTATGAGGCTAGTTTGTGAAGGCTAGGAGAGGTTATTGCTTTACTGAATAAGCACATGCAAAAACCGAGGGTAAAAATGATGAAGAACCAGCCAAAGATATTCCAGAGAAGGAACAAGGTGACAGGATTTCCCAAAGCAGATGCCATTGAAATGGAGTTTTATATTACCTGGTGGAGAATTAAAAGGAAATTGAATAAAGTTGTCCACCAAGGTCAAGAGAGCAATACATGAACAAAACGGCAATCTGAAAGAAAGCTAGAAAATACTGAAAAGTGCTGATAAGAAACTACAGAGGTGAAGAATACAGTAACTAAACCCAAACATTCAATACAGTGTTTCAGCAACAGACTAGATTGAGCAGAAGAAAATACTGTCAATCTCAAAGATAGGTCACTGGATGCAGTTCTGTTAGAGAAGCAACAAAATAATTGAAAAGAGGGAAGTAAGTTAGGTAGACCAGTGTATGACTTATGTGAATTAAAGAAAGGAAGCGACTGAGAAACAACCAGAAAGATTACTTACATAACGACTGAACACTTCCCAATTTTGAAGACCAAAATGGGAATGTACGTAAAAGAAGCTCAAAACACAAAATAAGATGACCCTAAATTATTCTCATCGATACACATCATAGTCAAATTGTCGTAGTCAAAGACAGAAAACTAAAATCATCGACTGTAAAAAAACTTGTTGCACACAAAGAAACTTCCGTGGACTATCAGCGGAATGTTTAGCAGAAACTCTTTAGGCCAGAAGGCGGTGGGATGATGCATTTCAAATGTGGAAAGAAAAATATGACTAACCAAGAATACCATGCCCAGCAAACTGACTTTCAAAAACTATTCACACAAACACAATCTGAAGGAATTCACCACAACTAGATCCATTTTATACAATAATTTGAAAGAAGGTCTTAAAATTCAAATAAAAGGGCACTGAGCAGAAGCACAATAGCATAAGAAAGTGCGCAATCCTTGACATAGGTAAATATCCAGGTAAGTGCTGAATACTGTATTTCTATGATGGTGTTAGATAAATCAGTTAATTTCCACAAAACATTAAAACAAAGCAGTGTTAAAAGAAATATAGCTGGCACAGTGACTCATGCCTATAATCCAAACTACTCAGGAAGCTGAGACAGGAAGATGGCAAGTTTGAGCCTAGCATAGGCAACTTAGTGAGATTCTGTCTTAAAAATAAAGAGGGGGGGCCAGTGATTTACCTCAGTGGTAGATTGTCCCTGAGTTCAATCCTCAGTACCACAAATAATAATAATCAAAATATGTTAAAAGTTATGCGGTATGAATAAATGTACACGGTGACAGTACCAATATAAAGTGAGCTTGGGAGGTTAAAGTCTAGAATTTTTGTGTGGAACTGAATTTAAGTTATCAATTGTTAAAATATAGTTCTAACTGTAAGTTATTTTATTTAAACTCCAGCTAACCCATTACTCTGCCCACAGGGTCAAAATGCTATGGAAGTCAGATATACACAAAAGAAAGGAATAAAAGCACATCAATAACACAAAAACATCTTCAGCCATTTTAAGGATTGGAAGGCTCAAAATTATTAAAATGTCTATACTATCCAAGGTAATCCATAGATTCAGTATAACTCCTAACAAAATCTGAAGAGCAGAGCAACATAAACGAGATGATAGGACAGGAAATCCCTTGTTTAAAGTCTCTCAAGACAAAAATTCTGCACCCATCCACAGATCAGAGTGTCACTGGGCGAGGCTTGAGATCCAGGTGGAAGTTGCCAAACCCCACAAGAGCCCAAGAAGCAGCAAGAGGGTCATTTCCAGAGCAGAGGCTATGCAGCCAGGTGACAGACATGGACAGGCCTCGTGCAACCAGATTCAAACTCAGGACCTCCCTTGTTCCCCACAAGACTTAGCTTCAGCCACATAATGAACTACTCACTTCTTGGGCCAGCATGCCAGCTTCTGTCTCACAGCAGATCCTCATAGAATTCTGAGAACAGGCTCCACCTCTGTCACACTAGGTAGTAGTTGCCTCACTGTCCACCCCATCTCCACCCAATGAGGGTGCAAATCCTTACTGTGCATTTCTACTCAGCATAGAAGTTGATCTATCCTTTCTGATCCACATAAACATGGGGACTCTTCTCTGAACCTGTCCAACTGCTGGACTCAAATAATGGTACTTTCTAGCCAAGGAATGCATCCCACGTCCAGTCAGGTGAGAGAAGATTTTCATGCCCATTCAGTGTCTCAGCCTAATTGTAGAGCTCAGCCCATGTTCTCAGATAGCAGAGCCCAAGGACCTTCCCCGCATGAATTCAGAACAAGAGCAGCAGCCCAACCATTCAAAGAGTCTGAAAATAAGCTCAGTATGCTGAGGGGCATGGCCATTGGTCTATACAAAATCATGCATTGAAATAAAAAGTGAAAGTCTGCTCCAGAAACATATGTAAAAGCCAGAAAAGTTGGCTTTCTCTACAAACAAACAAACACTATAGCAAGCATACAAGGGTGACAAAGCTTAGGAAGTAATGACATAGGCAAATAAACACAAAACTAACAGAACACCAACAATGGATGCCCCAAAGAGGGAGACTTATGAAATAAGAGAAAAAGTCTTCAAAATAATTGTTCTCTCAAAAGTTGAGTGAACTTCAAGAATATAAGGATTAAAAAAAAAAGAGATTTGGAAAGCAATCCAGGAATAAATGAGGAATTTGACAGAAAAATATAGAAATAAGTAAAACTCCTTCAGATGGAAAATACCACGGCTAAGCTAAAAAGTGCAGCTGTAAGCTTTATACCCAGATTGATCAAGTCAGAGAAAGAATCAAGAAATTAGAGACAGAACATTTGAAATTATTCAATGAAAGAAATATAAGAAGAATTGTGGGAGAGATTCAAGAAACCTATCCTGTGCACAGCAGGACTAAAAAGAGGAGAAAAGGGACCAGAAGGCTTACTTAAAGAAATAATGGGCTGAGCACGGTGACACACACCTGCAATCTTAGCTACTTGCAAGGCTGATCACAAGTTTGAGACCAACATGGGCAATTTAGTGAGCCTTTGTCTCAAAATAAAACCTTTTGGGGGATGTAGCTCAGTGTTAAAGAAATTGCCTAGCATGAGTGCACCCCTACATTCAAGCTTCAGCACTGCAAAGAGATGAATAAATGATAAAATTTTTTTCTAATCTGAAGAAAGAGGTAAATACTCAGGTAGAAGGGAAAATAAATCTCCAAACAAATTCAACTCAAAAAGGAGTTCATCACGACCATAATCTGTTGATGTTTACCAAATACAGTAAAGTTTTAAGCTACGAAATTCACATATAAAAATCAGTTGTGTTTCTGTGCACTAAAAACAAAGTATTAAAAAGAAAATTCAAGAAAATAATCCCAAAGGACAACCAATATGTCCCTTACAAAGTAGTCCCAATACAAAAATTATCACTTCTCAGCAGAAATAATACACACCAAAAGAAAGTAGGATGTTAAATTGAAAGTGCTGAAAAGGGAAAGGAAAAAAAAAACCCTCCCAACCAACAATACTTTACCAAGCCAACCTGCATTTGTGAAATAAAGAAAAACATAAAAACTTCCCTAGACAAACAAAAGCTAAAATAGGTGATCAACATTATCCCCACCTCCCTTCTAAAGGGAGTTCTTTAAACTGAAACGTACGGCTGCTAATTAATAGCATAAAACTTACAAAAGTACAGAACCTAATGGCATAAGTAATATGAAGCAATATTCAGAATAATCTAGGACTGAGAAGGTAGGCCACAAATTTATCAACACTTAAAGAATGAAGGAACAAAATTTTTTTAAAAATTAATTTTATTGGTACATTTAAGGTATGCAATATAATGACATTCATCATTGGAAATTTGCACCTTTATGTAATCTCTCTTGGTTCTTATGTTTTCCCCATTCCCCTGCCCTCCCTTCAACCCCTCCATCCCTATTTACAAAGACTTTGTTTCCTTTTTTTCATTTTCTCATATTAATTCCATTCCCTTCTTTTCTATCCCCTGCCCCTCCCACTTCCCCTTCCTCTTTGCCCCTTTTCTTCCTATTTCACATTATCTATTATACCTTTAGGTCCTTATTTACACTTTCAGTTTCTCACACAAAAGAAACTATTCAGTATTTACATGTGTGTCCTATTTATTTCACTTAAGAGTATGGCCTCAATGTGCATCCATTTAGCTATAAATGTCCCTAATTTCTCATTTTTATGGCTGAGTAGTACTCCATTTTCTTTAAAAAAAACCCACATTTTCATTTTTTTTTTTTTTAGTACTGGCAATCGAACTCGGGACCTTGGGCTTGCGAGGCAGGAGCTGGAATCACTGAGCTAGATCCCTGGCACCCCACATTTTCTTTATCCAGTCTCCAGTTGATGGGCAATTGGGCTGTTTCCAAGTTTTAGCTATTACAAATTGCGCTGCTATGAACATGGGTGCACATATATCACTGTGGTATGATTCTTTTAATTCTTTGGAGAAGATCCCCAGCATGTGAATAGCTGGGTCAAATGGGACTTCCAGTCCTAGTTTTTTGAGGCATCTCCATACTGACTTCCACAGTGGTTGCACCAGTCTACACTCCAATAAAACTATAACTAAACTGTCAAGGGACATATTAAAAATTGATGTGAATTCAAGATCAAAAGCAACAACATGGGGAAAGGATAAAAGTATAGACTTGTTCTATGCAATCAAAGTTAAGCTAGCAGCTTAAAATAAGCTGTTCTAAGTGTGAGGTGGTTTTGGTAAGCCTTGTCATACCCGAAAAGTAAAAATAAAACAAAAGCAAGCAAACCTACAAAAATATTCAAAGGTAAATTGTTGTAGAAAACCATGAAACCACAAAGGTAGAGAAAGAAAGAAACAAACAACAGTCATATATCATTTAATGACAGGGCTGTAGTCTGAGAAGTGAATCTTTGGGTGATTTTATCACTGTGAGAATATCATCCAGTTCATGTACACAACTTATATAACTGTAACTTCGTGTGTCACAAACTTGTAGGGCCACTGTTGTGATGTGTTCCCTCACTGACTGAAATTTTGTCTTGTGGTGTATGACTTTACAAACAAAGCCTAGAAAATAATAAAATGTCAGCAGTGAGTCTTTTCATATTGACAATTACCTCAAATGTAAATGGATTAAATAGTCTACTAAAAAGATGTAAAGAAATGGATTTTTAAAAAATCTATATGCTTCCTATATGAAACTCACTTCACTTTTCACTAGCATACATACACTGAAAATAAAGGGAAATAAAAGACATGCTGCACAAATGAAAACCAAAAAGGAACAGAGACAGTAGTACTTATCTGAAGCAAAATAGACTTCAAATCAAAAGGTGTAAAACTAGCAAAGAAGGAGATGATATAAGGATGAAGGGGTCAATTCATCAAGGGGAGATAATAAAAAAGCACATACATTCATAATACATACCTAACAATGGAGCATCTAAATGTATTATGATAAGATTTCAATGGGAGAGACAGAATACAAAACATTAATAGTAGCAAAATGCAAAACATCCCTTATAATAATGGATAGATTAACCACAGAGAAAATTATTAAGGAAATATTCAACTTGAATAATACCTTTTAGACCAGTGGTGGCAAACCTATAGCATATGTGCTGCAGCAGGCATTCAGAGCCCTCTTGTTGGCATGTGAACCATGTCACCCTCCACTAAAGTTTGACAAATTATCAGCATGCATACAAGAGCAAAGATCACATTAACTGTGCAAAAGCACATCAAATGCAAACTTTTACCTTTCAATAAAAAGTTGTTTGTATCATTGAAAAATCCATTACTGTGTTTTCCTTTCACAACAAAAGATGCTAATATAGGAGTTATTTTTATTTTCTAAAACCTCAGTATTGGGGTTAAATTGCAGTGTTGGCATTTTGTGATAAATAAGTGGCTTTTGGGTTGCAGTTTGGGTGCTCATCTCTAAAAGGTTTGCCATCACTGCTCCAGACCAAATGGACCTAAAAGATACATACAAACTATTCTCTACAATAGCAACAGAGTACAATTTTTTATCAACACGATACATGAGCAAAATGAGCTTAACAGAAAGATTAGTGTCATCAAGAAGAAATGAACATAAATCCTGGAACTAATGAATGTGAGAAATTGCAAGAGTAAAAATAGCCAAAGTCCCTGAGCAGAAAAAAGAATCCCTGAAACTGGAAAATATAGTTAAGGAAAATAAGGAGACTTAAAAGCTATGAAAAAAAAAATCCTATGGGATGTATTGGACAGCATGAAAAGAGCAAACGTTGTAGTCATAAAGTAAGTGGTGAAGAGAAAATATAAGGGTCAGAAATCCTTTTTAAAAGAAACATTCCAAAATCTAAGGAAAGATATAAACATTTAGGTATTGGGAGCTCCAAAATCAAAGACATAGAGAGAATATTTAAAATAGCAGGAGAAAAGTAATTTGTTACATGTAAGTAGAGGTCTTATAGCTACCAGAAGGTTTGTTAAGAGAAAATTTTCTGGTTAGATGATGTTTTCAAAGTACTGAGGTGAGAAGGGCTTTTTCTGTTAGTCACTTTTCAACTGCTGGAACAAATACTTAAATTCACAACTTCAAAGAGAGAATGTTTCAATCTGTGGCCACAAAAGCAGAAACACTGCAGCCAAAGGCCATGGCTGAGGAAAGGTGATCCTGTCCCAGCAGCTGGGAAGCAGATTATAAAGAAAGCCAGAGAAGAAGGGACCAAGACCAGGTACAGTCCCAAGGTCATGACACAAGCCATAGTGCCTTTTACTAATCTCCTAGCCCACTTTCAAACAAAACGAGACCACACTCAATATTAACCACTGCAGGTCACATGGAAGATGCCGAATCAGCCCACTGCAGACAGGCAGGCCTGTGCACACCCTACCGAGGTCCCGAGTCACACCAAAGACGCCGAATCGCCCCGCTGCAGACAGGCAGCCACCTGGTTCCACATTACAAAGACACAGAGGACACCAGACCACCAGACCACGGTACTGAGTCTCACTGTTCCTGGCCCAGAGGTAGGGGCTTCTGAGCCACTGTCCCACTGCTCCTAGTCCAGAGGAAGGGGCTTCCTGGTCACCATCCCTCCTGCTGCTCCCAGCCCAGAGGAAAGGGCTTTCAGGCCACCTTCTGTCCCACAGCTCCTGGCCCAGAGGAAGGGGCTTCCAGGCCACCATCCCTCCCACCGCTCCCAGCCCACAGGTAGGGGCTTCTGAGCCGCCATCCCACTGCTCCTGGTCCAGAGGAAGGGGTTTCCTGGCCACCATCCCTCCCACTGCTCCCAGCCCACAGGAAAGGGCTTTTGGGCCACCATCAGTACCGCTGCTCCTGGCCCCTGTCCCACTTCACCTAGCTCAGAGGAGGTAATCTGTGCAGGTGCCAACTGCCCCCCACCCCAGTCAAAATGAGAAAACACATAAATAAGTCTCAAAACCAGACTTCCAGATCATCTACAGCAACCCCAAAGGGAAATGAGATGGAACACTCTGATACTCAACCACCTGGACCCACTGAACTGGCAACAAAAGGGGATCTGGAAAAAATGAAATCAGAAATAATTTCTCAGATAACAGGAGAAATTGGGCCCCTAGTGCAAGACATGATTAATAAATCTAGAGAGGAGCTCAGGAACACGATGGAATCTCACCATAGGAAACAAATGGAATCCATAAAACAGATGCAAATAGATTTCCAGGACATGAAAAACTCCATTGAAAGTCTACACAGCAGAATGAGCCAATGTGAGGACAGAATTTCAGATATAGAAGATAAGATTGCAATTAGTGACCAGGAAAAGAAAAATTGCTTCAAACTTATAAGGGAACATGAGAAATCAATCCAGCAGCTGCTAAATGATGCAAAGAAGAATAACATAAGACTGATCGGGCTCAATGAAGAAACAAGACAGAGTGCAGATGACATAAAAAAATCTCTTCACAGAAATAATGGCAGAAAACTCCCCAAGCAGGGGAAAAGAGCTTGATATACAGATAAGTGAGGCATATAGGACTCCAAATAGCCTTGATCAAAAAAAATCTACACATAGGCATATAATAGTTAGGATTCCAGAAACTCAACAAAAGAACAAAGTTCTACAAGCAATTAGAGAAAAGAAACAAATCACATACAAAGGAAAGCCCATCAAAATCACAGCAGACTTCTCAACACAAACCATCAAGGCAAGAAGAGCTTGGAGTGACATATTCCAAGCCCTAAAAGAAAACAGCCTCCAACCCAGATTGATGTACCCTGCAAAACTATCTTTTAAAATTGATGGAGAAATAAGATATTTTCATGACAAGGAGAACCTTAGGAACTTTGTGAATGCCAAATCAGCACTCCAAAGAATTTTACACAATATCCTAGGAACAGATATTGAGGACCACAACCCCAGGAAGCAAAGCAGAATGAACCCATCTGGCATGACAAGAAATTAAATGGAAAGGAGGAGAACCCAACAAAAAGAAAAAGTCATGGCAATGACAAGTCAATACGTTTCAGTTATAACCATCAATGTTAATGGTCTCAATTCACCCATCAAAACAAATAGACTGGCAGAATGGGTCAAGAGGCAAAATCCAACAATATGCTGCATACAAGAAATACACTTCATTCAAAAGGAAACTCATAGACTGAAAGTTAAAGGGTGGAAAACAATTCTCCATGTGACAGGAACCTGAAAAAAAGAAGGAGTAGCTATCCTCTTTGCAGATCAAGTAGATTTCAAACCAACACTGATTAAGGGAGACAAAGAAGGACACTACATCCTTGTAAAGGGAAGAATCCAAGAGGAAGAGATGACAATCATAAATATCTATGCACCAAACACTAGAGCGCCCACCTATATAAAACAAATATTAACAGACATGAAAAGTCATATATGCACTAATACAATTGTAGTGGGGGACCTCAACATCCCACTGTCACAAATAGATAGATCAACTAGACTAAGAATAAGTAATGAAATGCTAGAACTCAATCGAACTCTTGAACAAATGAACTTAACAGATGTTTACAGAGTGTTCCACCCCACAAAATCAGAATACACATTCTTCTCAGCTGTACATGGGTCATTCTCCAAAATAGACCACATGCTCACACATAGAACATGTTTAAGTAAGTGCAAAGGAATTGAAGTTATCCCCTGTATATTATCAGACCATAGTGCAATGAAATTGGAGATCCATAACAAAGGAAACTCAAAAAATTTCATAAACATGTGGAAATTGAACAACATACTTCTGAATAACCAATGAGTCACAGAGCAAATTAAAGAAGAAATCAGACAGTTCCTTCAATTAAATGACAATGACAATACAACATATTGGATTCTGTGGGACACAATGAAAGCAGTCTTATGAGGAAAATACATAGCAGTGAATATGCATATTAGGACAACAGAACGAGCCCAATTAAACAACCTGATGCTGAACCTCAAGGTTCTAGAAAAAGAAGAGCAGGACAACCCCAAAGCTCATGCAAGGGAGGAAATTATAAAGATCAGAGCAGAAATCAATGCAATGAAGACTAAGAGAACGATACCAAAAATCAATGAAGCCAAGAGTTGGTTCTTCAAAAGAATCAACAAAATTGACCAACCCTTAGCCAACCTTCTCAGAAAAAGGAAAGAAAAGGCCCAAATCCATGCAATTAGGAAGGAAAAGGGTGAAATTACAACAGACCGAGCAGAAATCCAGAGGATCATCAATACCTACTTCCAGAACCTACATGCCAATAAGATGGAAAACACAGAAGAGATGGACAGATTTCTAGATAACATATGAATTACCAAAGTTGAATGAAAAAGACATAAAATTCTGAACAACCCAATATCAACCCATGAAATTGAAAATGTAATTAAAAACTTATCAACTAAGAAAAGCCTGGGCCCTGATGGCTTCACTGCTGAATTCTACAAGACATTTAGAGAGGAACTACTGCCACTACTGTTTAAACTCTTCAATGAAATTGAAAGGGAAGCAATACACCCAAATTCATTCCTGGAAGCAAGCATCAGCTTGAACCCCAAAGCAGAGAAAGACCCAACTGAAAAAGAGAACTATAGGCCAATCTCACTAATGCACATAGATGCAAAAATCCTTAATAAGATACTGGCAAACAGAATGCAGAAGATCATCAAGAAGATCATACACCCTGATCAAGTGGGATTCATCCCAGAGATGCAGGGATGGTTCAATATACGAAAATCAATCAATGTAATACACTATATCAATAGAGCCAAGGACAGAAACCATATGATTATCTCTATAGACACAGAAAAAGCATTTGACAAAATCCAACATGCATTTATGATAAAAACCCTACAAAAAATTGGAATAGATGGTCTCTACCTCAAACTGATAGAAGCCATCTATGAAAAACCAACAGCCAATATCATACTAAATGGTCAAAAACTGAAATCCTTCACACTAAAATCAGGAACAAGACAAGGATGTCCACTATCACCACTCTTGTTCAATATAGTTCTGGAAACATTAGCCACAGCAATTAGACAAGAGAAAGAAATAAAAGGAATAAAGATAGGAAATGAAGAAGTCAAATTGTCATTCTTTGCAGATGACATGATACTCTATATAGAAGACCCCAAGAACTCCACCAAAAGTCTTCTAGACTTAATAACCAAATTCGGTCAAGTAGCTGGTTACAAGGTCAACACACAAAAGTCAATAGCTTTCCTCTACACCAATGACAGACTCACTGAGAGAGAAATAGGGCAAACAATTCCTTTCACAATAGCATCCAAAAACTGAAATACATAGGAATCATCCTAACGAAAGAAATCAAAGACCTCTTCTCTGAAAACTATGGCACTCTGAAAAGAGAGATTGAAGATGATATCAGAAAATGGACAGACTTCCCCTGCTCCTGGGTAGGAAGGATTAATAGAGTGAAAATGGCCATACTTCCAAAACTGCTCTATAGATTTAATGCAATTCCAATTGAGATCCCAGCAGCATACTTCATGGACCTTGAGAAAACAATCCAAAAATTCATTTGGAACAAGAAGAGACCCAGAATAGCAAAAGCAATTCTAGATCACAGAGACATGTCAGAGGGTATCACAATCCCCAACCTGCAACAATACTACAAAGCTACTGTGATAAAAACAGCATGGTACTGGCAAAGAAACAGACCTGAGGACCAGTGGAACAGGTTAGAAGATGCAGAAACAATGCCAGACACACTCAGCCATCTCATCTTCGATAAAGGAGCCAAACACCCTCACTGGAGGAAAGATAGCCTCTTTAATATATGGTGCTGGAAAAATTGGGCTTCACCTTGCCAAAGATTAAAACTAGACCTATATCTCTCAGCATGCACTAAACTAAAATCAAAATGGATTAAAGATCTAAATATTAAAATAGAAACTCTGAACCAGTTGGAACAGAGGTTAGGTAGAACCCTTGAAGACATCAGTGTAGGAAATGGTTTTATGAACAAAACCTCAGTTGGCCATGAAGTAGCCCAAACAATCAACAAGTGGGCTCTCTTCTTATTAAAGGCTTCTGCACAGCAAGAGAAACCACCAGCAGTATGAAGAGACAACCCACAATGTGGGAAAAAATCTTCACCTGTTCTTCCTCAGACAAATGTCTACTATCTCAAATCTATAAAGATTTTAAAAAGATCAGACCTCCCAAATTTAAAGACTCAATCCGAAAATGGGCATCTGAAATGAATAGTCATTTCTCAGACAAAGAAGTAGAAATAGCAAATAAATACATGAAAAAATGTTCAACATCACTGGTCATTCGAGAGATGCAAATGAAAACCAAGCTGAGATTCCACTTCACTCCAGAAAGAATGGTTGCTGTCATGAAATCAACCAATAACAAATGCTGGCAGGGCTGTGGGGAAAGAGGAACCCTGCTCCACTGCTGGTGGGAGTGTAGACTGGTGCAAGCACTGTGGAAATCAGTATGGAGATACCTCAAAGAACTAGGACTGGAAGTCCCATTTGACCCCGCTATTCCCCTGCTGGGGATCTTCCCCAAAGAATTAAAAGAATCATACCACAGTGATACATGCACACCCATGTTCATAGCAGCACAGTTTGTGATAGCTAAAACTTAGAAACAGCCCAAATGCCCATCCACTGGAGACTGGATAAAGAAAATGTGGTTTTTTAATAAAATGGAGTACCACTCAGACATAAAAAATGAGAAATTGAGACATTTATAGCCAAGTGGATGCACATTGAGGCAATACTCATAAGTGAAATAAATAGGACACACATATATAAATACCGAATAGTTTCTCTGCTGTGAGAAACTGAAAGTGTAAATAAGGACTAAATGTATAATAGGTAATGTGAAATAGGAAGAAAAGGGGCAAAGGGGAAGGAAGTGAGAGGGCTAGGGGAAAAGATAGAAGGGAATGGGATTAATATGAGAAAATGGAAAAATAGGAACCAAATCTTTGTAAATAGGGAGGAATGGAGGGGTTGAAGGGAGGGCTGGGCAAGGGTGGAAAATAAGAACCAAGAGAGATTATGTAAAGGTGCAAATTTCCAATGATGAATGTCATTATATTGTATACCTAAAGTGTACCGATGATTAGAATGAATAATCAAAAATGTAAAATAGGAAGAAAAGGTCCAAAGGGGTAGGGGTAGTGGGAGGGGCAGGGGAAAGGAAAGAAGGAAAGGAAAAAATGATGAGAAATGGAAAAAATGGAAATAAAGTCTTTGTAAATAGGGAAGGGTGGAGGGCATGAAGGGAGGGCTAGGAATGGGGAAAAAATAAGAACCAAGATTCATTATGTAAAGGTACAGTTCCCAATGAGAAATGTAATTGTGTTGTACACCTACAATGTACCAATAAAAATTTTAATTAAAAAAAAAAATTAACCACTGCACCTGGTAACCAAAAATATACAAGCTATCCTTAAATGAAGGAGAGATAGACTTGCCCACACAAAAGGTGAACACTGCCAGTGTATTTGGAATATGAAAGAATATGAGGAAAGGAAAAGATGGAAACAAAGTCTTTGTAAATAGGGAAGGGTGGAGGGCATGAAGGGAGGGCTAGGAATGAGGAAAAAATAAGAACCAAGATTCATTATGTAAAGGTACAGTTCCCAATGAGAAATGTAATTGTGTTGTATACCTACAATGTACCAATAAAAATTTTAATTAAAAAAAAATATTAACCACTGCACCTGGTAACCAAAAATATACAAGCTATCCTTACATGAAGGAGAGATAGACTTGCCCACACAAAAGGTGAACACTGCCAGTGTATTTGGAATATGAAAGAATATGAGGAAAGGAAAAGATGGAAACAAAGTCTTTGTAAATAGGGAGGGGTGGAGGGTTGAAGGGAGGGCAGGGAATGGGGAAAAAATAAGAACCAAGAGAAATTATGTAAAGGGATAAGTTCCCAATGATGAATGTAACTGTATTGTATGCCTAAAATCTACCAATAAACCAGATGGAAAAAATTCTAAAAAGGACTTTTTCAAGCTAATAAAAATATGCTTATTTGTCACAAAATATGTAAAAGTGTTACATTCATTTGCAAAAGAAAGCACATGATCAAATTCAGAACACACTAGTGCTGTAAGAGTAATGTATAAATCACTTATATTGCTAGTATAAAGTTAAAGGACAAAAGCATGAAAATAACTACAGTTACAATAATTTTTAAGCAATACACAATATAAAAATATACAAATTGTGACATCAAAAACATAAAACGTTGCACAAAGAATAAATGTGCAATGTATTTTATGCAATCAAAGATTAGTTGTCATCAGCTTAAAATAACCTATTACAACTATAAAATGTTTTATGTTACTTTCATGGTAACCACAGTACAAAAGCCTCTGGTTTATATGCAAGATGGAGAGGAATAAATGCATATCAACCTAGAAATTCACATCACAAAAGATGGCAGCAAAAAAAAAGCAACCAAATACCATTAATAAAATGGTGGCAGTAAATTCTTACCTATCAATAATTACTTTGTAAGTAGATTCAATTTTCCAGTAAAAAGAAACTAGACTTACAAGTTGTACAACTATACACTGTCTATAAGAGATTCACCCAAGCCACAAAAACATACAGAGGATAAATGTGAAGGAGTGGGGAAAAAAGATATTTCATGCAAGTGGGAACAAAAAGAGCAAAGGCAGCTATATTATATTAGATAAAATAGATTTTAAATGAAAAAATTACTAAAACAAAATAAAAATGGTTACATAATGGTACACGTGTCATTCATCAAGTGCATATAACATTCGTAAATATATAGTCATAACATCAGAACATCTTCATGTATAAAAGTGATTATTAATGGATTAGAAAAGAGAACAAGATTGCAGTTTAATAATAGTAGAAGACTTCACAACTTCACTTCCAGTGGTTAATAGTTAATGCAAATATAAATCAAAGAGGAAACACTGGACTTGGACTGCACGTTACACCTAAATAGGCCTCACACTATAGATCACTCCAGTAGCAGCGGAGCACACCTTCTTAGGGACATGCACAGCATTCTCCTGGACAGATCACATGTTAAGTCCATAGAGAAGACTACGAAATTGAAAAATATTTAAATTATATCTTTTATGATTTTACTAACAAGAAACTAGAAATCAGTAACAGTAGAAAATTTGGAAATTTTATGCATATGTAGCAGTTAAAGAACATGCTTCTGAAAACTCACTGGGTCAAAGAAGAAATCAACAGGGAAATTTTAAAAATATATACAGTGTCTCGAGACAAATGAAAAATAAACGAAAAACCCCCAGCATACTAAAAGTTATGGATCAAAATTTATACCTATAAATCCCTATATATCCAAAAGGAAAGATCACAAAGAAATAATCTAAGTGTTAATTGAAAAGAACTGGGAAAAAAACTGAAGAAAAAGTCAAAAGTAGAAGGAACAAAAAAATACATATCGGAACATAAAAAAGAACTTCAAAAAAAAAGAAAATTTAACAAAACCAAGAGCTTGTTTTTTTAAAAAAAACAAATATTCACAGACTTTTAACTAGACTAAAATAAAAACAGGGGAAAATTCAAATAAATAAAAGGAGCTATTACAACTGACACCACAGAAATACCCAAGATCCTGTGACTAACATTAACAATTATATGCTAACATACTAGTTAACCTGAAGAAATAAATCAGCATGCAATTGTACTGAAGGGATATTGGCACTTCTGTGTTTATGTAACATCATGCACAGTAGCAAAAATATGAAATCAACAAGGTGTCCATCAATACATAAATGAAAAAAACTGCAAGTGAAACCACTGAATGTTGAAAACCATCTGAATATAAAATGGAATACTATGCTCCCTTTAAATGGAATATTTCGTACAAAGTTCAGTGGCCTGTAATCCCAGCACAGTGAGAGTAAAACTAAATGAAATAATCCAGTCACAGAATGACAAAAATTGTATAATTCCACCAAAAAGTGATACCTAAAATACTCAAATCAAGGAAAATAAAAAGGCATAATAGGTAGATAGAAACCAATTGACAAAGTTTTTTCCAAGCTAAATAAGTTCTCAAAATCTGCCTGAAAAAATTTACATATAATTAACTATAAACTATTGTCTACGTAAATCTCATATTTTTCACCACAGCTGAAAAACGCCAATGAATTGTTAGCTAAAATGAAAAAAAAGAGAAAGACCCTAAATGTGCTTCAAAAGGTGAATGGATAAGCAAAGTGCAGTATAGCCATAGTATAAAATATGAAAGAGTCATAGAAAGAAAGGAAATTCAGTAGTACATGAAACAATGTAAATGAAACTCAAGATAATACTGAAGAAACCAGATTAAAAAATAAACATATACAGTGTATGTTTATGTGTAAACATAAACATAATTCCATTTACATAAGATTTTAGAAAATGAAAACCTCCACGGAGACAGAAAGTAGTTTAGTGATTGCTGGATTAGGAAAAAGCAGAAGATATTACAATAGTAATATTTTAACAGTAATATTTGGGAAAATTTTTGAGGGTAAAAGTTTTAAAAGTGCATATACATGTTAAAATTCAAATGTATACTTTATGTGCATCTTATTGCATGTCAATTATGTCTTCATAAAGCTATATTGTAGGTAGGAAAATAGTCAAAATGTTTCCTAAAGCATAGATAACACTCAACTGACAGCAAAATACATACTTAAAGACAAAAGGAAATCCCAATGTATGCATTAAAAACTAAAGCCAGACATGAAATCAATAGAAGAAACTGACAAAGCCTGAAACTCATTCTTACAAAGATGAATTAAGTTAAGAAGTCTCCAGGGAGCCAATGAAGAAAAAAACAGAGACATCACAAATTAATATCAAAAAGGAAAAAGGGGACATCACTACAGATTGCAGGAACATTAACTGGACAATAAAGGAATGTTGTGAACAACTCACACATTTGATAACTCAGATGAAATGGGCCAACTTTTAATAGATGCAGGAGACTGCAATACTGATTATACCCAAAGCAGGCTGCCAGCGGTGCAGGCTGAGAAGAATCAACCCCACAAATGGCTTGTTATAGAAGTGAGTGAGGCAGAAGCCCACATGCTGAGGTCAAAGTAACTCACACCCAAATTCCAGTCCCAAAATGAAAACCTTCTTAATTAGAAGGACAATGTTCTAATTGCAACTATATATTTTGTCTATTCTGTTCCTAATTCAAGAATTCTTTGTCTTTTAGGAGGCTTGTTTACATTAATTTCCATAGAAATTGCACGACTGTTCATCCTGGTATGTAGTTCTGCCCTTGCCTATAGCTCGAATTTACCCCAATTGATTACCAATAAAAATCAGTGGCTTGGACTGGACAGTGCCTTTATTGATTACACTGGTATTGGTTGTCCTGGCACCTTGCTTTCTGTCTCTCTTAGTTCTGTCTTTAAGTTTTATTTTCCTCAGGCCTTCATAGTACACTGGGCAGGAGACTGGAGCCTACCGCAGAAGTTTCTGGTTACGTTTCAGGCATCCTCAGTAAATAGACACAATCTACCAAACCCACAGAAAAAATAAGTAATCTGAATAGATCTATATCTATTACAGAAATTCAATCAGTAATTGAGAACCTTCTTTAAGAAGTTCAGGCAGAATCAGGCACGTTGACTGGTGGATTCCATGAAACATTTAAGGAAGAAATTATATCAATTCTATAAATCTTTTTCAGAAGATGCCCAGAGAAGGAATGCTTTCTAACTCATTCTACGAAGCTAACATCATCTTAATCTCAAAACCATAAAGATATTACAAGAAAAGCGCAAAAACATTTCCACTCTCTCACAAAAACATTTGCAAATATCTTAAACAAAGTATTAGAAAATTGATTCCAATAATGTATAGAAATATAGATATACCATGAGCTAGTGAGACTTGTCTCAGGTAATGCAAAGTTGGCTCAATAGCCCAAAACTGTTTAATACAACCCACTGTATCAATGTACTAAAGACCAAAAAACAAGTGGTCATATGATAGTCAAATTGATAGATGTGGAAAAACCATTTGAGAAAATCCAATGTCTGTTCTTGCTAAAAACTCTCAGTAAACTGAGAAGACAAGAGTTCTTCAGTTTGATAATATCTATAAAAAAGCTACAGTTAGCATCATATTAGAAGGTGAGAAGTATTCCCTCTCAGATCAGAAACAAAGAAAAGACAATCTCTTCTCACTACCTTTTTCTGGAATAGGCAAAATTATGTAGACAGTAAAAATTTTGTTGCTTCTAGCAGTTGGTAAACATGGGGTTGAATTGGCAAAACACAGAGTGTTTTTAGGATGGTAAAATTATTCTCTATGATGCTACAAAGGTGAACAAACATCATTATACATTTATCCAAATCCACAGAATGTACAACACTCAGAGCGAACCCTAAAATAAAAGTAAAATATGAACTTTGGTTGACACATCAATTGCAATAAATGTGCAACTCTGACGAGAGATGTTGATAATGAAGAAGACTACATATGTGTGGATGTAAGAAGCATTTTGATATTTTTGTCAACTAAAAGTTCTCTTTTTTCTTTTTATTAGTAAAAGTTCTCTTAAAGAATACAGTTTTACAAAAAGAATGGGAGTTTTCCATTCATTAATCATACCAGGATATTAATTGGATCATAATTTTGGGCAGTACCTCATTGAAAGCAACAATTTTTGCTCTCCCTCCATTGCCTTCTTTTCTAACGACATGTAAATATGCTATTTCCACAACTGTGATGAATTTTCATCAACAGAATGAAGGCTTCATCTCAGTAGATATTTGAAGAATCTCTAAACACGACTGCAAAATACTCAACAGTTGTATTGCCCATTTCCCTTTCTCTTCATCAGGCCACACCAATTTTGTTTTCTTAGTAATCAACCCCCTTCTTTTCAGCTTTCATACCAGCAATTACATAGAACGCCAACAAAGGAAGGAATTGCAGGTGGAGAAGGGATCGTAAGAACCATCATTCAAATTTTACTCCATCTATATTGATTTCTTATTGCTATAAAATATCATAGCCTAAACCAACATAACTTCATCACCTTACAGTTCTAGAGGTCAGCAATCCAAAACGTGCATCTCAGGGCAGAAATGAAGGTGATACCAGGGATGTGCCCCTGCTGGAGGCTGTGGAGCTGGTCTTTTCTGGCTTCCAGAGGCTCCTTATCTCTCTTTCTCATAAGCCCCAGCCAGCAATCAGAGAACTCTGCTTCTGCTTTTATCGCCACATTCTTCTTGGAGTCTTCTGTTTTCCTCTTTTCCTTACAAGGATCTTTGTTACTACACTGGACCTATCTAGGCAATCTAAGATAATTTCCCTAGTTCAATGTCCCTTAATTTACAAATCTCTTTTCCATGAACACACATTCTCCATGGATAAGAACCTGGACAGATTGCAGATGACAATTATTCTCCCTAACACATTGCCTTTCTCCACTATGATAAAGGTGATGATTAGGGTTAAGGACGTAGTGATAGAGTTCTAATTGAATGATGACCATTGCAAAAAGTGATGCGTTTTGCTACTCAAATCAGCAAATATTCATATATACTTTCATATTTGGTATTATCTCATCAAACATTTTAAAATGCATTTCCCCTCAGCCCCCTTACTCCTATTACCAAGACTCTACATCTCATAACAAGTGGCAAAGGTATCACCATAAACTCTGAGGGAAGCAAGACTCTTAACTCTCCAAGTCCTGAGGTATTTAGCTTGTTTTATGAACACTGCTGGGACTCCGGGATGATGCATCAGATCAGCCTGACCTGGTACAATCAGCTCCATTCAGACAGACCAAAACACAATATAGTACTGAAAGAAATACAGCATTAAAAGTCAATGACCTAAATTCCAGTTCCAGATCAAATTTTAGCACTTTGTTTCATTAGTGGACAAGTCACTTGGGTGTTCTAGGCCTCAATATCCTCAAATGGGAAAGGGGGTGAGTAACCTCTCTCCCTCCCTCTCAGGAGGAGTGAAAAGACCAGATGAGATAAGCAACACAAAAGTGCTTTGTAAGCTGTCAAATGCACAGCTACATGAGCAATCAGTGTAATAATTATTGACAAAGATGGCGCAAAGCACTGTAGGAATATGAAGATACAGAAGACAAGGGTTCTGCTTCTCAGAAAACTGCAGTTTGATAGAGATGAAGAAATGAACACAAATTAGCTTCCTGCTGTAACCATGATCTAGTTGAAGGATTTTCAAAAATCCCAAACTGAAAGGTAGTATGTCACAAAATACAACAAACCTGAAAGGAGGATTTAGTTAGGGTTCGGGGGAACACTGAGGACATTCTAATCATGTTACACCACACTGTTTAATCTCCTTCTTAAACTTCAATGCAAAACTAGTAAGAAGTATGGGCTGGGGATTTAGCTCAGTGGTTCCAGCACCTGCCTTGTAAGCACAAGGTCTCGAGTTCGATCCCCAGTACCACAAAAAAAAGTAGTGAGAAGTAATGACACGTTATGTTAATGGTTAGACGTTTTCTACTTCTGATACTCACTTCTTAGGATTCAAGCTCAATATAAACCCTGGGTTATTTCCACGCCTTTATGCACTCCATCCTTGAAGTGGTGGAAAGGTTTTTCTGACCGATCGGTGTGGTTAGAGTAACTAACATTCTGTTCAGCTCTTGTTTGCTACACAGCACCAATTCTCAGCACTTCAACATCCTTAATACCACCGAGGATTTGCCTGTGAGGGAGTTGGGGCCAACACTGGAGATCTGCTCTGTTTCCCGACTACTGGCCTCCCTTGATGATCCATCCCAGAGTCACATTCTCCAACCTAGGGTGTTCAGGAGGTAAGGTGATACTGTGGCTCCGGATTATTCTTTTATTTCTCAACCTGTTCAACATAACGTAGGAGGTTTACTCCGGGGATCTTCATCAGTAATGTGTGCCGAGAGCCATACTACATCTTTTCATGTTGTATTTCAATGTAATCTCCATAACACTCCCCAAAGCACTTATTATTATGGCCACATGATTGAAGAGACCGAGTCAATAAGGTTACCAGCTAGTGAGTTAGGAGCTGTCATGGACTATTTGTGCTCCCTGCCCCACCAAACACATAGGTTAAATCTCTAACCAGTGATATAATGGTATTGGACTATGTGGCCTTCTGGAGGTTATTAGGCTTAGATGTCATAAATTTAGTTTTTCCTGATGAAGACAGTGCCCTTGCAAGTTGACCAGCCGACAGCACTTGGCTTGCGCACTGCCTCTTGCTTTGGCTTTCCTGAACCTGACATACTCTCCCACCCTCCTCCGTTTTCTTTTCCTTCTCTTCTCCTCCTCTGTCTGCTCTCCTCTCTCCTCCTCACCTCGCCCTTTTCCTCCTCTCTCCTTCCTCTCCCCATCTCCTTCCCTCCCCCACACAGGAGGAAGATAGCCATCTGCAAATCAGGAAGATAGCCCTCACCAGAGTCTGACTTGGACGCACCTTCATCTTAAGACTCCCTGACCTACAGAACTGTGAGGAAATAAATAGAAGCTACTTTGTATATGGTATTTTAATATGATTTTACTGTGGCCACCAGAGCGAACGAAACAGGAATCGAGCCAGGTGTGGTGGAACACTTCCGTAATTCCAGCTCTCAGGAGGCTAAGGCAGGAGGACTGCTGTGAGTTTGAGGCCAGCCTGGACTACATAGGGAGATTGTGTCTCAAAACACACAAAAAAACAAAAAACAAAAACAAAAACAAAAAACAAACAAAAACCAGGAATCAAACTCAGATCTCTCTAAATCTGAAGCTGCACATTTAGCTGAGCTACTTGAACATAATTTTTTCATGAAAGTAATTCTACAGTTTTTACTAGAGATAACAGGACAAAAGCAGTGTCCAGTATTCCGGACATGACACTGTCTCTTGCTTGCATGACCCTGAAATTTCATTTATTTTTACAATAATAATAATAATAATTAAAAATAATAATGAGGATGATAATACTGAGGCTGCCTAGGACAACTGGCTGTGGTATGGAGCCCAGGAGATGGTTATACCCAGACCCTTTGGAAATGATTCCAGAGAACATGGTCAAGGTTACTGCAATACTTCCTTAAGATGTTAAGACCAAAGTCACATATAGACATATTTTAGGAACTGAGTAATGAAATTTAATTTCTGTACAGGACAATTAAATTTGTGGGCTGCTGGGAACTGCGTGTGGAGCCTTATGCACACTAGATAAATACTTTACCAGTGTGTCTGGCCCTCCGTACAAATTCTTGATCAGATTTTTTTTTTTTTTTTCTGGTACTGGGGATTGAACTCAGGACCTTACGCTTTCAAGGCAGGTGAGACGGCACTGAGCTAAATCCTGGGGTCTTGACCAGATTTTTGAACAAAAAGCCCACTGCTCTTGTGCCAGGCTCCTTGAAGGCCTTGTCCCCATCAATCAGCATTCTCTTCCTACTCGAAAGAGCACTGCTTTGAATCTGCCCACGGTAACAGGCTCACCTCTGTGTTTAGTGACTGACAACTCTGCAATGTCCATTCAGATTCATAAATGTATTTTATGTGTAGACTACAGCTTTCTTGTAGTGCACGGAGTTCAAGAGATCCTCAAAAAGAGTTCGTATGTCATAGGTGTGGAAATTCAAAACAGTGTATGTTTCTTTTATAAAGATTCGTGGAACCACAATCCTCATTTTGATGACAATAATGAAGCCTGAAATTAGGTTCTTCTACTGCAGATGGGTTTCAGGTCATGACTCAAACTTTTCTAAGCCACCAGAGAATTAAATACAGAATTAATTACAGAGCAATAATATTCTACCTCCCAAATTTAATATTAAAGCTAAATAGTGTGTTGATTTATTTAATTTTATCAACTTTGGCTGAAAAGTCAAGTGGAAAAAAAATACATCTTTGATGAAGACAAATTAATCCTTACACATAGCAAAATGACTCAAGGCACATTCTGAGTACGATTTAAATTGGGCTTTAAATAGAACAAGGAAACATTTGTTAGAAAAAATATAGCCAACACATTTAGGCTTTACATCTTTTAAAGGTGAAGCTCTTAACTTTGGGTAAGCTGATTACAAGTCATTTAATATTATCTTACACATTCCATGACTTTACCAACTCAGGCTCACATTACGGTAGATATCAGATACAAAGGGATGGAACTTGTAATTGCTGCAAGGGTTACAAGTTCGAGTGTCAGATTAGACCTGTAAGATAGGCACTTTCTTAAAATGAAGCACACTTGTACATAGTTCTGACTCTGGCCTTGGTCATGTGACTCCCCTGACCTGCCGGAAGTGGCTGAGTACCGAGTACGGAGATATCTGAACATAGTAGCGGTAGAACATGGAAACAAATGTAGGACCCGTCTTAGCACAGGGCCCTGCCTGGCCACCTGGGTTACACATCCATGAAGTGACCCTGCCCCGAAGAGCTCCAGTTCCCTGAAAATGCCAGCAAGATGTACCATGTACCGGTACAAATTCCCTAGGATGGATGTATCACTATGCGCATCTAAAATATACCAATAAAATTAACTTAAAAAGAAATAAATGTTTGTTATTGTCAGCCACTAACACTTTGGAGTTATAGCAGATGCAAACTGATGCAGCAGACACCTAAAATGAGAAAAGCAATCAGCTGTGAGGGTGCCTGTCTTGGAGCCCAACTGGAGGGGCTCCTGTCCTATCTGAAGCATGCAGCGGCCACTCCATCCCTGTCCAGCAGGGCCCTGCTGCAGGCTTCACCTGCCAGTGTGCGCCCCAAATGCAGTGTTTCTCCGCTGTTCAACGGTAGAGGGAGATCCATGTTTTATGTCCATTGTCCTCATTTTAAAACATGAGTAACTTACTTTTTAAATATTTTATACAGAGAAAACAAAATATATCTCTCATCTGGATCTCGTAATTTCTTTTCGAGTATCATTTGTGTTAAGCCTAAGCCTCTTAGAGCCATAAACCATAAGTTATGGTGCAAACTGGGAAGAGTTAAAGTGAGCACTATATTGTGTTCTCCCTGTTTACAAACAGGTTCGGCAAAAACAAGAGCTTACTTGTCAAGGAGTAAATCACAGGGTAAGAGAATTATCATCTAAAATGCTACACAGACAAATAGACCCATTCTCCAAATGCAGAACGTAAGACAAATGAAGTTTTACTGAAATTTAATAAAGGCTGAGAAAACAGCATAAAAGATGTCCTTTAAATAAATGAAATTAGAGAACTACGGCAACCAAGATTCCTCTTTCTCTCTCTCTTCCTGTCTCCCTCGACCTCTCTCTCTCTCATGCATCAGCTACACCATATTTAAAAAGCATTTACACAAAACTTGGCCTTCACAACCTGTATTATGATTCTTAACTCTGTGGAGTCATACTTTCCTCATCAGAAAAATCTTGATTTTAAAAGAACCGATCCTATAGGGTTGCTTGCAGGTTATGTAGTGCGTGTAATGCTTTTAGCACTTTTCTTGCTACACACTAGGCATAGTTATTATGATATTAATGGCAGGGACCTCATTTGATTTCACTTACCATTGCATTTCTAACCTTTAGAAAGCGCCTGTCATATAGTATATATTTAATATTTGTTGAATAAGATAATTAATTCTGTCCAATAAGCAATGCTGCTCATTTCAGATCTTACCAGCCACTGTGAGAAATGCAGAGCTAGCTAACTCAAAGCTGTCACAAATATTATTTCACCTGCTGAATATAGATTCAGTCTATTCAAATATTCTTAACTGTATTTAATAGAGCCATTTCCTCCTTGATTGCTCATAGAACTCTAATTTTATTCAGCATGATTCAGGCAGATGGCAATGTGCTTACCAAAGATGGTTCCTCCCTCAGCCCAGGGGGAATGTTGTGAGCAGTTTAAACTTCGTTCTATACAAGTGGTGATAATCCCATTCTTCTTTTCAAGAAATTAGCTTGAGGTTGGGCATAAGAATCAGCTCTAGTTAATGACACTTTAAAGGACTTCTATTGGTGAATTTCAGGGCAACAGTTTCTTCCTCGATAAAAAAACAAGTTTACAGAGGCAATAAGTTTGCTTTCTTTTTGTCCTTCCTTCTTCAAATGTTGATCTCTAGTTAGTAACTTATTTAAAACAAGAAACAGAAAAAAAATTATTGTGCTACTGTTATATTGTAGAGAGAGAGGTTTGGAGCTGCACCATCCATCCTAGGTTCATGAAGGAAAATCCAAGAAATTCACAGAAAATAATCCATAGGCACAGTATTGTTGAGCAGTTGAATTAAATACGTCCAGAAATCTCTGTTAGTGTAAAACTTCTATTAAATGATATTAAAAATGCATTGCATCATTTGTTAATTTTATTGCCTCTCTGTTTCCTGGAATTCAAAGCATCCTAATTCATATAATAATCACTATCTTGCAAAAGTTCTGGCTCTAGCAGATTGAGACAGGTACAGGGAGAATATTACATAAGGCAAATGTGTTTTCCAAGCTTAAATGCCATGGAAATGCAAAGGCAACTGCAATGACTTCCAGTGTTTTGTCTTTGGTGGGGAAGGGCAGATGCATAAGGTCAAATAAAAGGATCAAGGAAGATGTATGTCCAAGATGGCTTTTGAAATAAAGTCTGGATGATGACTCAAATTGCATTAAACAAAGATGGTATACATGTGCAGATAGATGATATATCAGAAGCAAGATGTGAGATTATAAAATTCAAGATCCAGGAAATAAATTCATGGGTGGCATAAATGCAATGGATTACTAAGGAGAAGTTATCTTTAAAAAATTATTAGTGACTAGAGTTGCCCTGTGGGATGATCTATGTCATAAAGTAGCACCATCAGTGATTTCATACTGAAAAATCAGTTTCCTTTCATAAAGGAGAGAATTTCTGCTTATTGGAATTGATGATAAGAACTTAAGAAATCCACCCCATGGAGGGGGTGATTTCTACAACTGGAGGCTGATGTTAAGCAAGACAGAAGCTGTGTTCTAAGCCACATGAAAAGCAGAACCTAACCAAAAAAAAAAAAAAAATGGTGCACAGATCTGATTAGGAATTAAAACCCAGGTGATGGGAGGCTTCCTAGCCACCTCCGGGTGAGGGCATGGTAGCCCTCATGAGTTTGTATCATCTCCATTGGTTCTTGTGCCCAACCCCTAATCACGTAAAGGTTTAGAATCTATGTCATAAAATAATACAGAGTTGCGGTAGAAAATTAGACAGTATTGTCCCTACTGGCATTATGTCACAGTGGGTACATAATGTGCTTGGAACTAAAATGACCTAAACTTGAAATCCCAGCTCTGCCTCTTAGAAGGTATATAATTTGAAGTTACTTAACCATTCTTAATCAATTCAAGTGAATAACGGAGATAATGCTGACCTTGGCTGTTCCTGTGTGAGGTGAACAAAATGATGATGGAACATCAACATCATGCTCAGTGAGGGACCATTGGTGAGCACCCTATAGCTCTTAGGGAAGACGAGTAAGGAACTCTCTGCATATTCATGAAAATACCAGAACTAAGCTTTCTTTGAATGTGAACAACAATAACAACCAAAACCTTAGCACTCTTGGAAACTAGAAAGGAAAGAATAATTTATTTCACAAATAAAAATTACAACTCTCTAATATTGAGAAAGCAGTATGTACACCGAGAAGCTTTGGAAAGCAGTCTGTCATTGAAAGTTGAACAGCACGGAAGAAGAAAGGAAGGTGAAAAGGAGGAGGCCAGTGGCCGCTGTGAGCTCATCCTTCCCATTTGGAAGGATTTAGGTGTGAAGCCTGTAGCCGCAGCCTCTGGGGTAGCCATGGTAATGGCCAAAGTGTTATACATGAAGGGATATTAGGCTCAGAATTGGCACTCCCAATACTAAATAATCTGTGACTCACGACGAACCTCACAGCCACTCTCTGCTACATAATCATAGACTGGAACAGGACAGGCTTCTCTGTCTCAGATGGCTGGCTGTGTCCTTCCCAGCTATAACATTCACCAACTGTGTTTGAAAAGGTTTCTCTCCTGCAACTGCAGCTTAGGGTGCCAGATACTTTTTTTTTTAAGTCTCCACAGAAACAGTAGTCACTAATGTGCTTATAAATTTCAGCAATCCATTATTTTAACCACGAAATAAACCCAGCCTGCAAAAACCAGAGAAAGAGTAACAGCACTCATGTACACTAAAAGAATATGTAAATTAGGGGCTTCCTATGGGGCATAAAATTGCTATTTAAAAACCAGTTAGCACCAGGTATCCCAAAGAAAAAAAGTAGTTAAGTGAGGTTCTTTGCCCCTACGAAAACCATCTGTTATGTGGCACCTACTGATATGATTATTTATAGAGATAGTAGAGATGGAAACATTCAGTAAAAGGGATAACAGATTTGGGGAGTGACTTGCAGAGTTATTTTACTTCATAAGTATATGAAGCTCAATATTCAAATTGGATTTAGGGCAAGACAGACGTGAATTGAATCCTAGCTCTGTGGCTTTGGACACATCTGCAAAATGAGGACAATCCTAATATACCTGTCTCAAGGTGGTTGTGGCCATTAAATGATGAAACAAAAATAAAGCATGCACTAGATAGTAGGGAATAAATATTAACTGTTCAGAACTGAAGACTCGAGATAAGGAAGGCATGCAATAAAAAAGAGGAAAGGAGCACAAGAAAATATCAGAGAGTAGATGGCTCCTTCTTTGTGACTGGCAACAAGTACCCAAGGGTGTGGATTCAGAAAGCTTTGGAGGTAGAAAGGAGCACAAAACTCTACAAGGACCTCAGCTTCTTGATACCAACGCGAGCAGGATAATCAGAACAGAGTGAAGGGCCGGAAGATGGAACAGGAATAGGAATCTTGTGCAAAGAGGGAACTGTGCAATAGCTGTCAAAGTTGGTGGGAGAATAAAAAGAGCAAAATAATCTGTTGGTAGCCCTTGTGGCTAATCTGAGATAACAGGCTGCGAGCTTGCAAGAGGGCCACCCCCACAGCCATGAGGTGGTCACAAGGCAGCCTGGCCTCTTGGATATGCACAGAGAGAAGCAGATAAAAGTACTGAGCCAGGCCTGGGATATTCTGGGTAGAGGGAGGTGAGTGACAGAAATAGAGGGTGTCAAAAATTGGCTATTCATGGGGTAAAGGCAAGCAGAGCTTTCTCAAATATGACAGACAAGCAAAGAGATGAGAATATACTATATTTTTCTGGTTACAGTAGAACTGAGAGCAAGAGCACGGAATTAACTAGGAAAGGCCATAGGATACCTAATCTTGTGAAAATATCTGAGGAAGTGCATTTTAACAGGTCTCACCTATTGGGGGCTGCATCAGGTAGTGTTCACTAAAAGAAGAGATTTAAAAGGATTTACCGAGTGGACTTACAATGGCTGCCCGTGGAGTCAGGGCTGGAAGTGTGCAAAATGGCCGTTGTATGCCAGGGAGCCAGAGGATGCAGGCAAAGGTTGAAGGCCTGAGGCTCACTGCAGGTCAGTGTCAGAAAGCCAGAGTCTGTGTTGGAAGGCTGAGGAGTCTTGGTAACAGCCACAGAGGCCCCAAGACAGTAGTTACACAGCAAGAAAGAAATGGATACGTTCTGGCCATGTTTTGCAGGCTGTGTTGTGAGAACCGGGAATGGGTTTCCTTGCTACTGTCCTTTATGTGCCATGTATATTTTTACATCATTTTTGCTCAGAAAAAGACTTGTTTCCTACAATACCTGCCTCCCCAAAAACATTCCTTTTGAAGTTCAGAAATCTAAAAATGTAGGCATACTTTATGAACAGACATAAAACTGCGAGCAGCAGCACACGATTATCTTTCCAGCCTTCCTGGTGACAACAGAAGTTGATTGAGCCACATGTAGGTAGGCATACCATGAACTCACTTCTTTTAATTTCTTTAATTCCTACTTTTCAACCAGAGAGGTGGTATTATTATGTGATGAAATAAAACAAAAACTTTCAATGCAGTTAAGTGATGTGCATAAATTGACAGCTCTGAGAGCAGAAAGCAGTTTGTCAATTATCCTCATCAAATAGGCTCAGGCACAGTGTTCATTTCTGCAGTGAAAACATCAGCCCTACAAAGAGATCAAAGAACTCAGGACAGCTGTCATGCCAAGTCGAGAACGTGACCACACGTACATCATGTATCCCTCTATTCTATCTCAGTATCCCTCAAGTGTAACGCGGAGATGGTAATTCACTACTACAACACAGAATTGTACAGGCATAAATATGTACACTGAAGCTGAAAGCACACATAAAAGCACAGAATGACCTCTCTCTCTCAAAGAATAAGTAAACAGAAGCTGGTTCACCAGACAGGATTACATTGAAGGTCTTTTACAAGGAGAAAGTGCATCAGGATTTTAAATTATTAGGTAAACTAAGAGCTTTATCAAGTCCAAGTAAATAAACATTTACCACATTATTTTAAGCTGTAGTCCAGATTATAAATTTCTGTTTTCCAACTTTCCAAAAGGTTTTTGTCAGGTCATTTTGTTTAGGGTTTTCTTCTTAGATTAATAGTTTTGTTAACCTAAGGAATTTTAAAACTTGGGGGAAGGAATGATAAACTATCCACACTAACTACCTTAAAAAAATTAAAACTAAAAATTGTTCATGGAAATTATCTTACTTGTGCAAGATAATAATCCTCAAACCTAGTCGTGTGTACCTTTGAACTCCATCTTTGAAGTTTGTTGATATTTGCTTCAATTTAGCATCATGCATAAAAGAAATGTCTTAGAACTGTAGGGTATCAAGTTTGTGATAAAATTTAGAAGTTCAAAACGACTAGACACATTTACTAGTTCCACTTCCTTCCTTTCCTCCTTCTCCTTTTCTTCTCCCAGTGTCCTCTCTCTCATCTACCTTGAACACAAAGAACTTCTCTTCTGCGTCTTCATTGGAGGGCAATACAGTACTAGCTTTGGATGGCTAGATTAGAAATTTTTCTACTTTTTCATAAAGGACCACTTTATACTCTGAAAACTTACTGCAGACTCCAAACAGCTTTTGTGTATATGGATTTTATTCTATCATGTCCAAATTGGGAATTAAAGCAGAAAAACATTATGTGCAAGTTAATTTTAAATTATATTTCAACTGCTATGTTGCTGTTATCCCTTGTTATCTGCATCTTTAAGGTTTTCATTAAGTGCATCCGATATGCCATGTACTACAAAATGGGATTTTATGAATTATTACTTATTCCCATTTATAGACAGGATAACAGGATCTAACACTCCCCCCATGTCATACAGCTAGCAGAACAGAATTTCACCCCTGTCTGTCTGTTTCAAGTCTCAACAATCTGCCTCCTTGCCTCCCTTATCATTGTTCAGTTGGCACTGGTGAACTCCCAAGCTGGTCGAGAGACCCTGTGGTGACCAAGTACCCGCGTGGATCATCTGCAGTCCCAAGTCGCGTCTGTCTGGTTTTTCATTTCATTTTTCATTACATCCACCTGACCCTGGCAGGTTCTCTCCTGTTCGCTCTCATTCTCTCTCTTTTTCTCGTTCTCTCTCTCCCTCTCCCTTCTTCTCTCCCCTATCTTCCCTCTTTCCTTCCCCTCTCTGCCCCTTCCTTCTCCCAAGGTTCAGGTTATCAGGGATATATCCTCTGAATTTAGAAGGGAACAAACATGGCTTGAATCACACCTGACCCTTTTTCTGACCCTACAGTAAGTCCTTGACTCATGAACATTTGAGTTGCAAACTTTCACAGGTGTACTGTATAAGACTCACTTTGTCAGATTATGAATGAATTTGACTTATAAATGTTCTACTAGAACAGAACTCATTCATAACTCAGAGACTTACTGTATTTGACTCCTTCATTCTTAATAGATAGAAGGAGAAAATGACACACTGGTTACATGATACACATATTGAGCTAGCTCTATTATCAATGACACACAGACAGACACACACACACACACACACACACACACACACTGCTATTCTGCTGCAATGCAATATGATCCCAATTTTGTGATCATTCACACAGCCACAAATGTATAACATGCACACACAAGGACCGGAAAGGCATGTGCTAAAATCTTCAGAGATTCACCAGTTGGGAAGAATCAACATATTTCTAACTTTCATCTTTATACTTTCCCTTATCTTTTTTTTTCCCACAATAAGTATGATAGCCTTATAATCACAAAAAATAAAGCATTGAATACTATCTAGAATGAGTCACTTAATTTCTCTCAGCCTTGGATTCCTCAACTGTAAAATGGGAATGCTGATTCCTAAAAGTTTCATAAGAAATTGCAAGTGTTACAGAGAGAATGTAGACGAAAATTTGTTTCCCAAATTGCTGATGGTATCACTATTATGTAAGAGGGAAGGCTATTACTTGAGAACCAGAATAGTTTTGGAACCTCCATCCCATTGCTAAATCTAGCAGAGATCTGAGCAGTGGTGTCCCTGGAAACAAATGAGTACTTGTATTCAAAATTTCAAAAGGATACAGCTTCCTCTGAGAGGTTACACAATCCTTTCATTACCCTTGATGTTTTCTATCAGATGGATGTTCTCAGAGACTCTAATGGGTATAACCATTATTAAGGGAGGGAGAAGAGAGGAAAAGAAATAGCAAGTACTTTGCTAAAACATGCTATTTTTCCCTAGATGTAAATATCTCAAGACAGAATTAAGTTGCAGAGGTGGAATGCCCCCCAAAGGGAAAAATTAAACTTTAAAAGTGCTTTGTTAAGTGTATTTTTATTTTTATTCAAAATGTACATTTTTCAACCTCTTAATGTTCTGGGTATTAGGAAAAGTAATGAAGGCTGAAAAATGCCAAGTACATTAAGTAGAGGAGGAAGAGTAAATGATATTTAAAAAGAAAAAATGCCATCTTTTTCATTACCCTAGGCTTTTTCTCTAGACACTACATTGAAATTTGTGTTTTTTTCCCTAAATGGATATACACTAAAGGGATCTCATTAGGAAAATGCAAAGATGAAATTTATGTTTCAAGTGTAAAATAAGGAGCTGAGAGTGTAGCTCAATGGTAGGGCACTTGCCAAGTATGCATGAGGCTTTGGGTTTGATCCTCACCACTGCAAAACAGACCAAAAAAAAAAACAACCCACCAAAGAAACAAAAATAATAAGTGCAAAAAAACCAAAATCAACAGTGTTTTTCATAAAACCTGAAGGCTACATTAAGAAAAAGCAAGATGATTAGAACAGTCGAGATGAGAAGCGTTGCATTCTATGCTTACAGAAACCTTTCAAAAGATTTAGCTTTTGTGGGCCAGGGATTTAGCTCAGTGGCACCACGCCTGCCTGGCAAGTGCAAGGTCCTGAGTTCAATTAACTGTACCGAAAAAACCCTCCCAAAAAACAAAGATTTGGCTTTTGCACAGAAGAGAGAACATCTGTTTTATAAAAAAAAAACTTTTAGGAAAAAGAATAGGAAACTTTTAAAAATATTTGTGTCAAGTAATAAATAATCTGAAATAAGTTTGGTGCTACACACTGGTAATCCCAGCATTCTGGGAAGGTGAGCCCAGGCTACACAATTTATCAACTTAACAGGACCCTATCTCAAATTAAAAATAGAAAAAGGGCTGGGGATGTAGCTCGGTGTTCAGGGTCTGGATTCAATCCCCGGCACCATGTAAATGAAAACACTTTATAGTATTAAAATATGAAGAGCAAATTAAGATATTAATTCTTTTTAAGAGCATTTTACTGTGGGAAAATATATAGAAGATAAGATTTACCACATTAACCTTTTAGGGAGGCAGTAGGAGTGGTTGAACACAGGGCCTTCAAAATGAACTGTATCAAACGAGCTCTTTTTATTTTTATTTTGAACAGGATCTCTTTAGATCATTAAGTTCCGCAGCTGCACTTGAGTTTGCCCTCCTCCTTCCTCAGTCGCAGAGTGCTGGACATACAGACAAGGGCCACCACAACTGGCTTCACCCACTTCTAAGGGTACAGTCTGGTGGCACCAAGTGCATCTGCACTGGGTTGTGCAACCATCATGAAGGTCGGCCTCTAGATCTCTTCTTTATCATCCAAACTGAAACACTGCATCCATTCAAGAACTCCCTAGTCCCTGCTGAGCACTACTATTCTAGTTTCTAGGAATTTGGTGACTTTAGGTACTTCATGCATTATACACAGGTATGTGAGGGTTCACTGTTGTGTCCACTTGAGTAAGAAATGCCTGAATGATTGGATTATCGCAGCTCTGGGTGTGGCTGAAGGGATTCACTGAAGACAGAAGGTACAGCATGGGTTCCAGGGGCACCAATAGGCTTGCAGCCTAATGGAATAAAAAGGGCATGGAAGAAGGAAGCTTGGCCTCAGCTTTTCTGGAGGAGCTCTAGTCCTTGCCACCACCCTGAGAGGCTTCCAGGGAAGAGCCTTCATCCTCCTAGCTCAGACTCTTCAGCTGACCAGCACTGACCCTTTGGATGCTGACGGGACTCTGCAGTGAGCTCCAGGTCTGCCACCTTAGGCTGGATCATTCAGGTCTTCAGGGTGCAGACAGCCCTTTTGCATGTTACACCTGACCCACAGGTGGACATCGTAAACCTACCTTGTATATCATAATATATAGATATTATAGCGGTGGTGCTAAGTACATTCATTTGCACTGTCGTATAACTATCACCAATATCTATCTCCTGATCATATGTACATGGCATCATATACATACACACATTAATTATATGAAGTCTGTGACTCTAGTGAGTCCTGATTGACACCAGGCACTTCATATACCTAGAGTCATACAATACTTGTCCTTTCCTCTGACTTATTTCACTGAGCATGTCTTCCATATACAAATGTAGCATGATCAAAAATTCATTTATGAGGCTGTATTTATATACTACATTATATACTGCATTTATATACTACCATTGTATTTATGCACTACATTTGATCTGTTCATCCTTGAATGAACAACTGGGCCATCCCACCCCTTGCTACTGTGAAGAACATGGACATAAATGTGTAGATACAATATCCAGGTCATACTCTTGCTTTCTGCTCTTTTGGGTATAAGTCTCCCCACAATAATGTCATCACAGAGACTGCATCGTTCTAACATTTCTATCAGCAAGATACCAGGGTCTCAATTCTTCCACAGACTCACCTGCACCATGCTTTTTTATACTAACCACCCTAATACGTGTGAAGCAATCAGGGTATTATTTTTAAAGCAAGGGTTAATATTTGGTTTTTTAGGGTTCCTAGCCTATGTTTGACATGTCATTATGTTAAATTCATACATAAAATTCTGACAAGCATATTTTCTGTTGAAAACATTCCAGCAAGGCAACTATGTGATTTTCCACATACACTTCAGGTCTTTGTCCAGGAAACATGGCCAAGTCCAGTCAATTAACAGACATCTTCATCCAGGAGTCAGTACCATAGGTTCTCATCTCAGCTTTGCCCCAGAGAGAAATGCAACCTTGGACAAGCTTATTTTATTTGAGGCTAACACCTGTACTAGAAAGCACGGCTTATGTGGTTCTTAATTACTCTTACAGATGTGGTGCTTAACACAGCCTTTGAGGCCTTCAGTTCTATGCCATCTCTACATGTCCCTTAACCTGCCATCTCTCAATGACTGCTTGGTTTGCACAGGTCTCTTTTCAGTCCCTGAGGAGGCCGTGGCTCCTCCTACAATGGGGCAATTGGCCCCCACCTCCCCAGATCTGTGCAGTTCTTCTCTTTGGAATATTTTGCCTTTTCTGTGTACCTACTTAATTCTAAGTCGTCTTCCAGATTTCAACTCCACTGTGACGCTTTTCAGAGTAGTGTTCCCCACTGTTCTCTTCCAGTCTGTTACACATACCCTTTAAACGGAGTGCTAAATTTTAGAGTGTGTCTCTTTTGGAAATGTTTATTCTTCTAAACCATCCATTCCAAGAGCACAGGCATCAATCAGTGGTTGTTTTCCACAGAATACCTGGAGCTGCAACCAGTGTCCGACCTAAAGATAGTGCTTTTATTAGTTAGGAAGCTATGGTTGCAAGTAACAGAACATGCAAACCTAACTTGCTCAAGCAAAAAAGTAATTTAAAAGTCATAGATACCATGGAAATTAGGCATCTTTTTTTTTTTTTTTTTTTGCTTAAATTCTTTTATTGGTACATTTCAGGTATACAATACATTTACATTTATCATTGGGTGTACCTGTAAAGGATGGATCTTGGTTCTTATTTTTTCCCCATTCCCTGTGTGCCCTTCACCCCCTCCACCCTTCCCTATTTACAAAGACTTTGTTTCTATTTTTTTCTTTTCTCATAATTTTTCCTTTCCCTTCTTTCCAATTCCCCTGCCCTTCCCACATCTTTTAAAATGAGAGACAAATTCAAGAACTATTTCTTCATCCTTTCGAAAGCTGCGGATGTCGGGTTCATCCGTTATCTCCTTAGTAACAGATTTTGAGCCCCAGAGGAAACTTCAGAGAATGTAGGAGGGAGGTCCCGATGAGTAACATGTCAGCTCTGGCTTTATTCTATTAGCACTGGTGTGAGTACCACTGCACATGCGAGCAAAACATGAGCTCTACTGTGTAAACGCACACCACTGGAAAACATCGGAGCTCCCCCGTAGGGGATTAATTTGCATTGCCAGGAAAAAGTGAGGCCAATTTGCTCTGCGGAGAGCCTACTTCTTTTCCTTCCTGTGGTTCTGTCAGGTGTAAGGGGAAAAACACCATTCTTGCATTTAGATAAAGGAAAAGAACGCATGTTCTCTCATTTTGACATGTATATTTTACATTTATTCAACTAGTATTTTTAAAAGCAAAAAAATTTAGACTTTCTGATTCTTTGATTCCAGGGTGGGAAGAGATCTGAACTGGAAATCAGCACAAACCCTCAGGAACTCTTGCCATTCATTCATTCAGTGCAGCATTGTTAATGTCATATGCCATCCAAAAAAACCTCTTCTGTAACATTTTTTCCAATTTCAAATCAAACCCCAAATTGCTGCCAATTAATATTAGTTCTAGTGGTCTGTTTGTTGTCTTTTGTAGTTACTGAGGTTTACTTAATTTCTGCTCAATAAACAGCGGGAGATAATCAAGATGGATTAAAAGCTAAGAAGGGAATTCTGAGATTTTTACAGTTGATGCAGACTGAATATCACATGCAAGTAATTGTAAGTTAGGCTCTACTTTTAAATTATTTTCAAATCAGCTTTACTCCTCTGTAGAATACTTGATTTTATCTAAAGGATTCCTACAAGATTTGTGGGCATTAAGCATTAGAGTTTCTAATTCAGACTGGCTGAGATAAGCCTCATTAAACCTCACCACTCATGGTTACAGGTTCAGGACAGGAAAAGAGGATGTCTAGGGAATAACATGCAAAGACATCTTTAGCCAGCTTCTGTCAGTAGACAGATTTTACTATCTGCGTACAGTGCCTACTTGGCACTGGGCTCAGTATTTCAGAGAATCATTGTATCTCATATACCTGGGGAAAAGAAGCTTCAAGAGTTAGATTACATTCTTACAATGACACCATTAGAATCAGAAGAGTTTCTCCTCAACTTCAAAGTCTTCAATTTACAAATATGATGTGGTCTCCTACTAGGATGGACAGCTGGTCTTTAGTAAAACTTCCCTCTTTTCATAGACTAAGGTACTCCTGGGAACCCAGATCTATTCTGTAGGCTGTAGAGAAAACAAACAGAAGTAGGAAAGCAATTCCAAACAGTTGAAAGGTCAGCCAGTGAAAGTAATTTAAATAAATTCAGCAAGCTCAAGCATCTATTGTTTTAAATGGAAGAAGCAATATTTATTTACAGAATTTATAGAATGAAAAGCACAAGAATGCATTACTTTTTGTGGTGCTCACTAATAAACCCGTATTTCACTTCTGGATGCCTCTTATCACTCATTAAACAGGATTAACCAGCCAATGTAAATGTTCTGGCAAAAATCAGTGTTGCGTTCACTTGTTTAAGACTCATTAAACTGGACACTTGACATTTTCAAACCTTCACTCGGGAAAAGGCAAGTGCCCACTACCCTCACAACATTCACCAGCTGCTAAATAGGCAGCACAAAGCCTTTCTTCATCATACCATGCCCACTTGTGTTCCTTGCTTTTGTCCTTAGCAACTTTTCAACAGCCAAGCCAAAGGAAAATCATGCAGACATATCGCACCCTGAGGTACATCCTCAGCTCCCACATCAGTTTGGAATATGGAAAATGGGAGCAGAAAGCAAGAGCACTTGCTTCCAGAAGGTCCAGGGAACATTTAGGTAGACCAGGTGCCGAAAAATCAGTGCCCCTTCCTAAAGGAGCTCCAGGGCTTAAATGGTAAGTCACAGTAAACCCAAGACCTGCAAATTACTGGGAATGCTGTGTTTATGATTTGTCCTAAGCTCCTAGGGTTAAGAACAGATCTGAATATTTCTGCTACAGGCCAAGTCCAGGAAGGCAGGGGCTGTACAATCCTGTGAGGTAATGATCACCTTGTGAGAGGAGCACACAGCCCAGACCAGGACTCCACCTCATTATACTGAAGGTGACCTGACCATAAACTGGAGTCAGAGCTTCTTGCAATGTTACCATATGTGGAACCTGAAATAATTTCCTATGCTATTTACAAACCTATAAATTAATATATAAAATATAGAAGAATAACACTAAGACCTAATGCTAAAGATGCTAACAACACATCATGATGGAGCTAATTGTTTACACTTGTTGGTTTTTTTCAGGAGCAACGTGTGACACAGGTGCTATTATGATGCTCCTTTTACAGTCAGAAATGAGGGCACAGTGCCAATACTGCTGCAGGTCACTGCAGAACTCTGTTTATGGTGCTCCGCTTGTGCCATATGGGTTATGGAAATAGGCAGGGGCATTTGGAATGGATGAGCAGAAGCTCTGCACAAACAAAGGATAAAGAGTGAGACACTAAGGGGGTCCTCAGAATACAGAACCCCCCACAGGAAAATGCAGACCACTGTCTAACACAGCTCTGGGCAGTCACAGCCTGGCTTGTTCACCAGGCAGGTGGATTAGCTCAAAGCAGCATGGAGCACTTAAAGCAGAGCACATAGATGGCGTCTAGTACAGGGCCTGGCACAAGGAAGTACACAGCGAATCAGTTTATCTGGCACCCAAATGGATGGTCCTCGTGATTCTGCCTAGATCCCGAAGACAGAGAAGAATCAGAGTGTGCAGTGGAGGGAAGGCTGCACTGAATAATTCCAATTGCTTTTCTGTCCCTACCTGTCACACTGCTCTTACGTAGAACCCCAAACACACACACCAGGAAAACTCAATGGATATGAAATCAGTGGTGCTTTGGGAGAGACTTCCGTCTGTAATACTTAGATTGAATTGTTGACAGATTTCCTTTGGAATTTAATTTTTCCTGTAACAACGTGTTGTTTGGGAGACGTTACCCATTCCCGTCAGTTAAGATGCTTCAAAGTAACCAGGAGTGTGTACAGGATATAAGACACAGAAGAAAAGGAATGGCGCACACTTAGTGGAATCACCATGTGGAATAAGGGGCCATGTGTTTTCAGAGAAAGCTCACAAGCTACTGAGCATCTTTCACTCTGAATTCACACACTTACTACATTTGAGGTGTTAGAATATATTTTTTTAATTATAGAGATTGTAGATGATAGTATGGGTTTTTTTATTGTTTAAAGGTTTAATTGGGGTTCACGTCTTCCCTGCCAGGGATTTATTTTTTTAAAAAAATTTCACTCCTGAAATACAAATATGTGGGAATTAGTGATGTCACCCAATATCTCAAATAGTATGATGAGTAGAAATAATCTGGAGAAAGTATTGTACTAAGTCCAGCTCATGTGTAAGCATTAGTAGCTTTGCCCTCTTCGATTGTTAGTGACACTACCATAATAGGCTCCATGGCCCTCAGTAGATATGTTGGCTTGTCAAACAGGTTTATCTAAAAACTGTGGGGCTCAACCATCCTCATTGGAGGAAAGATAGCCTATTTAATAAATAGTGTTGGAAAAACTGGATTTCAACCTGTCAGAAATTAAAACTAGACCCATACCTATCACCACACACTAAACTAAGATTGAAGTGGATTAAAGATCTAAATATTAAGTCAAAAACACTAAACTTGCCGGAAGATAAGTTAGGCAGAACTTCTGAAGACATTGGCATAGGAAAAGACTTTATGAACAAAACCTCAGTAGCACGGGAACTAGCACAAAGAATCAACAACTGGGATCTCATCTTATTAAAAAGCTTCTGCAATGCAAGAGAAACCACCAACAGAGCTAACAGACAACCTACAATGTGGGAAGAAATATTTAGCAGCTGTAGCTCAGACAAGGGTCTACTATCAAGAATATATAAAGAACTGAAAAAAAATCAGACCTCCCAAATTCAAAGACCCAATTCAAAAATGGGCATCTGAAATGAACAGACATTTCTAAGACAAAGAAGTAAAAACAGCAAGTAAATATATGAAAAATGTTCAACATCACTGGTCATTCGAGAGATGCAGATGAAAACAACGCTGAGATTCCACCTCACCCCACAAAGAATGGCTGCTATCAAGAAATCAACCAATAACAAATGCTGACGGGGGTGTGGGGAGAAAGGAACCCTTCTCCACTGTTGGTGGGAATGTAGATTGGTGCAACCACTGTGGAAATCAGTATGGAGATACCTCAAAGAACTAGGACTACAGATCCCATTTGACCCAGCTATTCCCCTACTGGGAATCTTCCCCAAAGAATTAAAAGAATCATACCACAGTGATATATGTGCACCTATGTTTATAGCGGCACACTTTGTAATAGCTAAAGCTTGGAAACAGCCCAAATGCCCATCGGCTGGAAACTGGATAAAGAAGATGTGTTTTTTTCATAAAATGGAGTACTACTCAGCCATAAAGAATGAGAAATTAGAGACATTTATAGCTAAATGGATGCATATTGAGGCCATCCTCGTAAGTGAAATAAATAGGACACACATGTGTAAATACCGAATAGTTTCTCTAGTGTGAGAAATTGAAAGTGTAAATAAGGATGAAAATGATTAAAATGAATAATTGATAATTTGAAATAAGAAAAGGTCCAAGGGTTTGGGGATGGTGGAAGGGAAAGGGGAAAGGGAAGAAGGGAAAGAAAAAAATTGTGAGGAAAAAAAAATGGAATCAAACTCTGTGTAAATAGGGAAGGGTGGAGGGGGTGAAGGGTGCACAGGTAATGGGAGAAAAAAATAAAAACTAAGATGCATCATGTTCTGGTACAAACACTCAATGATAAATGTAAATGTATTTTATACCTAAAATATACCAATAAATATATATATTTAAAAAATAAAAAATAAAAAAAAATAAAACATGCAGGGCTCTAATTTTAAGTTCATGAATTCCTCCTGATATTGTTAGTTCCTAGTCTCTAATAATTCTTCCTTGAAGACTAGAATTAGACTTTCTTGTACATAAGAAAACCATAATTTCTGACAAGTGACTTGAAGGCAACTAAGACAACAGATCAGTCCTCTCATTTCTTTACACACACACGTGCGCACACACACACACACACAATTTAAAAGGAGAAAAATATGCAGTAATATAAAAATTTTTAACATACCCAAGATCAAATTCATGTAGTCTTAATTCAAGCACCTCTTTGCTGCATGACCTCAAACCAGTTTCTTTCCTACTCGGATCTCGAAAATGAAGTTGGATTAGATGATCCTTAAGGTTCCACCTGCCTCCAGAACGTCGGCAATAATGGCTTATCAAGCACATATTGACATGGTGGCAAAGAGCTTCTCATATAATCCTCATATAATCCTCAACTACTCTACCAGGTAGTTACTTTTATAGCCTCTATCTCTAAGAGAATGAATTTCAGACAAGTTAGATACATTTTCAAGTCTACGCTTACTGGTAAATGTCACATTCTGGATTAAGACCAGAGTTTTCCTTAACAACTACACTTGACAGCCTAAAATTATTTTTGCTGGATTTGGTAAAGAGCTTATGGTAGCCATTTCCATATCTAGAAAATGGGAATGATAGCTATCATAAAGCATTTAGCAGCGTACCCGGAATCATAGTTATTACTGTATAAAATATTGTTACAATACATAGGCAGATGTGCTGATAGGGCCCTTAACCTAAAGAGGAAAGACAAAGCAAGTAAAAGTCGGATCTTTAGATACTTGTCTGAGTCCTGCTAATGGCATTTTTTTGACCCTTTCTTTTTTCCATTCACTCTATACAAGCACTCATCTTCATAGCGCTAAAAACCGACTGACCAATCAACCACACAAACAAAAACCACGGGGAAGTTCAAATTAAACCTCATAATTTACTATCATTTTAACCTGGAAAAAGATACTGAAACTTTCCAAGTCAAAATGTGTAGAATGAGGAAAACAGAGCTTCCCAATGACAACCCCTTAAAGAATTTAGCAGTGTCAAGAATATTGTTACATGGCCGGGGATTTAGCTCAGTGGTGCCACTGCCTGCCTCACAAGCACAAGGTCCTGAGTTTGATCCCTGGTACCAAAAAAAAAAAAAAAAAGAATACTGTTAAATATTCCCCAGCCACTGGGGTTGAATTCCAGCAATATACCAGCTGTGCAACCTTCATACGGTACGTCAGTGTGCCTAATTTTCTCACAATTATAATGTTAATAATAATGACGGACGCTGTAAGGGTTAGTGTGAAGATTAAGTTAAATAATGCATACACAGAAAACGCTTAATTCCCTGCTTAGCACTGAATAAGGGTGTTAGCTGAAAATGTTACATGAGCACTATCCTTACTGCAAAGATCTTGGCTGAGTCACTCTTCACTCTCTCTGGAACTCATTCTCTTCTTCTAAACAAGAAGAAAGAGTATTTTGTTCACCTCTTCCTTAACCCATTGAAGAGTGGAAGAGTACTGTTGTAGAGTGCTGAGTGTGGCCAAGCCAGACAAGATGAGCTGCAGTTGATTAATCACAAATATTCAGCAGCCCAGGGAAGGGGGACATCACGCTCCGTAAAGGGACCAACACACTGCTTTTAGCAGGGGACAGGGGACAGGGAACCTGCCAGACTCTGTGGTCATAACAGGACGGGGTGTGCCCTGGCTGCCTTTGGGAGGATGGGATTTCTTGTTTGAGTAGCTTTACAGGCCGGCAGGAAGGGTGAGCACCAGGTGGAATACTTCTAGTACGGCTGACAGGGAAAACTCGGTGCATGGGTGACACACATGGTGAGAGCAAAGAACTTAGAATGTAGACCTTCAGGGCTCCATAAGGTTTAAAGACAATGTTATGGGAGCACAGAAAAGTGTAGGCCTTAGAATATAGGGTATCTTGGGATTATTCCTCCAGGACCCTAACTTTCAAAGGTTTCTTTGCCATCCAGTTTCATCTCTCCCATAACCTGTGCCTTTGCCCTTCAGTGTTGCAGCTCTATCTTCTTTAAGGTCACCATCTTGGAAGTACTTTCTGTTTACAGCTGTTTGACTAGAGCCATGATGGTGAACCTTTTAGAGCTTTCAATAATAACAAACAGCCAGCTGCAGCATGCGTGCCATAGGTTCGCCACCACTGGCCTAGAGCAAGCAGAATGTACTTCTCCTGCTGACATCCCTGCCCAATGAAGGGGAATCAGGAAAATTCTGTAGCATCTCTGGATTGCTGTCAATCCACAGGGAAAAATTAGTAACTTGAAAGCTCCCCAAACCATGGCACTGCAATACTCCCGGCACTACTCATGCTTCCTCTCCCATTCTGGACCCTTCGTCTCATAAAATATGAAATAATTTTATTACTTCATTTCAAAAAAGTTTCTGGTAAACCTTTTTAATCTTGAACCATTGGTGTTCTACTCTTTCTAATTGCACAATCCAAAGTATGCTATTATTCCCCCAGAGCATAGGTGAAGGAGATATCAGAAAGATAATGCAGCTTTGACATTAGCAGGTGGTTTTACATTGCTTAGGGTTATGCTTGGGAATAGAACCAGTACTGTCTGGCAAGTATGAACTGTGAAATCAGCTGGGAGAAGCTGAAAGAGTGTTCTAGAATACATGATACTCTCTCAACAGTACCGTCTCCTTTCTGTTTGTCTTTTGGCTCCAAAGCACACAAAGGAAGGTCATGGGGCACCACTCTTCCTGGTCATTGTAGCATCCTCCCTGTCTCTAAGTGGTCTGCTCTACTGGAAAGCATCTAGTACAACCCTTTATCAAATGAGGAAACAAAAGTCCAAGATATTAGTGTCTATGGCAACCACCAGTACCCAGTGCTCAGAGTACTTTCAGAGTACCACGTAGTGAGTCAAGTAACTATAGTCATATCCGTGTTGGACCAAGAAACTCTCTAAGGCAGGGGTTATTCTCATTTTTCTTAGGATAAAAGTGGAACATATAGAACATAAAATGACTGATGTGATGAGCCACGGCTGGCAAACACTGGATTGGCTTCTTTGAATTCTTATACAGTGGACCTTTGGGTTACAACCAGCCAGATATACAAAGAACTTGGGTTATGATCAGAATTTTAGTTTTAACTTACAAAGTCTTGAGTTACAATCCAAATGCTGGCCACTGGTGCTTCCAGATGGTCTCAGATACAAATTGAACCCTTAAAGAGTTCTGGAAGGAACATTACAGCATCCTTTCCTGTGTGGGGTTGAGAAATTCTGGGTCGATGTCTCTCTAAGGACACTGAGATCTGCTTGTGCACAGGAGAGAGATTTTGAAGGCTGTGTAGAGGAACCGAGCCTTCATTTGGTCAATGTGAGTTACAACCAGCCCTAGCAAATGAACTGAGTTTGAGTCAAAGGTCCACTGTAAAATTTTCTCCTTCCTCTCTTAAAGCATGAATTATCCACCGAATACTGACTTCATCTCTGAACCCTTATTGGAACTACCAATTTGGTGGGTCTAAGCAGACGCTCTTTATTGCTGAGGAATTATATCCCCCCAAAAGAAGTCCCACACCCTGATGAACATGATCTGCTTTGGAAAGAAGGTCTTTACAAATACAAGTTAAGATGAGGTCATCCGGGAGTGAGACACCCTGCGTGTCGTGTCTGGTGTCCTTGTAGAAAGAGATGAGACACACAGATACACAGAAAGGAGGTCTCATGGGACATGGCTATGCAGGGGAAGGACAGCAGGGACTGCAGCGTAGAGACTGGAGTGTTAAGAGTAACACCCAGGTGCTAGGACAGTGAGCAAGATTTTGGACTTCAGACCTCCAGGATGGTGAGAAAATCCCTTTCTGTTGTTTCAATCAGTTGGCCGGCCTTAGTTTGTTATGCAACCTGAGGAAACGAATCTGTATATTTGTTGATTGCATTTTTGAGGATAGCTGTGAAAGCCATTTCCCTCCCCTCTGCTCACTCAGCATTTTCTCTGCCCTGGCCTCCCAAGCCCTGTGGCCTGCATCAACCTTGCCTCCACTCCTCCCCTGAGAAGGTTCCCGGCCACACCCAGAAGATGACTGCAGAGAAGGGCTCTCTTCCCTGGAGCGGAGGAATGGGCAGGGACTCCAGACAGGCTAACTGGAAATGCACATCCTCAGAGGGTCTGCACTTTTGAAAAAGTACAGCCTGCAGGAGGAAGGAAAACGTTAATCTCGTCTTTTTAAAAACTTTCCGATTCTCCTCCCATTCTTAAGTACACACTGGGTGCTCTTGTGATCTCTCAGAACTCCTAGGTTTATCACCCTCTGCCGGTACTTTCTCATGACTGCTACCGGAATTGCCTATTGGCTCTGTTCAACTACCCGCTCCTGGGACAGGGCTCAGTTTGCTGTGTTCTCTGCTGAGCAATTTCGGGGCACACAAGAGGCAGTTCACCTGAAGACACAGGAATGAAGTGCCAGAACGAAAAGACTAAGAAATGAAAACGCTGACAACTGTCAGAGGCGAGCGAGTTCTGATGGAGCCAGCAGAAGGTAAGCTTGACTTCCCAGGAAAGTACGAATCCGTAAGGGCAGAGATGATTTCATGAGACCAACAGCTCAGGACAGTGTTTGGGGCCCAAGCACACAGCGGAGCTCACAAGGAAACTCAGAAGCCGAAGGTCAGCTCCTTCCCCCAAAAACCTCCTTCTTGGGGCACTGAGTCACGTGACCCTATTTAGCCTGCGGCAACACCTGAAGGAGACATTTTTTAGTGGGTTATTAGCAGACACTAAGCTAAAATCTCCTCTTGAGGTGGGGACAGATGATTTCAGGGCAGATGGTGAGATTCCAACACAAGGTGCTAAATCAGGTGGAGACAAACGGTGTTTCTGGAAGGAGGCTCTGAGCATTTCATTGCTGCTCCTTATAATACTTTCCCAAACTTCAACTTTAAATCGTCAAGTCAACTACTGAATTTTTAAAAGCCACAACAGGAAGAGACAGTTGGTAGGAGTTGTATGCGGAACAGATTTGTGGAGACTGGTCAGAGGAAGGATACAGGCAGGCACTTACTTGAGAATCTGCCCTCCTGCGGGCTTTGTTGTACTTTTACAGGAGAGGATTTAGCTGGGAGTGAATTTCCGCTACAGCCCTGTTTCCTGTTGGTTTCCATCAAGTGTGATGAGATGGGTGGAGAGGACAGAGGTCATAACGGCTTGTAGTTCTTGGAACCAATACAGGAGGGCTTTTCAGCAAGGTTTCTGCTGTGACCTTCACAGCAGGACAAACAACACAGTTGGGCAGAGGGCCTGTTAGTCCAGGGAAATCCACTTCGAGCAGGCCAGGCCAGGATTATAGGTTATATAGCGAACTCTAGTTGTGAAATTGAGATGTGCATAACAATTAAGTGGAGGTCTTCTTAAAGTGCAGATTCTACATCAGTAACCTGAGATGGGAACTCAGATTCTACATTTCTAATAAGTATCAGGCATTGGTCTGTAGACCCTAGCAAATCATACGGAATTTGGCACAAGTTCTCACTTGTAAAAGAATTCACATGATTATTTTACATACAAATATACTCCGTGCATGATTTTTCTTTAAAACAATGCACATTTTACCATATTTCATCTTTCCCCAAACACAGCTTTTTCCACCCTTTGAATATCTATGAAATGAGGATGCAGTTTGCAAACGAGAACTGCTTTATGATCTCTGTCAGCCAAGCCAGGCTACTGGAGTTCTCCTTGCCTGGGCCTATGCAAACATCAAAAGCAAAAGCATCTGAATTGCAAAGTGTGTGTCAGTGCTTAGAAGAAAGCCCCAAAGGCAGCAGAGAAAGTCTTCTAGCCACAGGGAGACTCACGGTTGTGGGGAAGGAAGGAAGCCGAGGCCAATCTGTTTCCCAACATTCCGGGCCCCATCCTTGCAAGGAGGCTTCTCATATCCTCAGAAGGCCGCTGTCAGAGCCCAGCACCTGCGGCTTTTTTCCTGTGCTCATTCTTAACGCTGCACTATCTCAATGACTCTTGGTAGCCAGGAAAGTATCCTCATTGGTCAAAACGCATGTGTGGTCAAAGGGGAGTCATAAAAGTTGATTTGGAGCTTGAAGTGTTAGGAATAGCTTATTTATTTTTTATACATGTACAAGAGTAATCCAGGGTAACAATGCCTCCAAATAAATCTGAAATATATATAAAGATACAGCAGGGGGCACAGCTCAGTGGAAGAGTGTGTGCTTAATATATGCTGGCCCCAGAGTTCAAGCCCTGGTGCCAAAAATTAATTAATTATAGTACTTAATTAAAATATAGACAGATATTCTAAACGCAATACAAGCTATGCGTCAGTCACCATTTAATCAGCAGCTTTTCTTCCATAGCACGTGTAAAGTGCTGGTGCATCGTGCAATGTGTGCACAGCGGGGAATTAAACAAGGGCTATTACCGAGCCATCACACAGCAGAAGAGACACCAAAATATCAGTGCTTAAACTTTGAGATAGGTAGCATTATGATTCTCTCCCATGGTAAAAATAGTTTTTATTTCTTTCTTCCGCTCTATAGGAAAGGATACTCCGTCATCAGAATGGGTAACTTTCTGATTCAAGGTCACTTGGTAAGTTTGATAGGCCATGGCCAGGGAGAACACTCCTAGCCTTTTCTGCAACAGAGAGCATCTTCACCATAGCGCTCAACATGTGAAGCTACCTGCCACCATCCAGGGATGTTTGGAAATGTTACTTTGGTTTGTAGTACAGTGTGTATAGGGTTTACCTGTGGTCATCACAGGACTCACAAGAGTTTCTTTCCTTCCTGTCTGTCTGTCTATCTTCCTACCTACCTACCTACTTACCCACTTATCATCTATCTATCTGGGAGTGTCACTCTGCAGTCCATACTGACCTCAAACTCACGATCTAGCCTGCTCAGTGCTGACATAACAGGTGTACATCACCACACCTAGCTTGGGATTCTAGCTTTTAATGGGTACAGCCAGGACTCAGAACATGCTCCGTGCTTAGTACAGTACTGTAAGGGCAGAAGGATCCTCCCAGCAAACTAACAAGTCCCCCTCTTAAGAAATGCTATAAGCGGTTTTGACATCAGAAAGTGTCTTACTGTGGAATCCATAAGGACATTGTCCCAATTTACTCAAGATTTATTGCTGCTTAATTCTTGGACTTGGGAAAATGTCCCTCTACATCTAAAACTACTTGTTCTGTAAGTTGTCATTGTGAATTCAGAATGGCTAATGTGAATCTGTAGGTTTTTTAATTCAATAAAAGAGATGACAAGAGTTAAATCTACACTCTAACATGTGGCCTTATCTAAGGGGCTCTTGGGAGCCCAACTGAGGTACAGGGCAAATATGTCTTGAGAAGAATGCAAAACTATTTCTGCTGATCATTAGACAGGAGATTTGTGGACGGCATTACTAAGCCTCTGGGACAGCCCAGACATAAGGAGGATTCGCACAGCTTTTGCACTGCTTTGCGCGTCCCATCAGTTCAATCCCATTGTCAACAGCCTCGGGAGTGAGGCTATGGTCATTATCATCATCAAAGTACTCATCGAGAAGTCACTACATGCCAAGCTCTATATTAGAGCTTTAAGTAGGTAATTTTATGCCTTACAGTATCAATACAAGTTCTCCCTACTTTACAGATAGGTAAAGCGAGGCTTAAAGAGCCACATGGTTTGTGACAAGAAAGTGGCAGAGCTGCCATGCAACACGGGCCAGGCCTTCCGAGCTCTCCACTGTCCTCCTCGTGCTCAGTTGTGTGGTCCACACTGCAGAGCATCTCCATCGCCCACAGAATAACCTTCTCTGTTCATAATGGGGCATCTGGAACCCAGAACAATGGTACCTGCTTCCCAGCCTTACCTCATTTTGTCCCCTTAATCTTTACAAGCGTGTTCAACACCACCTTGGGTGTCTTACCACCACCTCTAATTTTACTTCAATTCTGTCCATCCCTCCACAAGGCCACATCATGCTCAGCTTGCCACAATCCTAGTACACAGCAAGGCTCAGAACAAATGAACACTTCACTTCCTCCGGAAGTGAAGGAGGCCCAGATCCATCTCCTGACACATAACATATCCTTCGTTCACTTTCTGCACTACTCAAGTCTTCCGCTCTCCAGATCTTATTTGGCTTTATGCTCTACACAATGACTTCTCAATAGCACTCTTCTTTATTGAGTTTACATTACCGATGGATGAAAATAGTCTTAATTTTGCTTCTGCTCAATATCTAATTAATGTGCTACACAGAGTAAATCGTAGAAGAGAATGGGAAAGAGGGATGCAGAAACACCTTTTTATATATTTTGGAGGCCTAGTGGAAAAGGACACATCTAATTTACCTTCGCGTAAGTAGAATAAGAAAGACTGTGTATTCACTGAATTTTCATTCTTTCTAGCAAAGGTCACTCAGCCTCAATTCAGTGATCCAGTCATCAGGAATGACCCACCCGCTGGGCAGCTGGTGACACTAGGTCACCACTAAGCGGGGAGCACTTGGTGGGTGACACTGCACACCCACCTGCTCCCAGTGCTGACTTCCGGTCTCTCCGTCCTCCATGTGATGACCTTACATGATAATCTTCTGTGGATTTCTCATCTGAAATGCTTCCTAGGCCCTCTCCACTGCATGTCCCCTCAGAGCCGATTAATGTACAGACCCTTCGCTCAGCGTGCTGACTCAGTGGACCAGTGGCTGAGAGCCGAACAGAAGCATCGGTTCCTCTGAGCTGGTGACCATTCCCACCCTCACGCTGAGCGATGCTTGTTCACACAGTGGTCAGCACACTTGTTCTAAACAGCCAAACTGTCTGCATCTGTACACCCCCTCCTGCATTTACTAGCTACAACTCAAACCAGTGCTTCTAAACACTAAATTACCTATAAATGAACTTGGCGGTTTATTAAGACTCAGTAGGTCTGGGGCAGGGTCTGTTCTTCATTTCCTACAAGTCCCCGAGTAATGCCAGCGTTGTGAAAACAAACCATTGCTGATCCATACTCATTTTAAGAAATACTATGTGAAGTTCTGCTATACTCATTAGCCAGTGTGCCCAGAGATTATCTTTCAAAACTTTAGCATAATATCTTGACCAGCTCACTGACACTGTCACAATCAAAATACAAAACTTTCTCATCAACAATGATACCTCCAGTACAATTCCATAGACACAGGTTACTTCTCCCCTGTCCCTAGGTCCTTCTCAAACTTTGACAGTCACTCATCTGTTGTGCATTTCTAAATTTTGTCATTCCAAGAATCCTATACAAATTGAATCATCTAGTATGCGACATTTTAGGGTCAGGTTTTTTATAAACTCATACACTTTGCTCTAGGTACCAATAATTAGTTCCTTTTCACAAGTGAGTACTATTCCACAGTATGGCTATGCTACAGTACCCTTTTACCATAGGAGACACATTCGAAGACTCTAAGACACATTCTAAGACTAGCAGGTGCTGCAAGGGGCAGATGTTACTGAACCATGCGTGCGGGGTTCTTCACCTACACATACATACCTATGGTAAGTTCAATTCATAAATTCGGCACAGTAAGAGTTTAACAGTAATAACAATTAGAACAGCATATTGTAATGAAACTTATTTAAATTTTGTTAATTATTTCTGGACTTGTCCATGTCATTTTTTTTTGGACTCTGGTTGACTACATGTAACTCGAACTACATGGAGCAAAAGCCACTGAAATTGTCCTCTGTGGTTTCTTAAACACTTTAAGAATAATGTGAAACCAGTCTTAATACATTTCACAAAGAAATGTTTGGGGTCTGATATGCGGCCGTTACACTTTGGCTCTGTTAGGCTCATTTGCTAAACCGCTGCGCCCATTTGTGGAGCCACGTAGCCCTGGCGATCAGCTTCCTGCTCGGGGAATTGTGAATAAAGCTGCTGCCATAACATCCGTGCACCGGTTTTCTGTGGGACCCTAAGTTTTTTTTCTTTGTGATAAACCCCAGGAGTGGTCATGGGAACTTTTCATGTATATGCATATTTTTTAACTCTGTATTTTCCAGAGTCACTGAACCATTTCACACTCTCACGAGCGATGTATGAGGGATCCAGTTTCTCCCTTTCTTCAGCAGCATGTTGGGCTGGCTGCATTTTTCACTTAGCAATTCTGATAAGTGTATCACGATGTCTTAATGTGGTTTTAATTTTCATCTCCCTAGTGCTGAGTGATGTCAAATACCTTTTCAAGGGCTTATTTACCATCTTCAAACTCAAGAGAGAAAAGTCTCATCACATCTTTTCCCTATTTTCTAATTATATTTTTTGCCTTTATACTATCGAGTTTGAAGACTTCTTATACATTCTAGAAACTAGTCATTGGTTATGAGGTGTACAATGTTTTTTTCTGGTCTTCAATTTCCTTCCATCCTTTTAAAACAGTCTCTACAGTGCAAGTTGCAATGAACAATTTTCCTTTTTCAGACTGTATTTTTAAAGCTGAGTCTGATAACTTGCTTACCTAGGCCTGGAATTAAATTCTCTCTGTCTTTTTTTCTTCTAAAGCTTTATAGTTTTACGTATTACAATTAAGTTCATGATCTGTTTTGAGTTAATGTTAAAGGTGTGCATGGTATGGCTATGCATCAATACCCAAAGATGAATGTAATTATTATATATTGTGTATAGTAATATAAAAAATGAAAGTAAGACAATGTAATTTTCATTTTTTCTATATGGGTGGCCAATTGCTCTAGCACCATTTTGTTGGGAGGACTGAGTAGTTGGTCTATTACCCCTCTACATTTCAGACCCTTATGCTTATTTTATAACAAATGCCCGGGAATTTTATTTGTACTTAAAGGAAAGAATAGTGAAAATTACTTACATTCTATCTGCTTGAAGTCAAAAGTTCTACTGAATGCTTATTTCTGAAGAATCACATGAACAGGTTTTACATACAATGGTGGAGACAAGATATAGCTCATAATAGGATTTTAGGTTCAGATAATGGTAGAATGTGTGAGAATACATATAATATTTATAATTAGCAAGCTAAAAATGAGAGAAAATATTCCTGAATTGCTTTAAGACATGTCTTTGAGATTCACCCTTTTTTTTTTTCTCCCTTAAATGCTTCTAATGGTACATTTTAGGTATACAATACATTTATATTTATCATTGGGATCTTGTACCTGTACATGATGTATCTTGGTTTGTATTTTTTCCCCATTCCCTGTCCTCCCTTCACCCCCTCCACCTTTCCCTATTTACAAAGATTTTGTTTCCATTTTTTCCTTTTCTCATAATTTTTCCTCTCCCTTCTTTCCTTTCCCCTTCCCCTTCCACTTCCCCTACCCCTTTGGACATTTTCTACCTATTTCAAATGATCAATTATTCATTTTAATCATTTTAATCCTTATTTATACTTTCAGTTTCTCACACCAGAGAAACTATTCGGTATTTACACATGTGTGTCCTATTTATTTCGCTTAAGAGGATGGCCTCAATATGCATCCATTTAGCGATAAATGTCTCTAGTTTCTCATTCTTTATGGCTGAGTAGTACTCCATTTTATTTTAAAAAACCCACATCTTCCTTATCCAGTTTCCAGTTGATGGGCACTTGGGCTGTTTCCAAGCTTTAGTTATTACAAACTGTGCTGCTATACACATGGGTGCCCATATATCACTGTGGTATGATTCATTTAATTCTTTGGGGAAGATACCCAGCAGACGAATAGCTGGGTCAGATGGAACTTCCAGTCCTAGTTCTTTGAGATAGCTCCATACTGATTTCCACAGTGGTTTCACCAGTCTGCACTCCCACCAGCAGTGGAGAAGGGTTCCTTTCTCCCCACAGCCCCACCAGCATTTGTTATTGGTTGATTTCTTGATAACACCCATTCTTTCTGGGGTGAGATAGAATCTCAGCACTGTTTTCATCTGCATCTCTTGAATGACCAGTGATGTTGAACATTTTTTCATATGTTTATTTGCTGGTTTTACTTCCTTGTCTGAGAAATGTCTGTTTATTTCAGATGCCCATTTTTGAATTGGGTCTTTGAATTTGGGGGGTCTGATTTTTTTAATTTCAACTACATTCTTTTCTAGTATTTTCTCCCCCATTCTCCTGCCCTCCCTTCAACCCCTCCACCTCTCCCTATTTACCCAAAACTACATTTTTAAGTAATTTTGTTATATGCACATTTTAAAATTTCTACCATCAAAACTTACATGACCCAGGGCCAGGGATGTAGCTCAGCAACACAGTGCCTGCCTGGCAGGTGTGAGGTCCTGAGTTTGACCCCTGGTACCAAAAAAAAATAATATGATCCAAGTGTGGCTTTGATGAAAATTCAGTTTTTCAATTCTATATGTCCTAAAGCATCAAACTGAAAGACATGTCAAGATCACCAAAATCATGAAACAACCTTGCATGTCCATTTCTGGGCAGAAAATTAAATGATTCAGTCTTGTCCCATTCTGGTCTAAAGGAAATCTAGGTTCAAGGACTTATTCGTCTCACCTTGAAAAAAAGTAACTCATGACCCATAATTACTTCCCTCATCTGTAAAATGAGACTAAGAATACTTGCCTCATAGAAATCTTGAGATTAAAGTAAAAGATAAAAGCTAAAATATAGGTCCATTGTATAATGCTGCTTCGCAGTACAGAATTAAGGGTTATGGAAACCTCTGGTAGGATTAATGCTGCCTTCTTAACCATTTCATATGTAAGTGTGTGCCCGGGGGGAGTAGTTAATTAATCAATGAGTCCTTATAAGGAGTCTCATTTTTATGAAAAATAAAATACCTTTTGAAGGTTAACTTATTAGTCTTTTAGTAGTCATTGACATCTTGGGGTAAAGTTTACATGAAATTAAATGGGAGGTGGGTTGGAATCAATGACCAAAAAGGAAATTTTCACCTAGGTGAGAGATGGGAGAAGATACTATGAAGAGGAAGAAAAGAGTATGTCCAGGAGAAAACCTGTCAGGCTTCACAAGTGGCTTGAGCCAGGCCTACACCTACATGGCAGGGATGTGTACCCCTAGGCAGTTAATGATTAGAGTTATTCATATATTTAACAAATAGTTGTTTAATGCATTCCACGCAAATGGTTCTGCCCTGGCTATAGACAGATCGCAGTAAACTCTTGCTAAGGATAATTTCCCAAACACTGCATTAAAGGAGAGCTGTCACCAAGACACAAAGTGATCCCATGTTAAAATTGTATTTAACTCAACATTAATGACAAATCAGGTGCATGTTACAACCAGTACCAAGGAGCATCCAAACAAGAGGGATTATTATTGATTGATAAGAATTAAATGAATTTGTAAAGAGATGCAAACCTGCCTTCTTCGACAGTAGAAGGAAGCCAGAACATCCTAGTGGGTAAATCAACAAATAAGATAAATATTTGCAATCCATGCTAGGTTTAATTATGTGGAGCGGTAAGTGTTCAAGTATTGACCGGCCGGCCAAAAGGGCTTTGAAAAGGTAAAGGAATTAAGGGAATACATGGGTTTCTGAGCCCATGGGTTTTCCCCCTATATTAATTTCAGGTACTGGACTCCAATTCCAGTACATGTGAGGTGTCTTCCAGCTCAAATATTTTAATGTTTCTATAACGTTGTCCCGGTGTTGTAAAGGCTAATTAGGAATATTTAATTATTTGATTCAAGGTTCTCCCATGTGTAGTCTTGATAATAGAAGCTATTGATCCTCAGTTGGAGGAGAAGCAATAAGCATTCCCATAAGGCAGCACACCACGAATGGAGGAAATCTCAAAATAAGAAATCACAGCTGGAAAACATGCCTCACAAAGCCCCCTAGAGTACCAGACTCTGCTACTCCTGTTCCTTATTAATTTGTCCTCTTTCATCATTTATTCATTTGTACTTTCACTCAATCTCTCAGACCTTTATTTCTTCATTCAGTGTAGGTGAGGACCGATAAGCGATAACATAATTTATAGGAAGGGTCTCTAGCTTTGGTTGCTCAGATCGGAGGAGATGCCTGTACACACCTATACACAGCCATGCCACTCCATGGACACACGGCACACCATGCAAACAAGAGATACAACAGGAGGAAGTGTTCATTGAGGAGCCAGGGGAATCAGACAAACTCTGTCATAAGGGATAAAAAATACTGTGGATTTTTTAAGGTAGAAGTATCACTGGAAAAGTAGAGAAAATGAGAGCATTCATTCCATCATACAAGCAAACATTTCAAATCTAAAATGACCATACATAACAATGAATATTTGCTCTTTGACCTATCCATCCATTATTTTTATTCTGGCATAGAGGCCCGATTTTCCCTTGGGGATCGTCCTTAGGTGAGAACACATCCTTGGCTCCAGGAGTGGCCACTGGCATTGGCCTGGCTAATGAAGCTGGACACCTTCTCTGTGGCTGCTGGCTTCAATCCAAACAGGAAGAGGATTCTGAACTATTAGGAAGAAAAGCGCTCTTTTCAACAGTGAGTGCTAGGCTGGCAGGGCATAAATCTGGAGATAGAGCAGTGGACGTACTGACCCGTGACTTGCAGAGGGAGCAAGCACAGAGCTTCAGAGCCAGGCAGAGATTTCTGATGAGGGAGCCTAGAGCTGGCCATGCCTGAAACTACTCAGTTACCCCTCTGGGTATCTCCACTGCCGACTCTTGTTGAGCCAAGGAATTTCAGTTTTGTGCCAGTCCATGTTACTTAGGTTCGTGTTACTTAAAACTGAGCTATTCTTTAATAATGCATTCTCATAAATCAATAAAATAGTTGATGAATCAAAGGGCCCATTATATACAACAATATGGAATAAAATTGGAAAGTCAGTGGAGGCAAGAAAACCATGCAGTCTGACTTTTCTTCTGAGGCACCGATTCTCAAAGTTTAGCACATACCATAATTGCCTGGACAGCTTGTTAAGCATATGTTACTGAGCCTCATCAGCAGTTTGACACCAGGTCCACCAGCTGTTAATCCATTGTTGGGCAGTGATCTCTATGATACAGGTTAGTACAAGGAGACCAGTACATTAGGACTTCCTTTCTTTGATGGTACAAGTTACAGCAGGTGACGAACAAGCCGACTGGAGGGAGAAGCTGAACTTTGTGAAAGTAGATACAAGGAAAAGCCAGTGTGGCTCTGAGAAGCTACTATCAAGCTCAAGAGTTAGAAGGAACTTCACCCTTTGCTAATGGAGGGAAGGAAACATTCAAGGCTCCATGTCTCAGCTCCACTTATTCCCTCCAAGTGATTTGTTCTTAGGTAGGCCTCCCATCCCACCAAATCATGAGGACGACTGTCAGCTGTAAAGCCAGGCTCTCATTTTCATAGCTTAGGAGCCACAGGAAAAAGTTGGCTTTCCTGACCATTCTTAACTAAAGTCCCAGCATCACATCTCATTGGTTTGCTCATCTGTCCATGTCCAAACCCATCACTATGGCAGGGAATGAGACAGAGTCATTGGCTAGGACTTCTGTTTCTCTCTCCTCAAACTGGAAATGCAAAATAACCTTTCCTGTTCTGCATGTCTTAAGAGCAGGGAGAGGGATAGCTTTTGCTAAGGAAATCGATTCTGAGCAGCCAAAAACTGTAATGTCCATTTCAACATGTGGTACAAATTGCCTGCCTCTTCTTTAGCTGCTCACTTTAAAGAGATGCCCCTTAGGCCTTCGGGATTTGTACCACTGGAGTAAAATAGTATTAAGGGACTGTAACTGAAAACACACCACAAAAGCATGTTAAGGCTGCTGCTCAGTGAGGCATACGGCAGAAATATCACTGGCAGTCTGTATTCTGAGATTCTGATGAGAAGGGAGGGAAATGAGGGTAAAGTAGGGAGGAAGAGGATGGGACTGTAGGGGAAGACAAGAGGAAAAGGAAGGCTTGTAGAGAAGTCCTGCTCTGGGTCATGCTGGGTCAGCAGGGCTTCTCTGCCATTCTTCACCTCAGCATGCCTATGAAGCAAGTGAGAATGTACTTTCTTTGTGAGAACTGTACCTTCTAATAATATCTGGATTTCACAGGGTACTTTGTTTCCTAAGACCTCAAGATGTGTGACAAACCTCAGTGTTCCTGTGATATTTGACTTCTTGCTCTCAAGAGAGAGAAACTGAGGCAGAAAAGCTGGGCAAACAGAAATTCTAGAACAAATTGGTGGCTAGCATCCTAAGGCATGAAGACTGTGCCGTTGCTGTCAGACATCTTTCCCTTATAATCCTTTAATTTCCTTTTTAGCTGTGGCCATCTCTTTCCAGGCAGGGAACACACAGCTCACCGATTGCAAGAGTCAGCTAAGGGGATGCTCAATCCTTTTTCATCTCTAAATCATTTTTTCCTCTTTCTCACTTCCAAGAAAGAGTTTATACTGAACAAAAATAATCATGAAGCTAAACTTTATTATATCGAAGTTTATCTTCCCACATCTATTTTGGAAATAACCGTCACAATCTTTCTTTTAATAAAGAAATAAATAGAAACGTCGATGGTGCTGCCTGCTTTAACCTCTGGAGATGTGGAGAAGACATACACCAGACAACCCAAGTTCACTGCCCATTTTGATACCGGTCTGCTGGTGGCAGGCGAATTACTCAAGGAGACAAGAATGACTAAGAGTGTTTGGTTTTGATGTGGGTAGACCAAGTCAAATAAAAAGATAAGTGGCTGAAACTGATCAAAGAATCAAATGAGGACACAGCTCGCACATATACCATGTTCTTGGTCCAGTAAATGATGGCTGCATTACCAAAAAGAAGTCAAAGTGGCCATTTTTTTGTCTGAAAACACACAAGAAAAGCTATTATGATAGTAGTAGGGTAACAAGAGTTCTTTTCTGCATGGAAAGTCTACCTACCCAGCATACAATTACTGACCTCTCACAAATCTTATTGAAATAATTCCCCTTTTCTGACTCCTGAACCTTTGGACCTTCCTACACTTCACTCCTGACTCTTACATAATGTGCCAGCCAGGATAGAAATTATATACTTCCCTGGCTGTCTCATTGGAGGGAGTATTTAGTTACCACATTTAACCCTCTTTCCTTTTGGTTTCCCTGACACACAGTGCCCAACACATACGGAATTTTCAAGATTGTGAGCAAAGTAAATACAAAGCCCAAGAAACCCTTGTACAGTTTCCTAGGTGACAGGAACCCTGAGCTCAAAGTGGCAACGCTGAATTTTCTGGGAAATGTTTAACCTACACCAGGCTCAAGATATTGATTTCCGAATTAGAGACAGTATCACCTGAAATAATCTACTATGCAAATGGCACATATTTATTGTGCACATACGATATGCCAGGTCCCAGGCTAGGCGCTGCTATGCAGGGATTGTTATCAATCAGCTGAGGATCTTTCTGTCCCATTGGACCGACATGTCCAATTGGGAAACTGTACCCTCTAGAAGTCAGTGGCTCCTGGCTTTGAGCTCTAGTGACTCTCTCAGCTCTTAGAGCCAGGGCTGGAAGCCTGGGAGCCTTGAGTGTCAGCCCCTCTTCATTCTTATGTTGTGGCTCCTTAGAGTTCCAGTCCTTAGCACAGTGATGGCGAACCTGTTAGAGACTGAGTCTCAAACTGCCACACAAAACCCACTTATTTATTGCAAAGTGCCAACAGTGCAATGAAACTTGCATACTGAGGTTTCAGTTTAGAAATAAAAACTCTACATTAACATCTTCCATTGTAAAAGAATAACACCCATGCCACAGGTTCGCCACCACTGCCCTAGCTTCTAGGCCCCATAACCAAGCTCTTAAATCCCATTTGCATTTTTCTTGAGCCTTATCACAACTCTTGATGCCTCTCTGGGATATCTCGACCCCACCTCCACTGAGCTCTCTGTGACCTGGCATCTCAGCCTTTTCTCTCCTCCTTTGCCAGGGTCCTCAGACTTTGGGTCTCAGCCCTCGGGCTCCCCCTGGGATTCAGCCTGGCTCCACCTCGGCTTCTATCCTGCCCCGGCTTGTGTCCCTAGGCCCAGCCTCTTATCAGTCTTGTCTCTTCTGGTCTCAGCTTCTTCAGGGTCAATAAACCCTGGTGTTAACAAAGACCTTTTAGAGTTGCCCACTTAGCCCACTCTACCCTGGATACAATCACCAGCAGGGAAGAGGACGGCCCATGCCAAGCCTTTGTTCCACTTTGAGTACTGCTGCAGGGCAGATAGAGCAGAAGAGGGCGCCCTCCAGACTGGCCCAGGAAGAGTGAGGGAGCACTGCTTGTACATAGGAATGGAGCATGGAAACGTGGGCCTGCTGCACTCTGCAGCCCTTTTCAAAGATTTTGGAATAGTGTCAGAGAAGGCTGGCTCAGTGTCAGGGTAGAACTATCCAGAGTGGCCATAAGAGGGTGCCATCTGGGCAAGGCGTGTTTCTGAAGCCTGTTGCAACCAGGGCCTACATCTTCTTGGCAGAGGCAAGGTGTTCAGGATGATGGCCTCAGATGCCGTGGGGAAGGCTCCGTACACAGTTTAGAGACTTCCCAAAATGGCTTGGCTGAGCTATGTTTGTGGCATCTCCAGGAAGAACTGTAGTGTTAATTATGGCCCACTGGGTCTAAAGGGACCCTGAAGAATGTCAGCAATGGACCCTGGTTCCTCCCCAGTCTTTGTCACTAGGTACGGTTTGGTGGTGCCCCTCAGACAGAAGGCAGTGGTGTAGGGAACAGTTGGCCCGTGGGGCACCAGTCAGGTCGGGGAAGGGAAGAGTTGGGCTTCTTTCCTGTCTCTGGATGAATGAAGAGAATACCGGCTCCTTGGTGTTTTGAAGCATCCTACATGCCATACCATTTAGTCAGCAGGGAGCAGTGGCAGGGGCCTGCAATCCCAGCCCGCACAGGGGCTGAGGCAGAAGGACCTTAAGTTCAAGCCCAACCTGGCCACCCTGTTTCAAAATAAAATAATTTAAAAATGGCCAAGAATGCATCTCAGTGCAAGGTGCCCTAGGCTAGAAAAAAAAACATCTTAGGATAGTCCAGCAAAATTACATTGCTCTTAACAAATTATACTTGAGTTTCCTGCCTTGGATCTGGTCCCCATCATTGCAATTTAAGGTTCCCTGGAAGAGAACAGCATGACCACTGATTCCTGACTTCTAAATATACCACCCCGGACACAGTTTGACAATTAATATCTGCTGAAAGTCACCCAGGCACACCCATGAGAGCACACACCTGAGACCCCCTTGCACCTGAGCTGTGTTAACAGATGTCATTCTCCACAGCTGGACAGTGACAGGAATCGGTATTTCTCAAGAACTTTGCTAGAAAACACACACCTACATTTGAGGGTAAACTTTGAACAGAAAATAAAAATAAGCAAACATATACTGAATCTTTATATATGTCAATTCTGTTTGAAACTGCAGGGAACAGGGAAAGGGAACTTACTAGAACTTCTGCAGTAAGTCCTAGTCTCCTGAGAGCCACGGCAGCACAAGGAGAATTAACTTATTATGCAGGAAAGGTAGAAAAATGAGACTTGGAGAAGCTGAGCTTTGGGCCTGGTCAGTGCTGCTCTGGGCAGCAAAGATGAAAGCCCCCAGCTTACTGCACCTTTTATTCAGTACATCCGGGAGAAACTAATGTAACAAGTGAAATGTAGAGAGTTCAGTACTTCACATTGGGATAAACAAGGTGTAACAAAAGACTAGGGGGTGGAGGAAATCCAAGAACAATGAGGAACTAGGCAGATGAAGACATTGTTCCTCCCAGGATGTCTCCTGCTGGTGTAATCTTGTCCTGGAGCATCACAGCATCACCGGATCACTCAGGTCTCAGTTGTGACCCGAGGCCAAAATGGAATTATGTCTTGGGATTCCATAGCTGGGCTGTAGGCAGGAGAACTAGGCTAACCAAATGATTTTACCCTAAAATTATGTAGCCTTGCTCCCGACAAGAAACAATTTACTCCTGTTGTATATATTTTCACAATGCCTCATCTAGTAGGTGTTCAATTATTATGCTAATTTCAGAAAGGAGAAGCTTGAGGCATGAACTTAAGACATTTTACTTAGACGGGCAGCTAAATAAGAGAGGTAGCCAAGCTGAGAAACAAACCCAGGCCTATTATATTAAAAACCTGAGCTACTAATCATCATATCTTATTATCTATCTATAAAAACCACCTCAAACCAAAAAAGTAATAATAACAAAAATAAAACCTCTGGGAATAGATAGTCATACAATACCAATTTTTTATACTCAGAGCTACCAAAACCAGCCAGAAAACTGTTTTAAAAAATCTATCTTGATCTTGCTTTAGGGGAATCCTATCACTGTCAACTGCCCCAGTGATTCTTTTTCACTTTTGTTGTTTTTTTTGTTTTTGGTACCGGGGATCGAACTAGGGTCCTTGCGCTTGTTCAGCAGGCGGTGAAACCACTGAGCTAAATCCCTGGCCCCTGAATGGAACTGAGTGTCTTTTTTTTTTTTTTTTTTTTTTGGTACCAGGGATCGAACTCAGGACCTTGTGCTTGTGAGGCAGCCGCCAGAACCACTGAGCTAAATCCCTGGCCCTCTTTTTCACTTTTTACATTTAAGGCTAAGCCTTACCTGCAATATGTCTTCTCCTTAAATCCATTTCCTTCTAGGCACTAAAGCTGAATTTCTTGCCACCTAATTACATAATAGGTGAAAGAAGAGAACAGCACTTTGCAGTCAGAACCTCTTCCATTCCAAAGGACTCCAGGATAATATTGGGCTTCTCTCAGGGAGTGTAGCATTGTAACTTTCATAAACCCCAGGACCTCCCGTGGCCTTATGAAGGGCAAACTTGTTTGTAAAGTTATATATTCCGGCATCCAAAGATGTAAGTAATACAATATTAAGCCAAATCTCACACAGTCTCTGAAAAGACACAAGGAAGCTTCTGAAAGCTGTCGCATTACACAGACTCTAGCCCTCTGATTCTCCAAACACGTGCATATTCCTGCCAGCCTGGGTTCTCTTTTTCAGCCTGGGTTTGCCTTTTCTCTAGAGTCATTCTCAACTTTGCCTGGTGAAAACCCGCCACTCCAGTTTTTCCTGAGTACTCGGAGTGCTCTTCTTACAAACGCCTCTTGGCTAAAGAGGGGGAACGGGGAAGCACCAGCAACAGTGAGTTAATAACCAAGTCACCAAGATCCACCAAGATCCATGTCACTTAGACAAGTGTGAGCATGGAGGTTTAGTCCCACAATTTTTCTTAGGTTTAAGAGGAAAATATACTATTTCTCATACCAGCTGTTCTTTTAAAAATTGAGAATCCACAACCCAGAGAGGCAAGGACAAATTACACCACCACACAGTTGTGTATTTGTGCAGAGGAGCCCTATCTCCTCCGACTCGGCCCATGGGACTCCCCAGAATCTTACATGGGATCGGACCAATGACCTGGTTTACTGAAGTCACAGCCTCTCAGGTCTCTCTAACAGGGTCTCCTGGTGACTCTGTGCTGCAGACACTGACCTTCCTTGCTACAAACCACCAAGGGGCTGCGGAGCAGCAAAGAAAGAGCCCGAAGCTCCTAAGTAATCAGACCGCCCTTCCAGCTCTGCACCGCACGCTGCACAAAATGGCTGGGTTTTTTATTTAATCAATTGCATTACGTGTTTATTGCCTCGTTTTTCACCCAGTTGTAGAGATTATTACTTGAATAAGTCTTAGTGAATTGGAAATGAGCACAGAGGAATCACTTAAAGACTTATTAGGAAGACATGTTTCCCTTCATTGATCTAAAAGTCTTCATATACTGTGGATAAACTAAATCCTCCCTTGTTTATGTCAAAGAAGAGAACGAAATGTTGCCCCCATATACATATATAACTGGAAGATGCCCTCTTAGGAATTCTTAGCCAGAATACTTTCTCGGGGAAGAAGACTCCTGCTATGTAAGAAGAGGGGATGTTGATGGGAATCAGCCTCAGCCCTGGTAGCAGCCTGTGTCAACCCTACTGAGAAGTTATAGCAGCACCTGACATTTTTATCTCCCTCCCTGCTGGTCTCAGGTGCTTTACACACACTCTCGCCGGTACTCATAATACCTAGCAGGAAGCAAGGAGCATCGTCCCTCCTTAATCAAGATCATATAATGAATTCAACCCCAAAGAAAGCCCTGAATATACATCCTTTATTACTTAGGCCAAAGCTCCTGTGAATTTAGAAAGTTTTGAGTGGATAAGAACAGAAATACAACAGTGTTTAATGGATATAGACTTTTCTGAGCTCCTACCACTGGACTAGAGGCAGGAGCAACTACTGAAGTCCTGTACCCAGCCCTCTGGAGGAAGAGAAAGGAGCAGACAGAAGGAAAAAGAGGGGATGAGACAGATAAAGAAAGGGAGAGGAAAAGGAAGAGAGGGAGGCAGAATAGTAAGTGACAGAGAGGAAGGGAGGAGGGCAGAGGGGACAGATTGCTCAGAATAATTGGGTGAAGTCCTTCCTAGAACAGACATGGGGCATATTTGTCGATCAGGACAGTGACTTTGGAGCGGAGAGCCTGCTGCCCAGGAAAAGAGGGAGCTGCATTGCCTGCCACATTCACCAACCTAAAGGACAGAGAGGACCTCAGAGGTTTGGTAATCAGAACTATAGAATTTCCTACTCACCGTGCTCCGGAAAGGCACATTTCTCTCTCTGTAGAGCTCAGAATCACCCAAGCACTTCAGACAGAATTAGAGTAGGCAGAGGAGGAGCCACAACATTTAGTCTAGACTTCAAGAGAAATGAACTCATGGCTGATTTTCTGCCCTAAGGAGTGATAAAAACCTTTGTCCTTTCAAAGCTAGATGAGCAAAACATGAACAGGTCTGCTGTGGGGAGCTATCCTGTTTGGCACTGAGACGTAGACATGAATGGAAGATCATCTGGAATCCAGGGAAGCTTTAGCTACCTGCCCCTAACATTTGTCCTCTGCCCAAAATCCTTGAGACTGTGCTGGAAGATGCTGTTGCCTGCCAGAGGCTGGGGAGGCCACACACACACACACACACACACACACACACACACACACACACACTCTCTCTCCTACCTTGCTTTTGAAAACCCTTGTAATGCTCTTTCTCACTTGAACTTGAAAAAGAATTGTTGCAAATTGATATTAACACAAAAGGAAGTGCAGAGAATCAGAAACTAGTGAGACATAGTTACTGGCCTATCATCTGGATTTAACAGTCTAATATTTCTCATGGTATTTTTCAAAATTTCTACTTGGGAAAAATATATTAGAAAACAAAACCCCTGCCACCTCTACCACTGCCCCATTGTCCATTGCATTCACTCCCCCTGGGAAAGACCACCATCACAAAGTAGGTGTATATCCTTCCCACTAGGGTCTTTATTTTAATTATGTAGATGTGTTCATAACTTATAATCAACGTAATATTTTGTGTATTTTAAATTTTTTATAAAGATCACATCTTTTTACCACTTGTTTTTTCCAATGCAACACGTTTGAATTTGAATCTGTTGACTCACACATATCTGATTCACTTATAAGCATCATATAGAAGTGCACTGCATGGAGTCATTAAATTTATCAATCCATTCATTGATCAGTGAAGATTAAATTGTTTCCAGTTTTTACCATGACAATGATGACGCAATACATATTTTTAGACGTGTCTTCTCATGTACTATGTGCTAGTGTTTCTAGGATGTATACTGAGCCACGCAGCGTCTGGTGATGGGACATGCATGTTCTCATCTTCATTAGACACTGTCAGATTAAGTGTGATGCCTCAGTTGCACTGAGCTGCACCAAAATGCTCCCTCCCCTTGATGGAGGCCACAGTGCTCCCCCTAGTGTTGTCTCCTTCCCAGAAGACCAGTGATTATCTACCACAGATCTAATGAAAAGACTAAAGTGCTTCAACTCGGTTCATGGTGGTATACAGTTACAGATCTGTACTCTACTATCCTTTCCTCCAGTTACGACCCATATGACTTTAGACCAAGTCATTTTTCCAAGTCTACCACCATATGTAAAATGAGGACATGACTACTATCCCCTACCAGACAAAGTTGCTGTTGGGATTAAAGGAAATGATATACATACAGCCCTTGGCCAACATGTCTGATATCTAAGGAGCAATAAATAATTATCTTTTTTTAAATTGCTATTTTCCACACTACAGAATCCAAGGTGCTTTTGGAATGGCCCAGGAGATGCAAAGATGAAGAGATTTTGAGAAACCAGCACCAAAATCTTAATATCATTTTTTCTCCCATGTGATGAAGTTTGATGAAAGGGTGAAGGACAGTATCATGGGTGTAAAAGCCTGGGCAGCATCGATAGGAACTGCAGTGTGTCCTGCTTAATTTCTCCTTCAGGAAAATGTGTGGGCTCTTTCTTCTTTTCATTTTCTGTTAGGAAAAAAAGAAATTCCTAAGAACATCTCACATGGGGTTCTTTGAAAAAATACTCTAAGAAACCCAGAGTGGCAAAAAAAAAAAAAAAATTCTGAAAAGAAACACCTACTGCATTGCATTAAGCTCCAGGAAGCTCCTGATTGCCCTGCATAAACCTGGTTTAGGCTCCTGCAGCTCCCTCCCTCCCAAGGCAGCCTATTTCTCTGGAGGCTGCAAGAATAAAAAAGTGAAAAGGCTCTCTCTAGGATGTTATTAGAGGATGTCAGCACTTAAAAAATGAGTGGGAGGGAACCCAAGAAGTGGAGAGAAATACTGAGAGTGAGAGAAATAAAGCAAGTAACAACTGAGAACATGAGAAGGCTGAACACCTATGTTGCTATCTGTATAAGGAAACCTGCAGAATACTTCTTCCAGTGAAGAAGTGGGTAATGGATCACCTGAGCTGATAATGCATTCTTCTCTTAACTTTACAAGAAAAAACAGCACAAAGTAGATGCCCAGAAATGTAGTTATTTAGGAGACCTGATCAGGAGACAAAACTAGGATATGAGTTTATTTGCTCATTAATAAATTTATTGGAGGAGTTGGATACAAGGATGTGAGGATTTAGAAGAGAACCATCTTGTGAGTTGCAAGGTCTAAGGGAAGGGACATTCCTTCCTATTACAGGGGAATTTAACTAGGAGTAAAGATCTTGAAGAGAAAGGTCAAAATAAGCATTTCAGGTACTGTGCCCTTTCTGCCATCCCTCATCTCTCTAAGTGGAGCAGGATAACATCTTCTGAACCTAAAATTGTAAGACCAATTAGCAGGATGGATGAGAAGACGTTACGGGAGAAATGTTCCCTAGTCCAGTAAAATCTCATTAATTTAAATCACATTTGATAAGGTGAGCATAAGCCAGGATGAACTTTACAATAGAGCACAGCTGTGAAGATAATGAACTCAAGGAAGAATGGCCCTGTGGTTACTTTCCCTAAGCCTCAGTCTTCTCACACATACAATGGGGATTATGAGAATATTTTCTTAATTTTTAGGCAAGGTGAGATGGTTAGATTGAACAGGGACTGCTGGACACTCAGCATAAAGCCCAGCCAGTAGCTAGTGTGTTCAGTAAACTGAAGATATTATTTTCCACTATCTGCAACCATTAGAATAACTCTAATGACAGAACTGTAGAATTTCTGAGCCTTAGGGTATTTTAGGAATAAGGTGGTGCATGCACTTCATTTTCCAGAGAATACAAATGGAAGGGACCTCCTCAGGATCAGTGATTTCCTGGAGGTCACTCACCTGCCTCCTGTCTTCCAGCTGACGTCATGCCAGAAACTGCCATTAACGAGTCACAAGGTGTTTACACCTTTCAGACAAAAGGAAGCTGCCATTAGAGAGGACTTAAGGCTTCATAAGACCGGAGCTTTCTATGGTATTCTACTTAGAAGCACTTGATAAGCAGTTAGTTCAAGATATCACAGCATCTGAAAGATAGAACACTGCTTTAAAGCTGACCTTGAAAGAAAAGCAAAAACAAACTCAGACTTTCAAACTGGCCGATGGCACTACCTTTCCTTCCACAGGTCCCCAATAGTAGTATTTGTCTCTTGTTCAGTTTTTCTGCCTTGTAGAAATAGTAACTCAACTTAAAAAAAAAACAAAAAACACTTTTAAAGAAGGGCAGCTGGTAGAAGAAAGGAGATAGGTAAGTGGAAATAGCTAGAAAGGTTAGAAATCTACCCAGGAGGGCTTTGTGAAGAACATGTCCTTGTAATAGTGTCATAGGAAGCTGAAGCCCGAGTACTATGGACAGGATTACACAGATTTGACTATTACTTCCCTTGTACAGAGAGACTCCTCCCAATCAAGGCTTTATACTTATTTTTTTCCCAGTACTGCCGATTGAACCCAGTGCCTCCACACTGAACTACATCTCCAACCCTTCTTTCTTCTTTCTTTTCTTTTCCATTACGAGACACTGTCTTGGGAAGTCATGCAGTTGTGCGGGCTGGGTTTGAACTTGTGAGCCGTCCACTCCAGCCTCTCAGTGCTGAGATTACAGTTGTGGGCCACCACACCTGGCTGCAATGCAGTTACTTTACAGATATAAACTTAAATGATATTTGACTTTGCTGCCCGTCTGTTTGACAGGCTTAAGATACCCTTTTATTTATTTTTGGATTTTTAACTGATGGTCTTCATATCTGGCAAGATAGGACAAATCCCTGATGTTCTCTGGTGTGGTTATTTCCAATAAGTCTTGCTGGGTGTGGTAGGTACATGTGTGCACCAGGTAACAGGGCATTGTGATTTAAATGTAATTGAAAAATAGGGTGGCTATTTGTGGACATTTCTACTTTCACTCAAAAAAACTGTTCCTTTTTGCTTTTTATTCTTTCCTTCTTTCCCTCCCTCTCTATTTCTCATGAGGGGTATTGTTTTATCTGGCTAGAAAAGCCACTTGTGTTGTCCTGAAGGTGGAATAAAGGATTCATCATTTTTCTGATCCATGTCAATTTATATTTGCACCACCCTGACCCACAAAAACACAAAACAAAAAGCCAAGGTTGCCTGAATCCCTTTTTTCCTATCCTGATATCTGCATGCTGGACACCTGGGCCCCAGTCTTATTGGCTTTAATCTGCACACGAGCTGCCAGGCCCTGAGTACCCAGCTGTGCTGGGATCTTCACTCCTGCCAGGGCTGCTTGTGGCCCCAAGAAAAGGAAAACAAATGTGGCTAATGAGCTGGAAAAATAGCACACTTGTAAGAATCAGCACCGAGATTAGCTGTTTCCTATTCTTAGAGAAAGAAAAGAAAAAAGGGACCACAACCCTTACCATCTCCAAAACATTCAGACCACAGCTAGCAGCAATGTGTATTTCTCTCCTTCTCCCTTTTTAACAAATCCAGCCTCCACAGCACCTGGATTTGGACAAGCAACGCAGCCACTCTTGAACCACATAACAGAAACTGCAGCCTCGGTTGTCCCAAGGTAAAGTCTGTGCATCTTCAGAGTCCCAAATTGACAAGTGAAAATGGCATGGTGTAAAGACAAGAGAGCAGCCTTGTCCTGCAGCCATTAGCCATGTGTCTGCTGCAAGACAGGCTCCACAGTCCTCCGGGCCTTTCTCTCATTTTCTTCCCTGGGTTCATATTACCTGTTCAAGGAGGTCTATCTAAGGAGGCTAACAGCACAGCTAGATTCTAAGTGGACCAGCTTGAGAGGCAAGTAGATACAGGCTGGAATAATACAAATCTCTACCTGAGTTGCTGGTGGTCGTTTGACTTTGGGGATAACAATCCATATCAGAAGAACTCATACTTGGTGAATTTAGTAACCTCAGTTGTTTTTATACACTAGTTTCCTAGGATTGAGCTAAATATCATAATCTAGTAGCTAAAAACCTAGAGATTTATTCTTTTAGCATTCTGGAAGCAGACAATTTAAAACTCAAGATGTCAGCAGTGTTGGTTGGTTCTGGAGGCTCTTACGGAGAATTTGGGCCATCCGTCTCTCCTGGTTTCTGGTGAACACGAGCACACTCTTCACTCCTTGACTTAGAGATTCATCACCCCAAGCTGTGCCTTCATTTTTACATGACCTTCGTCATGTGTCTTCGCCCCTGGTCTTCTAAGCACAGTGATAGTTGAATTTAGGGTCCACTCAAACTTAGGATAACCTCATTTTGAGATCATTAGTTACATATGTCAAGACCTTTCTTCCAAATAAGATCATATTCACAGCTTCTAGGAATACATATCTATGAGGGAGCCACCACTGAACCTAATGTAACCAGTGTCTGCTCTCCTGCCTACAGAGAGTAATATCTCACTTCTACTTTAAGGAATCCCAATTCCTACATTCCCTATTCACGGAGCTCGCTCAGGCTTACCTGGACGTCAGGGGCCAATACGCAGTGAAGACTAAAACAATCAACAACCTATCCCAAGAGCCTCATTGCCTCCATCTGGAAATACTAGGGAAAAAATGGATTTTTTGAGCTGACACTGCCATCCACACTTTCTGCCCTGGGCTCCATGTGCTGAGCCAGGAAGGACACGTGAACTGCCCATGCCTGGCCTCCAGCCTCTGCCACCCCACTAGTCTAATGGTGTCTTTGAGGGCTGACACTGCTGCTACATCCAGCAGAAATCAGTGGTCTGAAATAGTATAAGTCAATGTACGGGTGGTCTAATTGCCTTCAACAAAAGCACAGTCTTCTTTTTTTGGTTAAAGATGTTCATGAGCGGTTACTAGGGTTTGTCAACATCCACTTGACATCTGATGACACTGAGGCACTTGACCTTCTTATCGCCAAGGTGACATAGTAGTGGCTGGCAATTGTTTTACTATTTATACCAATATCTGGATTTCCTGGAGGCCATAAATAATAGGAAAGGGATATACATCTGCATATGAACATGAGAAATCAAGGCAACAGAAGACCCCTAACATCTCTCAACTCTCCTAAGGCACATCCACGGGGTACAAATCGAGAGGAAAGGAAATACCAACTAGCAGAACTCTATGAAAAGGTTTTGAAGAAACTGGAGGAGGTCAAAGAGGAAATAAATCAAAAGTTCACAGAAATATCATGTAAAATATCCACAGTGGATATGTGGAAAATAAGCAAAATATTGGAAGAGCTGACCAAATCAGTTCAAATTACGAGTGACAAATTTATCACAATATAGAATCCTTGAAAAGTTATTAGACGGAAATATCTGAAATAAAAAACAAAGACTGTATAGAATTCATAAATTGCAGAAATGACCAATGTGAAGACAGAGTACCTGAATTGAGGACAAAATGGTAAATTATGAAGTACTCAGAGAAGCCTCACACACACAAAAGGACAAGGAAATAGCATCCAGTGCTACTAGATGACACTAAAAAGACCAACCTGAGGCTATTTGGAATTAGAGAAAAGCTAGAAGATATCACAAATTGAATTAATATGTTTACAGAGATCAGCAGAAAATTTCCCAAGCGTGAGAAAAGATTTCAATATACAAGTAAGCAAGGCTTCCAGAACATCTAACAACTATGCACGATGAAAAAGGGAGCTCACTAAGACATATGCTCATTAAAGTGCCAGATAGCCAATGAAAAATATTGTATTAAAAGCAGAGAAAACCCAAAAAATCACATGTAAAAGTAAACTCATTAGAATTACAGCTGATTTCTAAACATAAACCTTAAAGGCCAGAAGAGCTTGGAGTGAAATATTTGAAGCCCGAAGAGAAAACAACTTCCAACTCAAATTAACATACCCATCAAAACTTTCCTTCAGAGTAGATGGAGAAATAAGGACGTTTCATGAAAAAGACCAGCCCAAGTGATATATGACTTCAAAACCAGCACTCCATGAAATACTCAATAATATCCTAGATAGAAACTATATGACCTGGACATACATCAGTAAAAAAAATGACTGAAAAAAAAGAACACCAACAGAAAAACAATACAATGGTAGTCAATAATTCACACATCTCAGTAATATCTCTCAATGTTAATGGCCTCAAATCTCCAATTGAAAGACACAGAATAGCTGACTGGATCAAACAAACAAACAAAAGAGCAAAACAAAACCAACCCAGAATACAACAGTCTACTGCATTCAAGAAACTCATCTAACCCAAAAAGATGGTTAAAAATCAAAGGATGGAAGATAAAATAGGTAAAACATTTGAAGTCATTAGATACAAGAAAGAATTTCCTCAACAGAACCGCAATTGCATATGAAATAACCAATGAACGGGATTACATCAAATTAAAAAAAAATCTGCACAGCGAACAAATCAATTGATAGACAACCTATAGAATGGGAAAAAAGGTTGCCACCTATTCCTCAGACAGAGGACTGATATCTAGAATATATAAAAAGCTCGAAATAATTAGGCCACCTAACGTAAAAGACTCAATCAAGAATTAGGTAAGTGAAGTGAACTGACACTTCTCAGAGGAAGGAATACAAATAGCTGACCAATATGTTAAAAAAAACCTTCAACAACCCTGACCATTAGAAAAATGCAAATTAAAACAATGTTAAGATTCCATCTTATACCAGAAAGAATGATAATCATGAAGAAATAAAAAAATAACAAATGCTGGTATTCCCTGAAGTGAAAAAGGAACACGCTTACATTGTTGGCTGGAATATAAACTAGTACAATCTTCATGGAAATTCCCCAAAGAACTAAAATTAGACCTAGCTATCCCTCTTCTAAGTATCTTCCCCAAAGAGCTAAAGACATCATGCTAATTGATACTTGCATACCAATGTCTATAGCAGCACAATTTACAATAGTGAAATCCTGGAAGAAGCTATCCATAAAACACATTTGGATAAGGAAAATGTGGTATGTGTGCATAATGGAATACTACTTGGCTGAAAGAAGGACAAATTTGAGACATGTATAGAAAAATGGATGCACCTGAAAAATACAATATTGAGTGAAATAAATCGTACACACAAGCTTATATACCATACCATAACTCTCATTTGCATAAGGCAAAGTACAAACAAAGAGCATAATAACGGATAGATATAAGGAGACAAGTAGATTGATCTTTTGCAAATGAGAAGGGATCCAAGAGACCATGGGTGAGAGCAGATGGGGAAGGGGAAGGAAAGGGGAAATAAAGAGGATAAAAATATGCCAAGGACAAGAACCTAATAACCTCAATAAATGTAAACATTATATATCATAAACATGAGATAAGCTTAACAATATCAACAAGAATGAAAATGGGGAAAGGGGAATTAGAGGAGGACGGAAGGAGGCAGGATAGAAGGGGAAGAGGTTTAAAAAAAGAATCAAGCTATATTATGTGCAGATACTGACTCCCGGAGATGACTGTGAACTGCATGTACTGCCGACATGTGCTAATAAGAAAAAATTCCTTTTTTTTAAATCTTGGAGTTGCTAGGCCTACAGTTAATAGGGAAGGTTAGAGGAAAGATATGTCTTAGGAAAAATACAATTCTCAAGGGAAGAGTTGGGATGGAGAAGGCCCAGAATCCTCCTGACCTTACCTATTCTTTTTTTTTTTTTTGTATTAAATTCTTTTATTGGTACATGGTAGGTATACAACACAATTACATTTCTCATTGGGAATTGTACCTTTCCATGATGCATCTTGGTTCTTATTTTTTCCCCATTCCTCACCCACCCTTCCCTATTTACAAAGACTTTATTTCCATTTTTTCCATTTCTCATCATTTTTCCTTTCCCTTCTTTCCTTTCCCCTACCCCTCCCACTACCCCTACCCCTTTGGACCTTTTCTTCCTATTTTGCATTACCGATTATTCATTCTAATCATTGGTACATTTTAGGTATACAATATAATGACATTCATCATCGGAAATTTGCACCTTTACATAGTCTCTCTTGGTTCTTATTTTTCGCCCTTGCCCAGCCCTCCCTTCAACCCTTCCATTCCTCCCTATTTACAAAGATTTTGTTCCTATTTTTCCATTTTCTCATATTAATCCCATTCCCTTCTATCCTTTCCCCTAGCCCTCCCACTTCCTTCCCCTTTGCCCCTTTTCTTCCTATTTCACATTACCTGTTATACATTTAGTCCTTATTTACACTTTCAGTTTCTCACACCAGAGAAACGATTCGGTATTTATACATGTGTGTCCTATTTATTTCACTTAAGAGTACTGCCTCAATGTGCATCCACTTAGCTATAAATGTCTCTAATTTCTCATTTTTTATGGCTGAGTAGTACTCCATTTTATTAAAAAACCCCACACTTTCTTTATCCAGTCTCCAGTTGATGGGCATTTGGGCTGTTTCCAAGTTTTAGCTATCACAAACTGTAGCACAGAATTCTTAGAATGATAAAATGTCCAACCGTTCTGTGGACCGGAAATGCATGTTACATCTCCTCTCTAAGTTCCCACGCCCAACCGATTTGTATTGCTTTTTCCTCCTGCACCCCACGGTATTCTTGGAGATTCCATGTGGATCCATTTTCTTCTCTTTCCCTCTTCACTGGTTGCCACTTTTGTATTTTTTTCTCATTCCCTTAGTGTTCTGTCTGTTCTTCTGCCTCTTCCTTTTCTTTGTTCTTTTCCTGCCATCCATTGAGAATTCTGGCCCATGCTCATAGCCTGCTTTCTTGTTCCTTAAAGGTACACAGAAGCTGGGAAGAATGCATTATTGGCCCTGAAAACTACAGGTACAGCGCTTGAATAGGCTTGCCCTTTGCCTTGATCCACACCACGTGAAATGATGGCTTCATTAAAACCAAAACATTTATTGTCCCCAGCTGCTTCACAACAAGCGATGTATATTCTCATCTCCTTGGAGAAAATTTTACTCCATAAATGCACAAAGCACAATTCATTTAACTATTTAGTTTCTCTTCTTTCTTGGACTTAAATATTATTATTCCTCTAATAGAAGAATTTTTTATTTTTTAGAAAACACTGCTAAATGTTACTCAAATTCATAAGACATAATTCCTACAGGAATTTGCATTTTAATAGAGAAGTATATCAATATATAACACTAAAATAATGATTTCATTGTAATTATGAGGAGTGTAATAAGGAAGCTTGTACAGTCTTGGGGGGTCAGGAAAAGTCCACTTGAGAAGTACTACTGAACATGAATTAAGAGACAAACTGAATGGCAGAGCATTTAGCGGCCATGCAAAGGCACTAGGTTCCATCCCTAGCAGTGAAAGAGGAAGAAAGAAGAATGGCTATGACGTAGGAATCTTAAGGGAACAGTGTTTTGGTGGTACATTCCTGTGATCCCATCATTCTTGGAGACTGAGGCAGGAGGATGACAACTTTGACCATAGCCTGGGAAAGTTACGTAGTGACTTACACCCTGTCTCAAAATGAAAAAAAAAAAAAAAATTTAAAAAGAACTGGGAAAGTCGATCAGTAGGAAACCCCAGCATCAAAAACGGGACTGGGGGAGCCCTTAAAATACCCCTTAAATTTACTCAAAATGATCAAGACTTAAGTATGTGGTAAAGAAATGCAAGGATCCAGGAGGGGCAATTGATAATACTGGGAGAGAGTGTAGCAGAAGGTACAGGCTAGGTGATGGCTTTTAGGAGATTTTATATACTGTCTGTACTGCCAAGGGCAACCTGGTGATGGAGGGCTAAAAACTGCAGGGACGGCTGAGAGGAAGAGGGAATATGAACTGAGAAAGGAGTAATTATTCCAGCTTCTGTACTCGTCCCTGTCAGCCATGAAGGCACAATTAGGAAGGACTGTGACTGGAGAATCGAAGATCTTCAGTTCCTAGAGATTCAGTAGTATTTAACCGAAAGAAGCAAGATTCCAAACACTGGTGCAAAAAATGTGCATTTAAAAATAAATGGATAAACTACGCGAGCAGCTGGAGAGAAAATTTGTGTTTCTATGGAAACCTCTCCTAAAATGTCTCCTTCATGCAATGGAGCCAACTTCCCAAAGGCCAGCGAGGAGTAGAATATGGACTCAAGAAATCCTCCTTGGGTTACGCTGAGTGCAACATTGGTCGCTAGAAGCAGAGAGGTTTGAGAAGGGCGAAGGTGACTTACCTGATATTTCTCTTCTTTGGATGATTGGGGAAAGGGAGAAGGGGGTGTGGGAGTGCCCAGGGTTATTTTTCTGTAAGGGACTAAGGTGAGGATGGCCTGAGTGAAATCAGGTTGCCAACAAAATGAAAGAAAATAGAAAAGTATTATAATTCGGCCACCAGGAAATGATGTGCTGCTTTGTTGTGAAAATATAGGCACAGGCTTGGAGCCCCTCCCTGCTCAGAGCACTGTGAGATGTGGACCCTGCTGCATCTCCGAAATTCCTTTGTGTAATTCTTCCCCCTGCACTCAGCCTCAAAGGTCTCCCTGCTCTTTATCACTTGCCAGATGGGTTTCTCTTTCAGAGGGTTTGCACTTGCTGTTCCGGTGTTGCGTGCATTTCCTGTATTGCTTTCCCATGCACAGGTCAGTGCAAGGTGGGCTCCTGTCACTTATCAGAATTGTGTCTTCAAAGAGCCATTTCTTGTGGCTTCTGTCTAATGTAACAACTCTCCATCATTCCCACCCCGCGCTGTCTCCATCACCCCACCTGGTTATTTCACTTATACCATCTCCTCTGAGCTGGCCTTTGTTTGTATATTGGTTGATAGTTACTTCTCAGAATGTAAGCTCCATGAGACAGAATAACCCAACCTGCCTGAAATCCCGAGGTCCGAGAACTATCAAGCGTCACCTGGAAAATATTGAATGAACAGTCCTTACCTTCAAGAAGCTGTGACATAATAATTGTTATAATGACAAGTACTATGTTATTAAAACATAAACACTTGATATTAGACATTACAAGGCCCTGGAAAATCTAAGGTTAACTGATCTCCACGATAGCAAGGAGAAATCTGACACGGAGTTCACTAATAGCAGTAACACACACCATATTGAAACCAGCACTAACAAGTAGAATTTATTAAGTGATTTCTTTATCCTAGGTTTTAACAGGCACAGTACTTTACATTTGTAATTCATCTATAAAAAAACCTCTGAAGTAAGCCATAGGATCTCAAATTTCTGATTAAGAAAATAGGACCTGAGAAGCTAAATATGTAGAATTGGCCAACACAAGTTGGCCTAATTCTTAGCTCTAGGAGAATTGATTGATTGATTGATTCATTCATTCATTAATTCATATATTATAGGTATAGAACTTTGGGAAACAAGACATGAACCTATCTGAGATCAAAACTATGTGGGAGGAGGGCTGGGGATTTAGCTCAGTGGTTTTGCCGCCTGCTGCGCAAGCGCAAGGACCCAAGTTCGATCCCCAGTACCCAAAAAAAAAAAATTTGTGGGAGGAGAACAAATGCCAGACTAGATCTGAGTGCTAATGGGAGAAGCATGGTCCGTGGTACATTCATTTCTGTAGAGTTGTAGGGAGAAATGCATGTGGGATCCTATGAGAGAAGTATCAGAAGGCTCAGCTCATGGGCTGAGTTCCACACATCCCTGGGTTTCCTGTCTCTGAGCTTAGAAGTGCCTGGGGCTTCAGGGTGTGGGAGGGCTGAGGAATGATGCAAATGAGGTCAGCTGAGTAGGCTTGGATCATGTGATATGAAATCTTTGCTCTCACAATAAGGAGTATAATGTAATACAGAATATTTTGTATTTCTTTATAGATTTTCCAACCTCATTAGCTTATTACTTTATGTATATGTCTGTGGAATGCTTGGCAATCTGTGCTGAATTTATCAACATCCATATCCCTTTTTCCACCCAGGTATTATTATTCTGATTTTCAGAAAGAAAAAAAAAAACAGGACTCAGGAGATTCTTGCCTGGCTAAGGCTGCAGCAGTGCTGGCTCCAGAACCCAACATCCAGACTTTCAGTGTTCCATTCTTTTCTTTATGCAAATGGTTCTCCAAGTTGAAAAAACCTTCTTTATGTTGCTCTACAACACTATCACATACCTGTCTTTTTAGGGTTAAAAGTTAAAGATAACAGTGATGAATCCTTTTTATGAAACTGATGTAGATGTCAGGATTCACTCTTCAGAGCATAAGCAAATTTTCCAAGAAATAAAAATCTTACACTGTTCTTCCCTTCAACCTATTGGATTTAATTCTTTTATGGCGGTATTTTTAAAAGAAAAAAATTTCACTAGATTTATCGTGTTTTTTATAAATGATACTCAACATGAAGGTTCCCTATTTTTTCCATAAACTGATGAGTCATTCTTCTCTCCGCTTATTTTTATGAGGGTATTGGTAAGCATGCAACCTCTCAGTCATCATCATTCACATTCATTCTCATTCTCCCTTCCTTTTCCTTCCCCCATTAATGGTATTAATAACTTTGAGACTATTTTCAGAATTTATCGTGACATCCAAGGAGACAGATATGAAAAAGCCTTGTAAACTACAAAGCATTGTATAATTCTAAATAATGATCCTCCTTCCATCACTGACTCATATCCTGCTAAGTGTGTCTGTTTCTAGAACCGTTCCCCAGTGAGTACAGCTCAGCTCCCTTCAGCACTGCATGGTGCCAGAGAAAATCTTGGCATTTAGTTCCATGTTCCTGAAATGCCCCCTCTGGGTTCCCAAGACTCCTGCTAAGTCAAGAGCGCACTGTGACTGGGACAGGACCAGAATGTCTGGATAAGAACTTTCTAAAGGATGCTAGGAACCAGGACCTGTCGGGTTACTGTAGAAACGGCCTGCCTGTCTCTGTGCTAAATCGGCTACTTCTTCGAATGCTGATCATGTGATAAAGCATGAAACAGAGCAAGCTAAAGATGGCACTGCTATGTAGTTTATTCTATACCCCACTGCATAAGAACTGAGTTTAGAACAGGCTACTGTGGGGTGCTGTAGTCCAACTAGACACCCCTGGACATTCTTTGTACCTCTGGCAACTTTCCTGTCTAGTGCACTGCTGCTGAATTCTATCATTTTTTTAAACCTATAAACCTCAATAACTTTGTTTCATGATCCTTTTTGAGGTACTTTCTAAAATATTTTGGCAACCTACTCCACTGCCTACTCCACTGTACCAGGCTTATGGATAAAACACCTACTCTAGTTTGCTTGAATTTTTCACTATCTCCTTTAACTGTCTGTTTTAGAATCCTACAAGGCATAGGAGAAGAAAAGGGATTGTTACATTACATTGGGTTGTAAGTGGCTGTCTCACTGTGGTTGGGTCCAAAAAAGTGTGATACGGGAGTCACAAATGGGCTGCCCTTGGAGACAATGGGAACACAGAAATGTGTTTAATATGGTTCATATATTTAATCTAGTAAAAGTCTTGAATCATTTTCAAAAGTTGGAAATAGGTATCCATACTTCTAGCTTATCTTGAAAAATTGGAGCAGCTAATAATACTACTTTTATGCCTGAGTCCGTATTCGTATTAGTCAGGACATAACCCTTCAGATGGAGCATGAGTTCTCTCATCTACAAGATCACCTATCACGTCTCCGTGAAACCAATACCCATTGGCAACTTCTACTTCCTATTATATTTGACTTGCTGTTTTCCTTACTGGACAAATGAAAAATAAATTAACAAGGATGCCATGTTTCCAAAAGCGAGACGGATTATTTCATCATGGAAGAATATTTCTGTGTTTCACTTTCTGGCAAAGTTTCTCTGTGTCTTGTTTTTCTCATATCTAGACTACCTCATGCATTTGCTTTAATTGTCCACCTCCTGGAGGTATTTGATGCCCTTGTCTTGGCATTATGCTTCTGTGTTGATCACCCTTATGGAGAGGGGATATAGCTGGTGTGCTATATTTATTCTCCCACCCCTGGAAGGTTACTCTTTCAGCTGTATCATGCCTCATTGCCTCCATATATTCTGAGGGAGATGTTTATTTCTGATCCCAAGCTCTGGGGCCACTTATTCCACACCACTGCCTTCTTGTCTCCACCAAACGGAGTGCTGGGCCTGCTCTCTCTGGAGACTGGGAGTGAAACTTTCTCCCTCCTTTTCTTTTACCTCTGAGTTTGTCAGAAATTCCCCCACAGCCAGGACATCCTCTCTGCCCTGGATCTGTAAATGCTCTTTGTGTCTTCAGTACTCCAAATGGTTTAGACCCATGTTTTACAGGAGTTTAGCAGTGGATATTCTAACAAAAATGTACTTTTGTAAAAAAAAAAAAAATTGTACTTTGGAATATTCGAGAGAATCCAAAATAGGAGCCACACACACTCCGAACAATGATTTTCTTTGAGTTTAGACATTGAGTGGAATGTATACTGCTTGTCTTTTTCCTGGCTTTTTTATTTTCTAAATTAGCTATATCACACTTAGGACTATTGTGATTAGAAAATGGAAACTCTGATTGATAAACAGGAAAGTATGTTGCATGTCTCATTTGAATGATATTTTGAAAAAGAATTTAGGTTAGCAAATAAGTAAAACATGGATATAAAGCAAAGAAGTTTTGTTCCCCTATCCCCCTATACACTTGTCAGACTCTGACCCATTGGCTATAATCTTGAAATATAATCTGAAGTCACTGGTTTTATTTTATTTTGGACTTTTGTACTGTGGGGCCAGAATACTTTTTCCACTGTTGGGGCACTACAATGTAAATGATTGTATTGCTTCCTCCATTTGCTGATGGTTCAGTAGTGCAGTTCAGTGGTCAGAACATGATTGAGTGAAGCAATCAGGGTGTGGGACATAGCGTTGCCAGAGACTGGGATAGACTCTGTCTAAACATAGCAGTCTGATTGGGTGTACTAGGGTCCAGCAGGACTGTAGGTTTAGCTTAACCTTACGTTGTGACTTTCCAAGTGAATATACAGGTCAGAAAGTAGAGATGCCCTGATTATTTTTACATGCTGTATTCACAAGGTAATGTGAAATAGGAAGAAAAGGGGCAAAGGGGAAGGAAGTGGGAGGGCTAGGGGAAAGGATAGAAGGGAATGGGATTAATATGAGAAAATGGAAAAATAGGAACAAAATCTTTGTAAATAGGGAGGAATGGAAGGGTTGAAGGGAGGGCTGGGCAAGGGTGGAAAATAAGAACCAAGAGAGACTATGTAAAGGTGCAAATTTCCGATGATGAATGTCATTATATTGTATACCTAAAATGTACCAATGATTAGAATGAATAATCGGCAATGCAAAATAGGAAGAAAAGGTCCAAAGGGGTAGGGCTAATGGGAGGGGCAGGGGAAAGGAAAGAAGGGAAAGGAAAAATGATGAGAAATGGAAAAAATGGAAATAAAGTCCTTGTAAATAGGGAAGGGTGGAGGGGGTGAAGGGAGGGCTAGGAATGGGGAAAAAATAAGAACCAAGATGCATGATGTAAAGGTACAATTCCCAATGAGAAATGTAATTGTGTTGTATACCTACAATGTACCAATAAAAGAATTTAATAAAGTGCAAAAAAAAAAAAAAAGAATTCTGTCCTAAACACAAGCCAGGAGGCTGGCATGTGAGATGATTTCTTTAAGCTTGCAAGTCAAATTTACTTATCATAGTCAAGAGTCACTGAGTCCCTGTTACGTGGGCTGGGCACCTTCTTTCTTTGACTTTTATTGTATTATTCCCCTAGTAGAACCATTTTTTAACTTTTCTGCTGGACTAAATCCTCACAAACTTGTTTCACCAATTAAAGAATTGGAAGCTCAAAAAGCTTAAGGCACATATGTGGAGTCTGTCTGTCTCCAAAGCGGAGCTCATTTACCATGCTACCTGGTCATTTTACAACACAACGGTGAAGCTCCTACCAGGTACACGTAATGTGTGAATTGAACTTTCTAACAATGGAAAGCTGTTTGAGAAGGGACAGAAAAGCTCTGAGAAGTAATTTCACTGAGGGAGTTCGGCCTGATGTTCTTTATAAAAAAAAAGCAAGTCTAATTGTGCTATTTCCCTGTCTGACACCCTCCAGAGATTCCCCTGTGGACAAAGGGTAAAATTGGGTCCTCTCCTTGGACTGGGCCACCTGGCCCCCGCCTATCTCTGAAGCCACAGCTGGCACTCTGGCCTGGGTTCTGCCTCCTTCTCAGCCGTGCAGGTCTTTCTCTCCCTGGCCAGTCCTCACACCTGCCCCAGGGTCTTCACAAAGAGCCATTTGCTTTCATGGAAGGGTCTATCCTGCATTCTTCACCTGGCATGAACCAGGTGACCCGGGTCTCGAGGAAAGCCTTCCTGGACCTTGGGAAGGAACTCAAGCCCATGCTTTCCTCTTCCCAGTTGCCTAATGCACTCTGCCCTCATATCACAACATGGCAATTCCCTCTGCATCTAAGCTGATCTTGTTCGGCCTACTTGCCTTCCTAGATATCAGGATCCAAGAAAGGGGTAGCCCTTGTTCAGTATGGGTCCCAACCTACACTATAGCCATGGTAAGAACTCAAGTATTTCTGAGTGACTATTACAATGAACTTACTCAGGAATGCTAGAGAGAAAATATCCAAAATGACTGAGATAGAAATATGGATGAAATACTATTAAAGGCTTTGCTAGTCATGTTTCTCATAATCACAAGAAATTTAATGTAGGAATTATTTGGAAGAGAGTGGAAACGGTCTCACTCAACTCCTTCCCCTATTCACACACTGTGGTCTGTTCTAGCCTGTTTTACCTTATACGTTTTATATGTCATTGCTCTCATATTTATTCTGTATCCATTTTGTCTTTATTCGCAATGCCCCTGTGAAAGCCAGGGCCCTGGTCCTCAGGTACCATTTAGAAAATAAAAAACTCAATGAGCAACCACCAGTATTAATAGGAAAACTGTATCTAAGTTAGACTGGGTCCAAATCTGCTGTGAGCCAAGGCATTTCTGCACAAATGATTTTGATATCACAATCCTAGGATTTTGAATGTGCATGGGGCTGAAGGCAGAAATCTAAACTTCAGGAAAACAAAGAATCTGTTATTATGCAAATAACTTGAGACACAAAAAGAGAGGAAATGAGAAGATAAGCAAACAGACTGCATAATGCCACCTGGCTCTAAAATAGCTCCCTCTCTAAGTTTCAATGGGTGTCAGCTCATCTGAAGCAAAGGTCTCTAAATTACACAGAAAGTGTTTTACTCAAATGATTTCATTTTCTATTTTCATAACTTTTCCAATGGTGTGACTGTGTTTCCAAAGAAAAGAATCACAGGAGATCTTGGATATTCTCCTTGTATTGGGAAAGATTTCCATCTCTTCTGCCAAAAACCCAACTGGCAGTAAGGCCACATGCTTATTCAATCAGCCCTGAATATGTGCCCAGCACAGTGCTTGGCGCTGGGGGAGGAAGCAAGGCCTGTCCTTCTTAAGTCAGCAGTCTCAACTCTGAACACACGTGCAAACTTACGTGTCCCAAAAACCTTCCTTGCTATAAGAATCCATGCCTTAGCCTGGCAGGATGGTGCACTCCTGTAACTCCTAGATGCTGAGACAGATCTCACATTCAAGCCCTGCCGGGCCAACTTAGCAACTTAGTGAGAACCTGACTCTATAAACAAACAAGCAAATGGCTAGAAATGAGCCTAGTGCGAGAGCCTAGGGTTTAAGACCCAGTTTCAAAGAAAAGAAAAGCAGTGTGGAATATTATTATATTTTGTAGAGTTCTCGCACAAATCACTTCTTGCCATTCTCCCAGCAACTCCCTAAGAATGCAGGGATCTCTGTTTAAAAATCAAAGGAAATAAAGAGCTGAGAGTAGTGGTGCACACCTGTAAAAGGAGTATTCGGGAGGCTGAGTCGGGAGGCTGAGTCAGGATGATGTTTCTGAGTTCAAGGCCTAGGCTACAAAATGAGTCAAGAAATACTCAAAACTGCATAGCAAGACCCTGTCTAAAATTTAAAAAAAAGAAAGAAAAGAAAGAAAATAAAAATACTAAAGTATGTAAGGCTTTCAGAGGTAATCCCAAATCACGTTTTTTTCTACCACTTTGATACCAACAACACATGGAAAATTTTAATAAGCATTTGTAAAAGCTAAACATTTATTTGAATTCCCACAGTTAATTCTTCTAATGAACTTATAATTCCCCCCTTTAAAACATGATGCAACTAAGGATCAGACTTTGAGTAACTTTATTGTAGATCAATCATTCAGCTAAAAACAAAGTGTTGAACAAAACAATGACTCCTGAGTTGGCTTTCAACTATAGCAATAGAGTCTCGTGGTAATATATACTAGACATTTGATTGCAATTTGAATACCTATCATTATGATCAGTTTGAAGGTAAACTAAGGTCTTCAAAAATAAAGAGCTACTTTCAAGTTCATACAATCATGACTGTTGAAGTTAAACACTTATCTAAATTCCCTATATATGAAATCCAACCCAGTTTTCCTCTTGTCCCAGGGTTCTCTTTTCAACACAATTGGAGGAAAGATGATATTATGAGAGCCCATCTGGTCTAACACTGTTTCATGTGATGTGAGTGGTCCTATCACACTGGCCCTTGAGTTGATCAGCATGCTTTGGTATAAGCAAGACTGGAAGCTAGAATATTCAGTCAGGAGTGTGAGATCTGTCTAGTAGCTCTTCGGGGCTGGATTGTGTATTCCAAATGAATTTGGCTTTGGTTGATGAATTAAAGTTTGCCTGTATAAAAAGAATGACTTATTCCCTTCTTCTAAAATCAAAAGATACTAGGAGAGCAATTCTTGTGAGTAGCAGTGTAAGATATCGGAAGATACATTTGGGTGACTTATAGGATTTATGCAAGAGAAAATAGGGAGATAAGCCGGGGAGCAAGTTGAAGTTCTGGTCACTCCTCTACCCCCCAAAAATCATTAATATATTCTGTCTTATCAATGCTAGGCTACAAAGATGAACCAAACAGACATAGATAGATCATGGGCCTTAAAGTCTAATTGATGGTGAATCAGAGAGCCAGGGAGTTGCTACTTTTTTTCTTCAAATACTAGAAATTTACTGAAGGTTTTCAAGGAGAGGATAACAGGACGACAGCTATTTTTCCTACAGATTCCAGCATTCTGAGTTGAAAGGAACTTCAGAAATTTGATGCAAAAATGCCCTCCACAGCTTTCCTATCCAGTACAACTGTCACACTGGCCACTGATCACATAAAATACAATTCGTCCAACCAAAATTTATTGTGAATATAGAAAACACACTGAAATGTAAACATTTAGTACCCCAAATGAGGTAAAATCTCATTAAGACATTTTATATTTACTAGATATAGATAGATAAATAGATATATGATAATACTTCCAATATCTTGGATTAAATCTATTACTGAAAGTAATTTTATCTATAACACTTTCATGTTGTTGGAAGAAACAAGCCTCACAAATTAAAGAAAGAGGCTTATTTTGGCTCACAGTTTCAGAAGTTTCAGTTCATGGTTAGATACCACCAAGGTAAACATGATGGAAGGAAAGCTGCTGAAACAATTTCAGCTGGGAAGAAAAGAGAAGGGAGAATAAAGGGAGAAGACTACACTTTTCCCGGCCATAACCCCAGTGACCCACTTCTGCACAGCTCCCACTTCCTAAAAGCACATTCAGCTGTAAACTCACCAGTGGACTCATCCATGATGAGTACAGCACACCCATGATCCACTCACCTTCCAAAAGCTCCACCTTTGAACACGTAAAACTTTTGAGGAACATTTTACATAGAAACTATGACTCACCCCTGAATGCCAAAAGGCTCCTGCCTTTTTACTGACCTCTCAGGAGTTCTGTTTTGTTGCTCAACAACTCTGGGTATGAGGAAGCAGATTTTGTTTTCATCCACTATATAGTCTGCAAATTTTATCCATTGAAAATCATGATACTCTAGGGTGGTCTTGCAACAGCAACCTTTGACTACCCTTAGTTTTCACGCATCTGCCCCATACCTACAGTTCTCTCTTGTATGATAATATGAAGTCAGCTTTATTATCCCTCACAGAGTATACTATCAGACCCCTTGGTTCAGCTTTGGTTTTTATAAACAGACAAAAACCCCTCTAAATTAATAAATTTCTTTTATTGCCTAAGCTGATGTGATCTTACAACCAAAAGCCCTGACTAATGCATTATGATGTTACTAACATAATTCCAGGTCCTCTAACTTATTTCAAGCCAGTCTGATTTTTCACATATGAAAGTAGCCCCATAAACACATAAGCATAAACACGCAGCAAGGCTTCGTAAGTAAACACAGAACAGACGCGGGGAGATTGCAGAAGGCAGGGTGGTAGGCTCCTGATTCTCTGAGTGTTCATGTTTTCCTCCAAAGAAATCTACCCATCAATCGCTCACCCGCGTCAGGAAAGAACCATGTGGTCAACATTCCATTTCCTCAAGTTGTCATTACAAATTAAAATGATACTTGTTATATATTTCCCCTGAGATGTGTGGCAATTAAATAACATCACAGCCTGCTTCATCTCATAAAATCAATCTGTGTACAAAAACAAATCGACTTCCATTAGACTTACCAACACAATTTTATCTGCACTTCTGATGGATCTTCACTAGCTAACATGTAAGCCTCTGGTACTTTTCCCATCTCATGCCCAGAAAACAAGTGGATTTTATAACACTCTGGAACTAGAAATGGGTTTCAGTAACGGCTGCTACTCGACTGCAAGAGCAGATGAGTACCAGATGATGGAAAGTGACTCTGAATACTGTGTGTACAATATGGTTGAAGATAAAACCTACATAAGAGTTTCATGTTCCTGAAATAGGATATCACATAGCATCTGCATTCTATTTTTTTTTTGGAGGGGGGGTACCGGGGATTGAACTTGGGACCTTGCACTTGTGAGGGAGGTGCCACAACCACTGAGCTAAATCCCCGGCCCAAGTACCTGCATTCTAAGTAACATCTTCTCTCTAAATCTTGCTTTAGATTGTACTTATCATCTTCAAATTTAATTTTCATGAAATCAGATTACTACATGTTGATTTTCACAAAGTGGGTCTATCTCTGGATGAGTAGTTGTTATTATTTCTGAGTAACCACAACTATTTACACAGCTGGTACCTAAAATGTGCTTTGCTGGCACTATCTGGATCCATTTTTAAGAAAAATCCCTCTAAGCTTGGTACTTCACTTTGAGCATACCCAATTGGAAAATATGAAACCTGACATTTTCTGAAATCCAGAACTATTTGAGCCTCAAAAGGTTTCAGACATGAGAACATTTCAGATTTCAGATCTTCAGGCTAGAGATGCTTAATAAGTTAACTCTTTGCAAATATCCCAAAGTTTGAAAAGCTCCAAAATCTGAAACCTCTCTGCTTCCAAACATTTCAAATAAATGATAGTCAATTTGCATTAGATTCTGCCTTTTACTGAGACAGGAGCCAGGGTTTGGAAAAGTCATGCATTTGGCCTAAATCGGACATCTGATAAAAGGACATGGTTGATTCAATTTCCAGCTCTTAGTCCAGAGCCCAAGACATTAACATGAATATTCTACATCCTCAGGAAGATTAAGAAAACCTTTTTGTTGGCTGTCTAAAAGCAGACAAAACTTTGAGACTAGAGGGATCACATCCCAAATTCTAACTGACCCCTACAACCTTTCTATACATTGCCATATATGTTCAGGAGCATTGCTGAGCAAGTCCTGCAATATATTATTTAAATACACAAAAGGAAAAATTTTAAGATTCATGTATGTGTGGGCTCTGTGCGCACTATGCCTTTGTGTTTTTCAATTTCAGAAAGGCATAGAAATGTACAAGAGACAGAAGCCAGGAGCTGTATCCTTGCATAGGACTCCTTCAGCACTATGGCTTCCTTCTTCACGTCCTGTAGAGGTATTCATTCACCTGTTTAGTGGACTGTCACATTTTCAATACCTCGAGAAGACTGCACCTGAGCCACTCTGCATTAGTAATCTATCGCTGTATAATGAATCATTCTCAAACTTAGAAGCTTAAAATAATAATGATCTTTAAAATTCCTATGGAAATTCAATGGACAAAGAATGCAAAAGTGATGTTAAAAGGAAAAACAAAATGAGAACTCACAATTCCCAATTTCAAAAATTCCTACAAAAGGTACAGTGACCAAGACAAGCTTAAGGACAGACATATAGATCAATGGAATGAAATTGAAAGTGTCCAGAAATAAAAACTCCAACTTAGATTCACTTGGCTTTTACAAAGAATGGCAAGGCAATGGAAGGGAGAAAAGAAAAAGTCTTTCCAACAAATTTGAGACAAGTGGATATCTACATGCAAAAAAAAAAAAAAAAAAAAGTGAAGGTGGACCCTTACCTCACTACCTTACAAAAAATAACTCAAAGTCTATCAAAGATCTTAATGTAAACTCAATATTGTTAGATGGGAACACAGATGTTAATCTTCATAAATGAAGCAGTGGTTTCTGGAATATAAAACCATGCAACAAGTACATGCAACAAGGTAAAAAATATATATATATAAATGGCATGATCAAAATTAAAAACTTTTGTACTTTAATACTCACCATCAAGAGAGTGAAAAGACAATTGACTGATGGGAGAAAAAGTTTTCAAATCATATATCTGATAGCACATTTATATCTAGAGAACATAAAGGAGTATTGCAATGCAGTTACAAAACCCGCAATCCAATTAAATCGCAAAGTATCTGAGCAGACAGATCTCCAAAGAAGAAACATAAATGGTTGATAAGCATGTGAAAAGATGCTTAGCATCACTAGCTGTCAGGGAAACGCAAATCAAAATCAGGGTTAGATATCACTTCATATCCATTAGAATGGCCATGACAAGAATGAGAGAGACAATAGCAAGTGTTGATGAGGATCAGGAGACACAAACTGTCATATCGCTGGTGGGAATGTAAAAGGCACAGTCACTTTGGAAAACAGTTTGGCAGTTACTCAAAATGTTAACAGATATATTACTATACGATCCAGCAATTCTAGTCTTATTTGTACACCCAAAAGAAATAAAAATACACACCTGGTCCAGATGTCAAAGAAAGTGAGAGAAATCTAGAAGGAGATTTTGTTGCTACAGGTTCAGTGGCAGTCCCAGGTCGTCAGATGATAGAGCGATAGAGCAGATGTGATACTACATGTGTGAGCTCTGGTAAAACCTCCTATATTGCTAGCCAGCCTTTGAACTAATAAAGCAAGACATTTCCATTTCCATTTCTGACTTGAAATGCAAAATGTCTCTTGTGGTCCATGCCAATCTATAACTATCCAAGAGAGGGATCTCTGGCAAGCAGAGTTCAAGGTTGACTAAACTGGGGCAGTCCAAAGATTACAATTGCCATTAAATAATGTGGGCATCAGATAGGGAATGTTATATGGTAGAAAATTAAATTTCATCCTTAAGCAGAAACTTGAATTTATGGTAACTTCCCTGGTCAGATCTTCTCCTGGAATTTAATAGAACTGCCCCAAAGCATCCATTGTTGACATGAAGATTTCTCAACCTTGGCACCATTAACTATTTGTGCAAGATGGTTTCTGTTGTGTGTACTACAGGAGGTATATCAGCATCACTGGCCTCTACCAATTCAATGGCTATACGCCTCCCTAGTCTCAGAAATCACGTGCATCTCCAAACAATGCCAAATCACCTTCAGCTGAGAACCACTATTTCAAGTGATGCTACACATGCAACAGCTTTGTTATAAACTCACTTTTAGTTGAAAAGATATTACACATTATTGCTTATATACATTTAATTCCCTATACAGTACTATATTTTTATTTTATAAATCCTACTCCACGTAGATATTAATTTACTGCATTGGAAGAGATGTTATCTGTTGGTTGATTTTGAGTCAAAGCTTAAAAGCAAGACTCAGTTGCCAAGGTCACTAATTAAAAAGACTATGAATATGTTAGCTTCAGAAGAGTCTACCTTTAATCCCAACAAGGGGAAGGGTAGGGCAGAGCAGGCATGTCCCTAGGCAATTCATGCCTATTTCAAGAAAGTTTAGTAAACTCAATTCCCTCAATGTTGTACTAAAAGGCTAGAGTGAATACTTCTACAATGGTGAATAATCTCTTTTGGTCATTTCAAATTATTTCTCACTATGATATTTTTTTAGAGTGAAGATGGTTGGTCTCACTCAGCCATACGGTCTTTAGTGGCAGACCAATTAACATTATGCAAGAGAACTAACTAACTGCATCTTGCCCATGTCAAACCACACTCTACCCCAAGAACGTAGAACATAGGCAAAGTTAAAGCCGCAGTGAGGGATAGAAATAATGCCGAACTATAAACTCTATATCCCACCTAAAATGTCAGCCATTCCAGTTGAGGTTCAGAAATACAGGTCTTTGTCAATCGAGCCAGGAAAATCCATATTTATATAAAATTAATTGGTACCTAATTTAGTCTTTAAATTTCATCCCAAGGCATTAACATAGGGAAGAAACATACACGTACATATTCTTCTATGTACATATATATTCACCAATATATGTATTCATACATACACATACATTTTCATGGGTATGTAGGATGAATTCACTCATTAAGATGCTAGATTGTTTCATTGTAACCAATCAACCAAACTGCAATCAAATTTACTAAATAATGAGGTAGGTGGGGAAAGTAGCTATTTTAGAGGGCTTTTCTCTCTCCATTCAGCCCTAAGTTATTTGTCAATAACAGCATCAATAACTCAATACTAACTCACATGGTCAAAGCAGCCAGGACGAGCTTACCGTTCTAGAAAGAAGTAAAACATATTTCCAATTTCACAAGAGAAAACTGAGGAGCCAAGTCCTAATATGCCATGTTCAGGGTCACAGAGCATGGAAGCAGTGGAGCCAGGGCTCAGACTCAAGTCTCCTGCATGCAGCCCCTGTGTCCTTCCCCTGCTGGGAACTATCTAAGGTGCTGCCGACATTACCTGACTTAAATTAACATAAATCTACCAGGGCTGTGTGTGCAATCCACATTCTTGAAAAAGCCTCTTTCTGGCCTTGTAGATCCCTAGGTGGAAGTCTGACAAATGTTTGCTGAAAACAAATTATGCTGTATGGATGTGCATTAATTTCTTGGCTAATATTTTCGTTTACTACATTGCAAACCCCTTCAGAGCCATCGTGATTTGGAAGTATGCTCTTCATTGCTTCTAAATATTTGAATTCCAATTTCCAAGGCTGTCAATCTACCAAAATTCAAGGTGGCTTAACCTGATTTTCTCAGCTTTATGACAATATTGTTTACTACTTGCCAAGATGTATTTGACATGAGAAATTTTTACATTATATTTAATCAAATAGATTGAAAGCTATTCAAATGGTCCCCCTCCCCAAATTGGCATAACAAGTTTTTCCTTTTTAACTCTTGTGAATCTGCTCTCAAAGCAATTATAGAGTTTATCTACACCGAGAAGCTGTCAAACCATAAGCTTCAGCCTGATGTGACTCTCAAGCTTTGAAAAAGGGGATTAAAAATTTCCTGTACTCTCCTGAGACCCCTTCCATAAAGGAAGCACAAGTCCAAAGGTAACTTGACTATTTCCTAGCTTCTTTTATGAAACAGAAGTACTATTTACAAATCAAATAAACCATCGCTTGCTTCTCCATACCCTGCCTAGCCATTTTCCGTGTTGTTTTTCTTTCTCACATAATAGCACCACTAAATAACAAAGAAATAGGCTAAAAAATCACGTCATCCCCAATTTTTTGAATCCATGTTCCAGGGAGAGGGAAATCTTAGCACATTATATAAATATTGAACTTAAAATAGCTCTCAGGATCATGCTTTCTCTATCTTTAAACTTTAACCCCTTTACCTCGACCCCAGTCTGGTTTGAGCCAGTAATTTTAGCCCTCTCCACTCTGTTCATCACACAGCATGTGTGGTCAAACTGTTGCTTGCTTTCCCAGTGAGTATTCTTACACAGTAACAGAAACCTGAGTTGCTTCACGTAGCAATGTACCTCCAGCAACGTACTCAGGTATAATGGTCTGTATTTCCCAGGATCCTTTGCAGTTAGAAGTAGCTACTAACTGGGATGTCAGTGGACAAAACTTCCACAGAATGAAGCCAAGAGACAGGAAGGTGTCATATACCTTTCTCTTTTCCCTTGTCTACGAGATAGAAGGGATGCTGTATTTTACCACCTATCTTATATATGTGAAAAGGCAAACTGAGCGGGAGAGGGGAGATAGAAAAGAGAAGAAGAGGAGCCCTACGACAGTTCCATACAGTTGCCACACAAGCCCCTGTGACTGTGTTTTTATTTTTCCTACGTAAAACCTAGTGCTGTTATTCCCAAATCACTGTCTTTCTCGTAAAAAAAGCAAAGCAAAAACAAAACAAAAACTTTGTTGAACAACCATGCAAATTGACGGTTTTAAAATCCAAATTAGACCAACTCACTAACCTCTGTAAATTGTTCAGATTCTCTCCTACTTGGATGGCTGGCAGCACCCTGGGTGTTTTCATACCCATCTCTTCCATTCCTCTGGGCTCCTCCTTTTGGTTCCTCATACTTTTTCAGACATTTCCCTTTGCTCTTGCTGCTCTCAGCACCCGCACAGTGGGGCTGGATCTTCCGTATACTACACGTGTCATCCTGAGCCCTGCTGCCTTACACGAATGTTGCCTTCGACCACGTCACCATCTCGTTCATTCTCAATGTAGCAAGTATCACAATCTTTAATTCTCTTATTTACTCATGTAGGAGGTACCTTTCTCCACAGAGCAGAGGTCTTGTTAGAGAAGCACATAAAATCTCAACAAAGATTTGTTAGACGAATGCTGTGCGGTGTTTCTGCTGCCCCTCTCCACAAAGCCTCATCTCCAGCCGCTCTGCCCTGATCGTAGGTAAATCTGACTACATGATGGCTCCAGCTTAAACACTCCCTAAGTTTTAAGGCAAAAATAAATTCCACCATCAAGTCAATAAATCCTTTCACTAAACAACCTTGCATCCTCCATCATTATACTTCCTGAAACGTATCATTTTTTTCCCTCTCCTTTTGCATGTGCTCTTCCCACTAATTCAGAGATTAACCTGGTTGGATCCTAAACCCTTGAAAACTTCCCTGGGGCAGGAGGTCCAGAAGGCTTGCTGGACTCCATTTTTCCAATGTAAATCAGTTGTCCGACCTTATAAAGGTGTATGACTTATCACTTGAAGTCGAATGTTTCCAGAGCCATTGCACTGGCTTTGGAGTCAGACAGCTTAAGCTCAATTCTCCAATCAGTGATTTAATGATTGGATGGCCTATAAGAGCTCCAGTTGTCATCGATAAAAAATGAGTATTGGCAGCCTAGGGCAGGATATATGACTGGCATCACATAATGCCTGTAATATACTTGCTAAGGTAAGTTTCTAATCAACAGTGGCTGTATTACCATTAATAACAGCCACTGCTACCTAAACAGCACATAATACCCTGCGTATGCTATCGTAGTTTTAATAGTATAATAAATATTGTGTATCTTGACAGTGTCCCCACTAAATTGTACTTCCCAGGAAAGAAAGGGGTTTTTTAACCCATAACATCAAGCATTCTACCTTGCACAAGGTAAGTGTATCACTGATAATCAAATCCACTGTGATGATAATATGGATTCAATTCAATGAAATAAAATCCTGTGCAAGGCACTGTGCTAAAGGCATAACAGTTACAAATTTTCCATGACTTATACCTTCATAGTTGATTGGAAGAAGACAGTGCAACAAGTAATTTGAACTGTGCAAAATATAATGAAGGGCAAAGTAACAGCAATGATGGGACATAAGACATGAAGGTTTAACCATATCCAGAGGGACAAGGATTCGTTGTCCTCTGTGTGATCAGATCTCCTGGACCCCATCACAAAACCTTACCCATGGCAGGTACTAATGATTGTTCATTAGTTTTTTTGTAAGAAGTATCAAGATTATACTATCCTATTTAAGGATAATGCCTTTCAAAGGGTATCTCTAAAGATATATGCATCAGGTCTCATAAAGCTGATAAAGATTGATATCCAGCAAACGACATGTTTTCTTAGAAAGAGGGAAATGCAAACAAATGCAAACATTTTATCTGATCTCACTTAAAAGGCAGTCTGTCATGTTGCCAAAGCACAGAGTGGGCAAGATATATTTTCTAAATTAAATAAGGAATGCTAACCATGGGGTCGAAGCTGAGGAGATGGCAAAGCAGAGATGTAAGAGAAGAGAGAAGGATGCATAGCAAATCCCAGAACTAAGTGTAGACCCTGGAAGGCCAGTGGGCTAGCACACTCTCACAACAAGTAGCTGATTTTCATCACCAATTTGTACAAACAAGTTTGGACTTGAAATTTCAGAATTCTCTTTAAAACGTAAGAGGTTGACACCATGAAACAAGCCTATACGCTCACCAGCCATCAGTCTCAGCTCCAATCTTATGTAAGCTTCTCTCTGAATGAGAACGACAGACAACAGGATAATGAGCTAAATATCTGCTTAACAGAATTAGCTCTGAATTCTGGCTGTGCTGCGTACTGGCCAGGTAACTTAGATAAAATAACTTCCGGTCTGAACTCCTTCCTCTGAACAACAGTCTAACCCTCATTTCACAAGGCAAACACCCACTTTGAAAACATGATAGGAAACTATGGAGAAGGTTAAATATCTTATCAATGATGCAAACTAGTTTTCTCTAAAATTCATCAAGCTTTATAAAATGCAGCGGATCTGAACTTCCCAGGGGCACCCAGACAGGTCCAGGTGAAGCAATTACCAAGTTGATTGCAGGGGCTAGGAACTGCTGGAGGGAGTCGCTGATTTAGGAACCCGAGTTGGATTTCTGTTTGAGCTGTTTTTGATTAGCTGGTCCATGACAGCGAGTAGTTCAGTCTCCATGGGCACATTCTACTGGACAGACAACTGCTCCATATTCCCAGGCCCACGTGCCACTCAGGAAAGAGGCATAAGTCGGTGTCATTAGCACATGTTCATTTATTTTAATGGGGCATTAAGACTGATTTATACGGCCTCACTAAAGGAGAAAAATTATTCCAGAATTACACCAATATAAGAGCACTTAACATTATCTTGCCAAGGGGACTTCTTAAAGGATAAATGACAATGTCCCCAATTCAGGAAACTTTTATTTCTCTTTGCCCACGGACTGATTGGTCAGCCAATTAAGGGGACAGGCTCACACAGGAAATCAGGTTCATTTGAAAGTTTTGTGTATTTTTTTTTTCCTGCACTGACGCTATTATTGCTACAGGACTCCACTGTTTGCACAGAACAAAATCCCACTCATTCCAAATTTCTAAGAACAGCCTAAAGGCTATGATAATTTCTTTTAATAGAAATGCTTCTCTTCCCTTTATTGGTAATATTTTAACATAATACTATAATCATTACTGATTTTACTACTACACATCGTGACAGCATTGAGAACTCGGCTCTTTATTTCCTTACAAGAAAAGTCAAGAGAAACACCATTGTAGATTATCAGCCTTCCTGTACACTTTTCCCTCTTGGCATTAGTTCCTCCCTAGCTTCTGTTCGCTATTCTTCCTTCCCACTGCTAATGGCTGCCTCTGAATCCCCATCATTAATCACCAGTGGTCCTGTGAGAAAAGAACTGTGCAGGGGGAAACAAATCAAAAAACACAGGCCGGCTAACTCCACCGAAAACAGGGTGACTACTAAGTTTCAGGGACACGATCAGAGGAGAGTTTTCAGTGATTGTGTTTGCATTGATGAGAATAAAGTAAATATTTATTGATTTATTCATAAGCTATTTACTTAATCTCTGACTTACCCATTAACCTTAAACTTTTTCAAGACAAGATCTGATTCAATGTTTACAAGTGAATCTGCAGTTCTTTTCAATATTTGACACATACGGTGCTCAGTAAAATACATCAAAGTTACAAAGGAGCAGGGGGACTTAGTTTGCCGGTACTGTTTCTCCCCTTTCACTATGGTCCTTCTTTGCTAAGGACTAAGAAAGACGGGCAGCTGAAGGCCTTCACTGGCACCTCATTCAGACCTTCCTAGGCTAAGAGTATGCAAATATGGCCTCAAAGCTGTCCCAGAGCTGATACACAAAGGGTCATCCATTACATAGAACATTTTCATAAGAGTGGACAATAAGGAAGGGCAATCTGAGAAGTTGAGAACGGGAAAGGAAAGAGAATTCCCAAAGTCGCACCTCCACTGAAGGTGCTACTTATGTTCTGACCCAATAAGATCAAAATTCTATTTTCAGTCAAGTCATGAAATCCAAACCAAATATTAAAAGAATTCAAAAGCTGTGAAAATTTTAATGCAAGATCCCCTTCATCATCATCTTTATCCTCCTTCTCATCATAAGATAAAAGCATCTGAAAATAAGGGAGACTATTTATATGTGAAATCAATTTATCCTAGCATTAAAACTCTGGGGATATGCCAGTGTATTAGTAGCACCTTACCTTCCAAAAATAAATGCTATCAGTCTCCAGATACTTCAATCTGATTGTGCTTTTACTTTCCACCTGAACCCAAGACATCTCTCTGCTGTTGGTTATCATTATGTATTAAAAATAAGGTTTAAGTTTTATATACAATGATCTTCCCCATCTCTGATACTATTTCTCATAAGTTTGAAGTGAATTGATTTTCATTTTGTCTTTCTCAGTCTAACATTATCAGCCATCTCATATAAGAATCAACTCTAATATGCCTGTATCTCCTCAAGAAAGATAGTGGTCTCACAAAATGAATATAAACACATAGTACATCTTCAGTGAAGCAGAGCTCTGTAGAGGAAGGGCAGCTACAGTGACATTTCTGAAATTCACAGACTTAACTGGCCCTGTCGTAGTCTCGGAAAAAAAAAATGGTTCCGTCAATCAGGGAAACATCAGATTTAAATTGCTTATTTTGGTACTGCTACCTATAGATTCCCTTTATTGGTATAACACCTAAGCTGATGAATTTATTGTTCAATAGTTGGTGGTTTCATCCATTCTGTAAAATGAAAACAATTGAAGTAATCCCAAGAAGAAAATTATTATCAGCTCATAAAACCTAGCTGTCTTCAAAAATATTTTAAACCCTAAAATCTTTTGAACTGACAAACCGATGGGAAAAATTTATGATTTCTATTTTAGGGAAATTGTATAAGAAAGAAACTGTGCTTCTGCAAGTGGGTAGAGCAAAGAGGAATGTTTTTGGAAAGACATGGCAACTGGCCATATCTAAACACAGTGTGAGAGGCTGCAGCAACAGCAGCTAAATTCTGATTCTATTTACTCACATGCTAGTCATCCAGATGCAGCAACAACCCTGGTTTTGGGGAACCAGAGAAAATACAGCTCCAGGACTCCAGTGTCCAAATGACATCAGCCAATTGATGAAAGATATCTTTCAAGAAAAAAAAAAGTTAACCATGATTCTTATACAAATATAAAAATGAACACGTGTTAAAGGTTTTAACTCATTAGGAAACCAGCCAAGGTTGTTGTACCCGGTGCAAAGGAAAAGTCAAAGGAACATAAATGTATATGGAGTTAAAGAATCTTAAAATGAATTTCACATGGAGGCAGATCGGCTTGTCTGTTAGATACCTACAGTTTCCTGAGTTTTAAAAAAGTTTTCCTAGAGTTAAATGTAAGATACAAAGTGAAGTGTGTGCTGTGGACCTTGTACAGTTCTGTAATGAAGTATAGCCCATGGGCCTATTAGGAGAAGGACTGAACTGGATGAAGGAAGTCTTTCAGGCAGTAGCTTTGGAGATTATACGTTGTCTGCAGCCCCTTCCTTCCTGACTCATTTTTTCCGCTCTCCTTCCATTTCCTAGCTACCATGAACAGAGCAGCTTTCTGCCCTCTTGCTCTTCTTCCCTGTTTCCAACTTGGAGCCAGTTGACCATGAATTGTAACCTCTGAAACCATGAGGCGAAAATCCAGCTCTCCTTCTTTCAGTTGTTTTTCTCAGGTATTTGGTAACTGAAAGCTGACTGACACACTTGTTGTTGCCTCCGTTTTTGACATGCCTCATTTATTACTGCTCAAACTAGGATTTGGCCTTTTCATATTTGCAATGAAATAGTGGCAAACATGACACGTGGAACGACTACCTAGGACTCTAACAATAATGTGCATATAAAGAGCATTTATTTATTTATTTATTCTTATTTTTTAAAATTTGTATTTATATGTAAATTGGTACATTTTAGGTATACAATACATTTACATTTATCATTGGGTGTTTGTACCTGTACATGATGGATCTTAGTTCTTATTTTTCCCCATTACATGTGAGCCCTTCCTTGTTTACATAGACTTTGTTTCCATTTTTTTTCTTTCACATAATTTTTCCTTTCCTTTCTTCCCTTTCCCCTTCCCCTCCCACCACTTCTCCACCTTTGGACCTTTTCCTATTTCAAATTATCAATTATTAGTTTTAATCATTTTCATCCTTGTTTACACTTTCAGTTTCTCACACTAGAGAAACTATTCGGTATTTACACATGTGTGTCCTATTTATTTCACTTAAGAGTATGGCCTCAATATGCATCCATTTAGCTTTAAATGACTCTAGTTTCTCATTCTTTATGGCTGAGTAGTACTCCATTTTATAAAACAACCCACATTTTCTTTATCCAGTCTCCAATTGATGGGCAATTGAGCTGCTTCCAAGCTTTAGCTATTACAAACTGTGCCGCTATAAACATGGGTGCACATATATCGCTGTGATATGATTCTTTTAACTCTTTGGGGAAGATCCCCAGCAGGGGAATAGCTAGGTCAAATGGGACCTCCAGCCCTAGTTCTTTGAGGTATCTCCACACTGATTTCCACAGTGGTTGCACCAGTCTGCACTCCCAGCAACAATGCAGCATTTAAAAACTTACTTGTTTCATGAATCCGGACTAGAGACCTGCACAAAGACTCTTCCAAGATTACACCATTTCAATGTCATAAAAGAAACAATAGTTCCTCAAGAAATTTTATTGAGAAAATGAGACGAAAATACTTTGCTGCCCAACAGCACCCATAAAGGGTTTATGCCTGATTAATTGCCCAATATCACTATGTCTCTTCTCGTTTGCTCCCAAATTCACTTCCTCCTCCTCATCATAATGTCCCACACCCCATAATTCTCAGAATGAAGAGACTGTGGATTTGGCCTTCCTGAGCTGTTTCAGATAGATCTCATAAACACCACACCTCTAAATAAGATGTGAGAGCGGGAATCACTGTTGGCCAAGCCAGATCGACCAGTTTCTTGCCATATTTAAATCTGGCACTATGTTTTAGAGAAGCCACTAAATAAATCTAAATATGTATACCAGTATACATATATGACAAACAAAGTCTGTGTTTGTATCAGGCATCCATTAAATCGCATTAATGAAGGAAGGGGGGAAATGAGAGTATGCAAGATGTACAAAAGCAGTTTCTTAACAGAACCAATTAAGACTATTAGTGAAGTACAGGTCATTTACCCTATTCCAGATTGAAGGAAATAATCTCTGATGTCTGGTTCTTCTGACTTGAAGTTATATTACAAAGCTATTGTGATTTTATAAAAAGCATGGTACCAGCACAAAAACAGACATGAAGATCAATGGAACAGAATGAAGGATGCAGAAACAACTCTAAGTACATTCAACTATATGATCTTTGACAAAGGGCCTCAAATGCACTGGAAGAAAGACCAACTTTTTAATAACGAATAGTATTGGGAAAACTGGCTATTTCCATACAGAAGACTGAACCTGGTCCACAACTCTCACACATACTAAACTAAAATTAAATGAATCAAAGAACTAAAGATTTAACAGGCACACTCACCTGCTGGAAGACATGGAAGGTAAAAATCATGAAGTCATAGGCATAGGCAAGGACTTTCTTAATGGAATCCCAGTTGCACAGGAAGTGGTTCTGAGAACCAACAAATTGGATGATATTTAAAAAAAAAAAGTATACTTTGGGAAAAGACAACCTACAGAATGAGAAAAAAATTTTAACAGTGATTCCTCAGACAAAAGATTCATATCTAGAATATATAAAACCTCAGAAAATTAGACCCCCCCAAAATAAAAGATCCAATCAAAAAATAGGTCAGTGAAATGAATAGACATTTCACAGAGGTACAAATGGCCAATAAGTACATGAACTAGGGTTCAACATCACTGGTCACTAGAGAAATGCAAATTGAAACACTGGGATTCCAAGTTTCCCCCCAAAAGAATGACCATCTTTAAGAAATCAAATAATAACCAATGCTGGAGATGCTATAGGGGGCAAAGGATCCCTACTACATTGTTGCTGGTAATGAGAACAAATAAAACCACTATGGAAATCAGTATGGAGATTCCTCAAAAAGCTAAAACTAGAAATTCCATTTGACACAGCTATTCCTCTTTATAGGTATCTTCCCCAAAAGTGTTAAAGTCATATTACAGAGGTACGTGCATACTCATGTTTATACCAACACAATTCATATTAGCTAAATCTTGGAAGTGGTCCATATGTCCATCAACAGATGAAAGGATAAAGAAAATGCAGTATTTACATACCATGGACTACTACCATGCCATAAAGAAGGATAAACTTGAGTCATTTGCAGGAAAATGGATGTACCTTGAGACTATGTGAAGTGAAATCAATCAAGCACCTAAGCTTAAATATCACCCTGTTTCTCTTATATGAGAAACAGAGTAAAAGTAAACAGCAAATAAAAAATAATACAAAGTAGGGGAACAGATAGTTCTCAGTGGAGAAGGAGATCAAGAGATTGAGCGAGGGAGAAGCAGGAAGGAGTAAGGGATGCAAAATAAAGGAATTCAGATGTGTTATGTACACATACAACTTTCCACAAGGAATCCAAACATTATATACCATACACACTACTAATAAACTAAAATAGGAAATAAAGTTTATATATGCAATTTAAAAATTAGTTCAAAATTACAATTTAATAGCAATTAAATGAGCATATAGTAACAAGATCAGTTAATCCCAAACAAAAGAGAGCTTATTACATATAAGCAAAGCTTATTTTCATTCCTAGGCCACATTGTCTGGCTTCCTGTTGCCACCTGATTGATAAACTTGTCACATTTCACCAATACTGTAGGGCGATGGCTCTCATCTGAAGTCTACGTCTGCCCTCCTTCAATGTCACCTGGGACTCTTACTTCTGGTGCCATGCACTTTTTATTTGAAATGAATTATCTTTACTTACAAAGGAAAAGAAAGCAGTAGACTCCTTCCCTATGGAAGTTTCCTGGATAACACAGTGAACCTGAGTTCTCTTTGCAAACTTAGAGTTGAAAATTGAAGGCAAACCTCTCAAGCAACAAGAAGAGCCCACTCTGTAGGGCAGAGATAGAAAGGTCACAGGCCCTCAACCCCTTGAAATGGAAAATCAACTTCTTGGAGTTCATATAGGAGCTATTTCAGAATGAAAACTGTCTCTCGGGGAGTCTGAAGGCATCTTTTGGGGAGATGAGTCTCTTTATTAATAATTCAAAGCAGGGCAGTTAGCAAATAGCAAACTTCATTGCCAAGAGAACTTAGTCCACCCTTGGTTGTATAAATTGGATGGCATTTTATTGACTTTGCCATCTTTTAACAGCTCCTGACAGTTAGGCAGGAGTCATGGAAGGCTGAAGCAGAGGAATAGCAAGTTTAAACCCAGCCATGGCAACTAGGTGACTTAGCAAGACCCCGTCTCAAAATGAAAAATTTTACGAAATGGTTGTGGATGAGGCACAATGTGAATGAAGGCCATGGGTTTAACCCCTAGTATTGCCAAATAAAATAAAATTAAGAACTAAAATAGGAAAGAAAAAAATCTATTTAAATGCATGTAGAATAGTGCACATATTCAGTGATAATCCAGTTTTATTTCCATACTGATATAGATAAAATGCTCTATTGACAGACATTTATTTTTCCCACACTGGAGCCAATTTGCACTGTTACCATTGGAGGAGAGGGTTCCTAATGGAACACTAGTGGTAGATGGTGACAAACATCCTACACAGTACAAGACACACTCCAAAATCAAAGTCATCTAGCCAAAAGTGTCAACAGTGCAACAATTGCAAAACCCTGTTCTAGGACAATGGTCTTTAAAATGGGCAACTAGAATAAAACACTAAATTTCTATTCATATACTGAAATACATGTTGATGGTGACTGCACTAAGCCTTGGATTCACATTTCCCTCCTGTGTCCACTTGTTCCCCAGCTGCTGCAGATGGCTGCTAATGGCTTCACCTGCATGATTATCTTGCTGGACAGGAGGTGCGTTGGAAAGAAGATACCTGGGAGATTATGACTTTCCTTGGGGTGGCAGTTTGAATGAATCCTTGATGCTGGGATATAACAACCCAAAGTTCCTTACCTCTGGTAGAACCAACCAATATGGTATCATTTATATGCTAGATCGTGCCATGAAATCAGGCTGAAGCTAGACTTGCCCTAGAATCATGTCTTTGCCAATTTCTCCTGCCTAGTTCTACTTCCCTCGCTCTCTTACAGGTATCTCTTTAGAATATCCCTCAGTAAGTTACTTGCCTAGAATCACTATCTTACAGTCTGCTTCAGGGTAAACCAAACTAAATATATTTAACATAATCTAATTTAAATATTAAATTTTGCTGATATTTAATGCTTATGTTAACTCACACCTTGCTCTAAATGTTGGTTGTTTCAAGTCACACATGACATCTGTGCAACCCAAGTAAGGCTGGGAATTCTATGACACAGAAGGGCTGACCAAGATGACCTCACTCGTGTTTGCTATTGGTGTGTTGCAAAATATCACATTTCTACTGTTACAGGTTAAGCAGGTTTATAGATGATCTTCTCTAGTTTTAGCTCAAGTAAACTTTAAAGAAAGAACTAGTTTCGCTGCCTGCTGTGCAAGCGCAAGGACCCGAGTTCGATCCCCGGTACCAAAAAACAAAAAGAAAGAACTAGTAGCTTTAAGAAATCCCTGCAAAGAAACCACAGATTAAAGATAGCATTGATGGTACAAGCACAAGAAAACATAGGAAAATAGTCAAGCTGCCACTTCCATAGAGCTTTTCATTTGCCACATGATGATTCAGTGAATATCCAATCAATCCTCATAAGAGGTCAGTAAAATATACTGAATCTTCAAGGATGCTTTTGAAATACAAATTTATACTCATAACCACCAACTTTCATAAGCACTGGATATCTGACATTAAATATTATCTTTTGGTTTATACCATTGTCCCTTGGTATTCATGAGGGATTGAGTCCATGCCCCTCATGGATTCCGAATCTTCGTGGATACCAATCTGAGAATGCTCACATTATATGAAGCTGCATAATATTTACATGTAACCTATGCAATCTTCTCATACACATTCTCTACATTATGTTTTCTAGTAGGATGAAAATGCCATGCAAATAGATAGTATACTATACTGTTTAGGGAATGATAAGACAATGTCTGTACAGTACAAACACAATTTTTATTGATTTTTTGAGCTAGGGATGAAACCAAGGGCTCTCATAATGAGCTACATCTCCAGCCCTTTTTTAAATTAAAAAATATTATGTTTGTGACATGTAACGAATACTACATTATGGGATATTTGTGCATGTACATATTACATTTTGTTTCTTTTTACTTATTTTCTTTCCTTCCAATCTCTAAATAGAAATTTCATTTCACCCAGCTATATCGCTTTGTGGTATCTCCCTGAAAAATTTAAAGACATCATATTACAGTGATACATGCATATCTGTGTTCATAGCCGCACAATTTGTAATAGCTAAATTATGGAAGTGACCTATATGCCCATCGACAAACAAATGGTTAAAGAAAATGTGGCATATATTCTCAATGGAGTAACATTTTTCCTTAAAGGATATATTTGAGTAATTTGTTGGAAAATGGGTGCACCTTGAGCCCATAGTGCTAAGTAAAATAAATCAGGTACAAAGGCATACAAGAATTTTTTTTGTTGTTATTTTGAAACAAGGTTTTGCTAAGTCACTAACTTTCTCAGGCTGGGCTTGAACTTGTGAGTCTTCTGCCTCAGCTTTCCAGATCCACAGCTGAATCCACAGATGTAGAAACCCTGGATGCAAAGTGCTGCCTGTGATTGTTACTTGAATTGTGTGATGAAGGTAAATAAGACAATGGCAAATGGTTCTGTAGTAGGCTGAAAATGGCTCCCATAGTATATACATTTCCTCATTCATAAAACTTGTAAATGTTACTTTATAGGTAAAATATATCTTTGCAAATGTGACTAAATTAAGGATCATGAGATAAGGAGATTATCCTGGATTATCAGACTGGGTTGGTATGGCTTAGATCTGAAATATCCTCCCCAAAGTTGCATGTGTTTAGAAGATGAGTGGATCATGTAGGCACTGTACTCATCCACTGAAGAGTTCAGTAGCTAAATGTGATATTAGGAGGTCGGGGCTAGTGGAAAACTTAAGGGATGACCTGAAAGGTTGTGTTCTTGTCCCTGGTTCATCCTTCTCTTTCTGCTTCTTGGCTGCCATGCAGTGAGCAGCATTCCTCTACTATGTCTTCCCACTACACTGCTTCTGCCTTGTAGCCAACCAACCATGGACTGAATCCTTTGAATACTGTAAAGCAAAAATCAATCTCTCTTCCTCTATGTTGTGGGTGTCTGGTAATTGGTTCCAGCAAAAGGAAAGCTTATTATTACAAAAGTGGTAACAGGAATGGAGCTGTTGCTGTGATTGTACCTGATTATGTGATTTAGAAGTCTAGACCCTTTTTGGAGTGGTTTGAAAAAATCTGCAGAAGCAGACTAGAAAAGCCTTAGGATGTTATAAACAAAGCTTAATGGAGGATTCTGGTGAGAGCTCAGAATATCAGAATGCTGATAGAAGTATGGACAGTAGAGGCTAGGATCAAGAAGTTTCTGTTGGGAAAAAGGACTCCATTGGCAGCTGGATAACAAGCCATGTGTGTTACACTCAGGTAGAAAATTTGTCTTTATCATGGGGTTCAGAGACTTTTTGCTAGTCTTTGTGTTAGACTAAGGTTAAGGAGAGTGGATTAATTGATCTGGCAAAGAAAATTTCAAAGCAATCTTATATTTAAGCTGTGGCATAGGTATAGCTCTGGGGTTTTAGATAGATCTACAGTGAGATTCAGAAGGAAAAAGCAGAGCTAAGTAATTTTTAAAGTTTTCAGTTTCATCAGAAAAGAAGCTCCTCTAAAGTTGGGACCAGGAAGAGCATGATAACTAAAAGGAGTGGTGAAAAGGGTAGCATTAACAAGAAGCCAATGGCTTTACATCACAACAACAGAAAAGATGGTTTGAAGATATCTCAGGAATCAGCAACACCCAGGCCATCACAGACTCGAAAGTATAAATATTTCACTTGAGATGAGATTCCCTGGGTCCCTTGCTTGAAAAGGGACACGGAGGGAATTGATTCCTTAGGGCTAATTTTCCAGAGTTCAGCCATGTAGCCATTCAGAGGCCACTGCAGCAATGAAACAAGGGAGCCATGTGTTTGCTCCCAATGGTGGCTGGCTTCCATCATCCATCTGGTGTAAGTTCTTTTAGGGATTCCAAATGCAGGAGTTATGAGGTTGGGGAGGTCTCTACCCAAATTTGAGGGGAATAGCTAGGAGATCAGGATGTGAAGCTGTGAGAGTAAAGCACAAATTGCAGCAGAGACCTCAGAGAGTTGGAAATGCCAGGAATGCAGAACATCCTTTGAGGAATGCTACTGGGAACGAACAGAGCCAGTCCAAAAGAGAAGCCATGTGTGCTGGGCCCCAAAATGCTACAGGTACAGGGCTGTCCAAGCCCGGTGGAACTCACATCTAACCACAGCCTACCCTGGATGCTAGATACAGAGCTACAAGATTTAATGTTTGCCATGAGAGATTTCAGTCTTGAAATCTCCCTTTTCTCCCTTTTGAAATAGAAATATTTTCCTTGTACCAATGTATGTAAGTGTTTAACTTGATTTTTTGATTTTTAAAGAGGCTCACAACTAAGTTTGCCTCAAGTCTCTGAGGAGACTTTAGACTTAGGTTTTTCAGAAATGCTGGAACTACTGAGACTTTTTTTTAACTCTTGGAGGTAGACTAAATGCATTTTACATAATGAGATGAACCTAAGCCTTTTGGGAGTCTGGGGAGGAATGTCATGGTTTAGATCTAAAATGCCTTCCACCAACGTCTCATGCATTTAAAAGGTACATTGGAGAATTAGTATGATTTTCAGTGGATTCCTCTGCTTTGCCTTTCTGCCATGCTATTTGTGCCTTGAAGTAATCAAACCATGGGTTAAACTCTCTGAAAACCTTGAGCCATAAATCAACCTGTCTGCCTTTAAGTTTTTGGTAACATATATTTCGTCTTAGCAAAGGGAAAATTGACCAACAGAGGCTCTAAATTCAATCACATATCTTACAGAGGGAAGAAGATAGAGACTTCATATAAACAGGAGAAGAAGATGAAAACATAGGGTAAAGAGAAATTGACTTTAGAGAGAATGATGTAGCCACAAGCCAAGGCATGCCCACAATACCAGAAATTCCAAGAGTTAAGAGACAGATTCTCCCCCAGATCCTCTACAAGGAGCATGGCTTTGAAAACATCTTAATGTGGCCCACTGAAATTGATTTGGGTCTTCAGGCTCTAGAACTGTAAAAAAAATTCTCTAAGTTTTACATCACTTTCGCTGCAAGAATGTTACAGCAGCACCAACAAACAATTAAAGTTTTTTACTTTGCTTTTGGACTCTATGTTTAAGAATTTATATGATTATGGAAATGTTTTATGTATGATCTACAAACATTTTTCCACAAAAAAGGTGCATAATTTTTGACAGTTTGAAAGTGACTCTTCCTAAGAAGTGGAAACATTTTCTCGTAACAATCTACTAAATGTCTTAAAAAGTTTTAAGTGAAAATTGGCAAAGTCAGATGTCCATATTCTCTTGGAAAATGGGATAATCTGGCAGCCTGACACCCCCATGTTCAGTGTCACATCTGGTGCCCATGTTCCCAATTAGATACTACTGGGTGATGAGTATTAGTTTTCCCTTCAGGGATACATGTTCTTCTATTGCCACCCACCTGCTCACACTCACTCTACCTGCCTAGACCTTGGACTCTGCCTCAGCTTCCTCCTCCCATTACTTTGAGGTTCCTCACCCCACATCCCATGTTTTTCTCTCTGCTCAGCAGTAACAATCCCAAGAGAGGAAAAGAGTGGGTGTCATAACAGTTCAGTACAATAATACAGAAAGTCACATATTTATAAACTAAAAACATTTTGGATAATTCCACTCAAATCTGTAAATCTTCTAAAATCTATTTCTGGGAAACATGGGCAATTGGAAAGATCACTTTACAGGAGCTGAGACACCAGGGTTGCAGGCCAGATTTGTCTCTAACTTATTGGAGAGTCTGGGCACCTTCTAAGCCATATGCCTTTTCCATGTCTCAAGGCACCACATTTTCTCAGCACAGAGCTTGAGAGAGTGCCAGAGAATAAAAAGATATGACATTGGGTCAGTGCCCCGAATGGTCACTGTGCCTGGAAGCTAAAGTAGAAAGACCAAGTCCACAAGCTGTGTTGCAGACCCCCAACCCCACTTCATCACATAATATCATCATAACCTTGACATCACATACAGGTTGTTGCTCGATCTCTCTCCCTCTTCATGGAGAAGCCGTATTGCAGCTCATTCTCTTCTCCAGCTTTTTCTCTCTGGTCATCCCTATCTACTTCTGTATCTGCCAAGGCTTCAATTTGATCCAAGGCATTGTGCAGATCTGATTACATCAGGGACTTGCTTAAAATATTTTTTAAAGCACCCTACACCTAGGATCAAATTCAATCAGCTGGCCACGGCCTCCGACCCTTCCAGGATCTGACATTTGCTTGCATTTCCAGAGTCATTATGCACTAATTTCCCTCTCATTTTTAAGCCCTATTCTATACTGTTCAAATTTCCATTTTACCTATATGCCAAACCAATCCAATGTTGCAGTCCCATTTCCTGGAACTCCATTTTATGTATTTATTTATTTATTTATTTGTTTTTGTTGTTTTTTGGGGTACCAGGAATTGAATCCATTTTTTTTAAATTAGCAACTACTTACTCTTTATACAGAACCACTGAGGGTCTTCATCAGGGAGCCTCATTATTATTTAGGATGTTTTCAGGTGCAAGTGAGAGTAAACTGATTTAAATAGCTTAAACCATGACAAATATATTCCTGCACAGAACAAGCTATCTAGAGACAAAGAGTACAGGGTTAATTCAGGCGTCCTCGGGTTTCTCGCTATTTGGCACCTTTTTCTTCTCCCTGTAGGTCACTGAGATAGCCAGCAGGACCAGGCAACTAAGGGGGACCGCTGGGTCCAACAGTCCCTCCGTATTTGTCCTTATTAGTATGTAAAACATTTCCCAGAAGCACATCCATAGAATTCTCAGCTCTAGCAGGCTGGCATTAATCACATGTCCTTTTCCTAACTGTACAAAAGAAAATGACGTATATTTTTGTCTATAAAATGAGTGGCAAAGTCTTCTAGGAACAGCAACAAAAGCAGCAACAAAAAAAACACTGATAAAATCAAGCTTTCTTAGTGAAACCATTTTCAGCTCGCTTCTTTCAGAATATTTATCACAATGATAATCACGTAATTATTTTGCTAACTGCTCGGTCAGTGTCTTTTCCCTCTACAAAACTGTAAATTTCTTAAAAACAGGCACTGAATATTGCTTACAGCTGTATATCTTGATTTCTTCTGATATTATCAATTGCAAGAGCTTCAGTTGTTCCCAAATTTTTATAAAATAAGACATCCTTATTCATAATTTATGACATCCACACACCAAAAGTCTTAATTTAAATCCATTCACTAAGCCCATGAAAGAATATCAACGGAATCCTTGCTAATAAAGCCAACCACAGAGTCAGAAAACAATAGGATGGCTTGTGGGCATGGCATTAATTTGCAAAACAACCTCAGGCAACTACTTAACCTGGTGAACAGTCATTTTTCTCAGCTAAACAATGGTGATCATGACAATAATGACTTCATAGGTTTCTATGGATGATTCCATAATTGTGTGGGCAAATTTCTTGGCCAAGACCTTGGCAATGTTTACTTCAAATGATAGTTATTATCAAGAGTATCGTAATGATTACTAGTAATAGTTATATTGTAGAAAGATATTTGGTGTACATTTTTTGTTACTTAGATCCTATATCTCAGGGATCTCAGCAATCGCTGCCTTCTCTGATATTATAGGGGACAATAATGAAAATAAAGAGACCTCATAAAGACTTTCAGGCCCTGGAGAAAAGAGAATTCTTCATTAGTTGAAGCTTGTAGGGAGGTCAAAGTCTAAAGGCTTTTGTGATTCCGTGCAGTTCAACCTGGTTCTGTTTGAATATTAGATCTCCTCTGGGCAAACAATGAACCTCTTTCACACCTTCCAACTGAACATCCTGTGACTCTATTGAAAAAACCAGCTAGTTTTCTTCCCAGCACATTTAACACCATTGTCATCCTTGCCCTAGCCACTTCTGAAATTCAATTCAATATGACAAACCCCCGGTATTGCTTTTTTTTCTTTTAGCAACAATCTTCTTAGAAAATGTAAATATCTGGAGAGGGAGAGCAAGTGGTCACTTGGGAGAAAGAAGATGCTTCAAAATTGCTGTCACACCTCGCACAATCACATTTTCTCCTGCCACCGAGCCTGGCTTTCAGAGGGCTCTGTGGCCTCCATTTCCCCACTGTGACTTCGGCCGCCCCTGTAAAAACCGTCGTCACCACTTTGAGAAGTGCTACAAGCCTAGGCAAACATCAGCAAGAATAACTGAGTAAACAAAGCCAGGTGC